>NC_134532.1:194610688-194928902 GCF_050624435.1 Tenrec ecaudatus | reverse complement strand
TAAAAGGCTTGAAGGTAAACAAGTGGCCATCTAATTCAGAAACAACAAAGCCCACATGGAAGAAGCACATCAGCCTGTATGCTCACAAGAAGTGGAAGGGATCAGGTATCAGGCATCATCAGAACAAAAACTCTATCATAGTGAATTAGGTGGAGAGTGCGGAGTGGAGACCCAAAGCCAATTTGTAGGCCACTGGACATTCCCTTAGAGAAAGTTCTTGGGGAGGAAATGAGCCAGTCAGGGTGAGATGTAGCAATGATGAAAAATACAACTTTCCTCTAGTTCCTAAATGCTTTCTCGGCCCCCCCCCCCCCACAGCCCTCATCATGATCCCAATTCTACCTTGTAAGTCTGGCTAGACCAGCAGATGTACACTGGTACAGATAAGAGCTGGAAACACAGGAATCCAGGGCGGATGATCCCTTCAGGACCAGTGGTTTGAGTGGTGACACTGTGAGGGTAGAGGGTGGGTGGGTTGGAAAGGGGGAACCGATTACAAGGATCTATATGTGACTTCCTCCATTGGAGATGGACAACAGAAAAGTGGTTAAAAGGAGATGTTGGACAGGGCAAGATATGATAAAATAATAATTTATAAATTATCAAGTGTTCATGAGGGAGGGAGGGAGGGGCAGGGAGGAAGGGGAAAAATGAGGAGCTGATGCTATGGGCTTAAGTGGAGAGCAAATGTTTTCAGAATGATAATGGTAATGAATGTACAAGTGTGCTTTCCACAATGGGTGTATGCACAGATTGTGATAAAAGTTGTTCTAGCCCCTAATAAAATGATTTTTTAAAAAGAGCAAGTTTCAGAATCACTTCTGGCATCCACTTTGATCTTTCTTTTCTTTCCTGTCTTTTAGAAAACCATTTGCTTTATTTATTAATAATGATTTTTATGTCCTCCCACAACTCGCTAGCCTGTTAATATTGTTTAAGGCCTCATATCTGTTCTTGAAATGCAGGTGGGATGGACTCAAGGTCCTATGTTGGCTCTCAGGGAGTGGTCTTAATGCTTATCGGTTTTAAAACTCAACATACAGATGAGCAAGTGACGGTCTGTGTCACAGGCATCCTGTGGCCTGGTTTTAACTCCTGAGAGTGAGTTCTGCATACTCTCTATCCACAGATATAACCAATGTGATTTTGTCTATTCCCTCTGGAGAAATCCCTGTGTATAGTTACCATTTGCATTTTGGGGGAAAAAAGGTATTTGTTATGAAAAAGTTATTGGTCTTGAAATATCATATCATGTGATCCCCTGCTTCTTTTCTATCACCAAGGGCATATGCCTCTGGATTGCATAGTTGATCAATTTCAGATGGAAGACATTAGTGAAATTCTTCCATTTCTTCATCACTAACCAGTGGTTAGTGCACAAATTTGAATTATTATCTATTGGAAATCCTAAAAGGCAGATAGATATAATCGTATCATAGACAGCAATGTACTTCAAGGTAGCTATGGATATGTTCAAGGTAGATCTGGATATGATGCTGAATGTAAGGCCATTACTCTTGAGTGTGTCATTCCCAACATAGTAAATCATATGATTTTCTGATTCCAAATGTCCAATAGCAGTCCATTTAAGCTAACACCTACAATATCAGTGTTTATGTGTTCCATTTCATTTGTTATAACTGCCCATTTTCCTAGATTGATACTTTGCACATTCCAAGTTCTGATTATTAGTACCTATAGGCTGATATTTCTTCTCTGTTGAGTCATACCTCATCAGCAAATGAAGGTCTTCAAAAGGTTTCCCCCCACTAGATATACTCCGTTCACATCATTACAATGGAGTTTACTTGGAGAAAGTAGCTCTTCAGCAGTCAATTTCGAGAGCCTACTGACCTGCAGGGCCCATCTTCAGGCACTCTCTCTGACAATGTTCTACTTCTATTAAAGAATTATTCAATATCTGGCAAGGGTTCAATGCTATGAGTCAGGTTTTCAGCGGTTAATTTCTCCGAAGCAGGCAGCCGATTCCTTCTTTGTAGTCTCTTCTTCATCTGGGGCTCCATAAAACCTGATCACCTCCAGTGACCCTGCTGACCTTTGAAATACCAGTGACAGAGCCTCCAGCATCACAGCAGCACACGAGCCACCAGAGGCCAACACACTGATCGACAAGTGGTGGCGTAGACATTGGGAGCTAGGAAAAGTGAGTCATTGTACGGGACATATGACTAGGGACTTAGCTGCTATTGAAAAGGTTGGATATGTGGATCTCCTCATAGACATCTCAGAAGAAAGAGCAGGTGATCTACACCCATCCCAAATCAGTCATTGATAACTTTATGCTCCCCAGATCTTTTCTGACACCTCTGGTGTGTCAATAAATGATCTTTTTTATTAATAGAACTAGAAAATATTGTTTTGTAATGATATTCTGAAACCTTGGTCATTGTTATTTGGTGACTGTTTAGGTCTAACCTATTCTTAGTTGCCTTTAGGCTTATGTATCCATTTCTGGGACAAGTGGTGTTATAAAGTGTTAAGATCACATGAAGGATATCAAATAATTTAAGGAAGAGACTGACAATTCCTTTCCAGAAATCAATGGAAGCTTGAAAGGCCCTTAATATTCTATGGGTAAACAATGATTGTGTAGTTCAATGTTGTGACTGAAGAAATGAAAAACAAAAACTAATTTCTATTAACTGTATGGGTTTGACAGAATAATGTCTTTTAATTTGAAGTACCTGACAAGTTAATTTAATCTTCACCTTGCCTGATGTTTATAAACATTTGTCAAATCCCTTATCTATAAACATTAAAGAACAACTTCATTGACTTTCTCACAACATTTTGAAAAATAATTAGAAGAAATCATACAAGAAATGCACTTCTTTAAAAAAAATTTAGCGAAGTTCTTACATATTCAAACTTAAAGGCATAGCTAATTTTTCTGAAAAGCTATTTGTGAAGGAGTCATCTATAAATCAAATTCCGATGTATTACAATTGAGTGTCTTATTGGCTTTCATTAGAAACGTATGTTTGCCTAAAGGTCAGGTCCTCGGTGGCAGAGCTGTTGCTGTAGGGTAGCTAAGGACAAACACAGAGAATGCAGAACTGACCCTGTCCCTCACAGCCTGTTATAAATTAATTAAGAGCCAACTATATATTTTTCAAACCAATGAAGTTACCATGATTTGAATAATGCCCTTTAAATGCTTTCTATTTTTCTTCAGAGCCATATGTATATACTAGAAAAGCCTCATATGGCTCACGAACTGCAGGTTGTGGACCCCAGTTCTAAGGACTTAAAAATACACTGTAATCTAATGACATTAAAAATACTGCAGACATGCTAAAATAAATAAAGTTCCACAATTTTGAACATTCTATTGTTAGTTAAAATCATAACTCAAAGAAAAAAAAATAAACTGGGAGTCTCGTTTTTGAGATTTCATATGTAAAAGTACGGTGATCAACACTTGTGATGAAGTGATATTACTTAGGAGGGCTCTTCTCCCCATGGTTTGTAACTCCTGTCAAGAGACAAGGATGGAGTAGGGAAGTAAAATGAAGAAGCATTGGACTTGGAGATTGACCAGTTTTGTCATTAGACTGTATATAACCAGGAATCCTCTCAGAAGCAGTAACAGGGATGCTCAGGACCATCAAGGAGAGTGCCACGAGTGGCTAGTGAGTGAGATTGCTCATGGAAGTGGTGGCAGCAGAGGCCACAGCAGCAGGGTGATGACTAAGACAGGAGCAGTGGAGCAGCATCAACCCCATTAAGCAGCTCCGAGTGCTTCCTGGTCATGGCATCCCATGACCGACTGCCTTGGGCCAGAAAGCTGGCTTATAGAGTCAGGTGCCTTTATCCATTGTCAGTGCTGAAGAGCTTTACTCAAAACACCTGGAGACCTGGTGGTGGTGTGGTTATATGTTGGGCTGCTAACTGCAAGGTCAGTGGTTAGAAAACACCAGTTGCTACCCAGGAGAATTATGAGGCTTCTTACTGCCATGAAGAAATACAGTCTATAAGACTCCAGATGCAATATCTTTCAGTAGCCTGGAACCATCTGCTTTTCTCACCACATTTGCTCTGCACCCATTTTGTCTTCAGCGATCTTGTCAGAAGGTGAGTATCATACAGTAATATAGTACTGGAATAAATCATGCTTGTACTGAGGTAAAATTTAAGTAGAGGCCCCAAGTCCATCTGCTTCCTTGTATTTACGTCTGTACACACACATGAACAAATATACCTCTTTCTTTATATTTACATATGTACTTATCTATAGTCATACCTATATATAATTTTTACCTTTTTCTTTCCTCCTGCCCCACCATTCTGTTTACCCATTGTTCATCTATCAGTAATTCCTCTAAGATACATCTCAATTGATAAAACATGACCAGGAATGCTACACCCTCCACACAGTCTATTATAAAACCATTGTTATTCCTCTGTTCCTGTATTATTGGCTGACCCCTATCCCCCACCCTACCCCAGCCTTCTCCCCTTGATGCTCCCCTCCCCCAGAGAACCATAGGTCCCCTCTCTGTCTCCTTGAGATTGCTTATCCTGCCTATCTTAACTAGATAGATAGCAAGAGGGGTAAAAAGACCATACAAATCGTTTCAAGTCTCACTGTTACCCTGACCCAGAGAGGAGGACTATCTGTCTGTTAGACAGAAGGACATGCTGTAAACAATACCCATTTCGCTCAGGGTTCCATGTCCTGGGACCACCTTACCCAACTGCACTTAACCTTTGAGGCCTCAGTATTCATGACCAAGAGCCACACCCCCTGCAAGTCAACATCGCTCTTCCTGCAGTTGGAGATGGAGTGGTTGAGTGCTCCCCAGCCCCACCCCGCTACACCCTTAGACTTTCCATGTGGCCCCCTTGTAACTAACCCCCAACCAGTTCAGAGGAGGTGCAAAGCACTGCTCCCTGAGTCAGAAGTCTACAATCAGGATTCCTCAGGGACTTTGTGGCTTTGTTCCCATGGCTGGTATGTTGCAGTCCCCTGTTGGTCTGTTCCCATGTGAGCAGGTCAGACCTGCCGCTCTCCCAAATTGTATCTTCAGTGCTGCCCTCTGTAGCACGGTCATGCAGGGAGCGGACATCATGTCTGGAGCAGAAGCCAACTTTACAGTCTTCTCTGTGACTGAGCTGCTCCAAGGAGGAACATTGTCCTCAAGGATTGGCACACTGAAATGAGTCCTACTCTCTTTTGCCCTTTCCTGTGGAGACAGAAGCAATATCCTCTCCCTGGGTGGATTAGTGCCCAGGGCCCTCATTGCCATCCTTTTTCTTCCCTCAGTCTTCTGTGGACCATGAAAGTTTGGGGTGGCGGGCAGGGTCTTTCAGCACAGGTGCTACCTGTATGTTATGTATTATTTCTTTCTTTCTTTTTTTATGGTGGTATATGCATTGCAGCTGCCAGGATATCTGTTCCTCGGCCTGGGAACTGTGGGAAATCTGCATTTTCCCCTCTGCCTAATCTACTCTTTGCACTTAACCTCAGTGGACTCATGTTGTACTTCTCCTTTTGTGTTTGGCTAATTTCACTCAGCATAATATTCTCTAACTCTTTCCATGAGACAAGGTGCTTCATCTTTTCATTACTATTTTTTAGGGATGCATATTACTCCATTGTGTGTTTATACCAGAGTTGTTTAATCCATTCATCTATTGATGGAAATTTAGGCTGTTTCCAATTTTGTGCAATTGTGAACTGTGCAGCGATGACGATTGGAGTGCAGATGTCTGGTCAGCGTCTGCTTATCATTTCTTCTGGGTTTATGCCCAGTAGTTGGACTGCTGGGTTGTAAGGTAACTGGATTTCCATCGGTTTTAGGTATCACCAAATCCCTTTCCCCGTGGCTGTATGTTATCTACAAGACCACCAGAAGTGAATGAGAGTTCCTACTTCACCACACCCCTTTTAATATTTGTTACTCTAATATTTTTGATTTAGACTATTTGTGGGTGTTAGGTAGTATCTTATAGTTGTTTTTATTTGCATTTCTTGGATGGATAAAGATCAGGAACATTTTCTCATATTTTTATAGGCCATTTTGATTTCATCCCTTGTGAATCTTCTGTTCAAGTTTTTTCCATCTCTTCAGAGGGAAATTCCTTTATTTTCTTATTGTAAGATTGCAGAATTATGTAGATTCTAGTAATAAAACCTTTGTCTGATATGTCATTGCTAAATATCTTTTCCCACTCTGTGTGCTCTCTATTACTCTCTTGATTAAGTCTTCCAATGTACACAGTGATTCTTCGTTAGTATGTTCAACTCATTTATTTTCCCTTCCTCTGAGTGTGTATCCTCCTTCCTTATTCATGAAAACCCGTGCATTCCCTGTGCTGAGGTTGTTAGCTTTTGGCCCAATTTTCTTATTGATGATCCTGATGGCTTGGGGTTGTACCTTGAGGTCTATGGTCCACCTTGAGTTTGTTCTTATATATGGAGGGAGGTAAGGGTTTTGTTTCATTTTTCTGCAGGATAATAGACAGTTTTTCCAGCACCTTTACTTTACAAGGTCATTCACTTCCCATTTGATATTTGGGGGCTCTTAAAGAAGACCAGTTGTATGTATGATGCTGATTTTACTTCTTGACTTTCTGTTCCTACCCATTCTTCTTGAGGAATTCTTTGCCAATTCTGGGCTTCTTCCCTTTCTATATGAAGTTGGTAGTCAGTTTTTCCTTCTTTGAAAAAGATGCTGGTAATATTATGGGGATTACATTGAACTTGTATAGTGCATTAGGTAGGATTGGCATTCTTATAATTTTGAGCCTTCTGATCCATGAGCATTAGATATATTTCCATTTATGAAGGTTCCATTTAGTTTATTGTAATAATGTTCTGTATTTTTTCTCATACAGACCTGATGTTTTTTTTGGTTAGGTATATCCCTAGATATCTCAAGTTATATTTGGCTAGTGTGAATGGTACAACTTTCTTGATCTCATTTTCTGTTATCCCATTAGTTGTATGTAGCAGTCCAATCAACTTCTGCTTTTTGATCTTGTATATTGACACTCTACCATTTTCCTCTATTGCTTCCAGCAGCCTATTGTGGAGCCCTGGGATTCTCAATATATCAAATCATATCATATGAAAATAATAATAGTTTGCCTTCTTCTTTCCTCAGAAGAATATCTTTGATGTCCTCTGTTTGCTCGTGTTATTAGCTAGACCTCCAGATGATGTTGAATAAAAGTGGGGACAAGGGGCATCCTTGCTGGTCCTCTTTTTCAGTGGGATGTTTTCATCTTTTCGCCATTGATGGTAATGATGGCTGTTGATTTTTCATATATAGTTTGTATTATATTGAGGCAATTTCCTTCCAATCCTATCTTCCTGAGTGTATTAATAAGGAATGGGTGCTGAATATTTCCAAATGATTTTTCTGTGTCTATTGATAGTATCATGTGGTTCTTATTCTTTTTCTTGTCAGTGTGATGAATAATGTTGATGGATTTTCCAATGCAGAACCACCCCTCCATCCCTGGTATGAATCCCACTTGGTCATGATGAATTATTCCTTTTATATACTTTTGTATTCTATCGGTCAAATTTTTGTTAAGGAAGTTTGCCTCTATGTTCATTAGAGATATAGGCCTATAGGGCATCTAGCAGTGAAGCAACAAAGCTCACATGGAAGAAGCACACCATCATGAGGTGTCAGTGGGAAAAAGTCTCAGAATTTCAAAAACAAGCAATGAAATTTATGTGAAGGAGTGTGGACAAAGTGGAGACCCCGAGCCTGCCTGTAAGATAATTGGACAGTCCCTTCAAGAAGGGCCACAAGAAAAGGATGAAATATTTAGGGTATGGCAGAGCACTGATGAAATGCATAGCTGTCCACTAGTTCTTTGGCAGTCCCTCCTCCTTATCGTTGTGGTCTTTATTTTCACCTAGTTAATTTTATTAGACCTGCGTAGGTTCATTTGTATAATTAAGATCATTTGATGTATGAAAGACAAGACACATTATCCTTCAGAAACAGTAATGGGAATAATGATTCCCTGAGGATACAGGAAGAGGGGAGAAAGTGGGGGGGGAGAACTGATAGCATGGATGACAGTTTATATAACCCCACATGAGGGGAATTAATAACAGATTGTAGGTGACAGGATACAATGGATGATGTAAGATATGGTAAATAATAATATATAATATAGTGATAGGGGTCCCTGGGGAGGCGGGATGGGGGACGTAGGGTGTAAGGGGAGCTACTCTCAAGGAATTCAAGAAGAAAGAAAGAAATAGTCTAGAAATTCCACAGGGGTAATGATGCTCTGTGTATAGGGTCAACATGAGCCAAATACAGCTCAATGGCGCTAAGTTGGTTTGTTTGAGTTTTAAGGAGCTTTATAACAATGGTTTTAGCAGGACAGAAGCCAAGGGACCAGGTGGCTGGGAAGTCAAAGACCAAAGTGAGACATGCCTGAGAGTATGGCTGAAGCGTGCCTTGGATATAACATTCATATCTTGTAATTTATTATATTTTTTGATAAATGTCTGTAATTATGTATATAATGTATGAGTTCTATGTGGACATTGCAAGAGATTAGCAACTCCTAAACTTAAGTAGTATCACATGGGAGGGATGGCTACTTTCAGAATAAAGCAAAAGATGTGGGAACATGGAGACATGTCTGACCTTGGCCTCATAGGAATCATACTTGAGCAGATATGGAGTTTGATTCTCCTTCCCCTTGGTGTATCGAGAGGAGGTTAAAAAAAAATAGCCCCCAGAGGATGTAAAAATAGCACCCACACTATTTTCTGAAAACTGGAATATCCCCCTTGAAAAAAATTATACAAAAATTATCTTTTTGATAGCTTTCCTCTTTGCTCATAATCATAAAAGGAAGTGTAAACCTCTTTGATTCTAAAGACTTCATGCCAAGTAGTACAGTATGTTGAGCTAAAATAAACTGAGAATATTTAAAATAAAACAAATGACCAAAACAGAAGCACATTCATTGCAATATGTGATTACTATTAAAGTAGCAGTTAACAAATTCTGACTTGATAAGTGTAAGAAGATCACATTACAAGTATCAACCACTTGGTCTCCCTGACAATGGGGTCTTGTATATAGACCGTTTTCTTTGTAATAACTTCTTAATAATTTTATAGTCATCAATCACTTTAATAACTAATGACATTCCCAAGTTCTTTGATTCTATGATTCAAATGGTGTATGTGGATAACATTTAATGAAATTCATTAGAAAACTCTTTTGAAAATACAATATTAGAAGCTTTATAATGAATTTTAAGGAAACAGGCTCCACAGCTAAGAGCTCACATGCTGTCTGGAAGCTTCATGGTTACAGCCCAGCCTGAAATGCGTTGAGGAAAAACCTGGCAACGTGTGACTGCAGTGACAACCACATGGAGAACTCAATGGGACAGCCTTGTCTGTTACATAGGTCGTTACGATTAAACAATAATTAACAAGATCTTACAATAATAAATGTGCATGCCTGCATATTGCAATATATACCATCAGGTTTTTAATAATTTGGTAGGAAAATGATTCGTGTGGAAATACTAACTATCTTGATTTTAAGCCCTCAATCATGTTTTGCATCCTTGGGTGCATATAACTCTTTAAAAACATTATATATTTTCTCTTTGAATAATTTTTTCTACCATTCAATACTATGTAGATATTTATTTTAAATGACTTTACTAGAAATTGTGATTTGTCACATAATAAAGAAATAATTAAGGCACACATGTTAAATATATCAGTGTAGCAGATGGCAATAGGACCTTGTTTTACTGAAAGAATATAGAAAAAGGCTAACATGTGTTTCCTATTGAAAAAGTTGGGAGAGACACATTCAGTTATGGGCAAAAAACATAGAGAAAAGCTCCTACACTTCTGATCTTATATTTTGATTATAAAACTATTTTAGAAAGTTTTGTATTCCAGTTATAGGACCACAGAAAAGGCTAATTTGTGGGATTAAATAATGTGTTCCAATAGAAGACTTGGAGACTCCAAAGCAACCAGAAGACAGAGAAGGAGAACAAAGAATTACACCAATCTAAATTTTAGTTTACTCAAACTGGTCTCTTCTACACTACGTAACAGTATCTCAGGTGTTATTAACTAATTTTAGATAATATTTCTGCCTCATTTATGGGAAAATACTATCCTTATTATGCATTCTAGAAATCTTGAGAAACAAGTCTATTGACATCATTTTAGACATACCTCTCTGTCACATAGTAAATTTTTTGGAAAATGTGGGATATAACTTTAAACATTATAAAACATGGCTATGCTAAGAATAAGTAGTTGTTTCACCTGATGAAATGTGAGAGAATACAATTTCCCTATATTTCTCAGTTGCACAGTTTAGGAAGACACCTAAATGCCTCTTCTGAACCAAACAATTAATATCCTGTACAATTAATAAATAAAAATATAAACATAACTTGAAGTGGCAGGTAATTCATAACCGCATTCAGAACAAAAGTAAAATTAGAACTAGAAATTTAATATGATAGCTGATGTCAAAATGAGATTATTTTTCAGATTTACTACCAAATCTTGAGTGTCAGAATGTAAGTCCTGAAGTTAAGTTTGGTAAACATGAGATAAACTTAAGCTCCGACCAATACAGAGAATTTCATAGTAAGCTCAAACGTTCGAGTTGCAATGTAAAGGTAATAAATCTTGCTTTGAAGAATATAACACTAAGAGACTTGCGGGCCTCAAAAATGGTATACAAAGAAATGGGGGATGTTATATATTTCCCCTGAGATTCTATAGCCACCAGTTTCTCATGACTTAGCAAAGAAAATTCAAACTACTCCTACTCTTATAGGAGCCTCAAATGAATATTTTATTTTAAAGTGATGCCAAGTTGGGGAAACCCACAAGAAACTGGCAGAAGAAAACAAATTTCTCTTCGAACTCTTATTTTCAATAATGTTCCAAACCTAACAATCAACTCGCTTTCAAAAGTTAAAACATACCCACAGATATAAGAATAATGAAACAAGAATGAACAAAATTAAACTCACTTGTAATTCAGTCATTGGCATTATCAAGTTCAGATATTAAAATTAATATATGAATAGATTGGGATTTCTACTTCTGTAAACTGTTATAGTTTCAGGAAATCCATGGGTGGGAGGTCACTATGAGTAAGCATTGACTTAATGGCAGGGAAGGTTTTTTATACATATTAATAGACTTAAAGATCTATAAAGAAGCTTGCTAACCCATAAAAGGAAACTTTAAAAATAGATAGCTAATGCCCGGATCTTGGTTAGAAAGACTATTCTGCAATAGAAGAAACCAAAGTCCTACAGAACGGTGCCTAATTCTAGGACTTGGGCAGCAAATATACAACATAAACTTGGTGCATGTTGTGTAGTTGTTGGGTGGGAAGTAGCTCATTCCAATTTATAACTACCCTATCTACAACAGAATGAAAATCAGGCAGGTTCTGGGACATCCTCAGAATTGTTGTTATGTTTGAGCTTATTATTGTCATCACAGTGCTTAGGCATCTTGTCCAGTAGCTTCCTATTTTTTTCATTGATTTTCCACTTTACCTGGCATGTTGTCCTTCTCCAAGGACAGGTGTTTCCTGATGACATATCCAAAGAATATGGGATGAAATCTCACAATGCTCACCTCTAAGGAATATTCCAGTTGTATTTCTTCCAAGACAGATATTTTTTTTCCTTCTGGAATATTTTCAATATTCCTCAACAGCACCTTAAATCAAACATATACATTTCGTTCATTCTTTATTCATTGTCCAACACTCACCCACATATATGATTTAAAATATCACAGCTGTACTCAGACCAACATTAGCCTTCAAAGTGGTATTCTTGCTCATTCTCACTTTAAAGAGCTTGTGGTACTTACATAATTACATGTCAACTTGATAAATAAATGTAGGGGTGGCGTCTAGCCTGTCAATCAGGTCACAGTTTGATGATGCCTTCTTGTGAGTGTGGTCTTCTCATTAGGATTCTTGGAACTTCTTCTCTTTCTCCCTAGAGGTGGGGCACAGTCTCTCTCTGACTCACATTCCTGCTGTTGAGATACTAAGAGATCTGGAGGAGCCACGTGGAGACCCACACCAGCACTGAGATGCTTCCAACGCCATTGGATCCACAAGACAATTCACCTACAAACCTGTGATCTTCCTGCATTCAGCATCCTATTGGAGTCTAAATTCTGAACACCTCGTTATCCTTTTGTCTGATCAAGATGATTTGGGGAACGTTTGACATTAAGATTAAATGATGGGGTAACCCCAAAATTGATTTTTTTAAAAAGCTATGTATTTAATTTGTTTTTTGGCTTTTTCCCCCCACAAAGCAACCTTATCACTCTCAAATTATTCTCTGCTCCCTTATATTTAATACACTTGTGAAATCTGTGATTCCATTCTTGGAAACATTTTTCAAACTCAACTGTGTGCATGGCTGATTCCACCTCCTTCATTTTTATCTTCACCTCTTCTACTCCATCAAATTGCTGTCCTTTCATGTCACTCTTCATTTGCAGAAACAAAAAGAAGTTGCACTGAGTGAGGCCAGGTGAGTCAAATGTGTGGAGCAAGAGAGGCATGCTGTTTTTTGCTAAAAACTGGCACAATGAGATGGCTGCATGAACAGGTGTATTGTCATCGTGGCAAAACCTGTCTCGTCTGCCACAATCTGGACTTTTTTTGCTGCACACTATTACACAATCTTTGCTGCATCTCTAAATAGAAAGTTTGATTAACAATCTGACCTGGTGGAATGAACCAAAAATTCACCAAGTCAACATTTTCATCCATTTGGGAAGTTAACGGATGTCCAGAATGAGGTTTGTCATCAATCCACATTTTATCATTTTTGAAATAAGAAACCATGCATACACTAGTTTTTCCCCATAGCGCTGTCATTGTAAGCTTTGTTCAACATCACAACAGTCTCTGTGGCAAGTTTTTCTGAGCAGGAAACATTTCACACTCACAATCTGTTCTCATAAATTGGCCATCACAAGGACTGAGGTTCCAGCAAAAGTGCTTTCACTAAAAATTCACTGGGTCCACTAACTCAGAGCAAGTTGTTGAATGCTCTCCTAGTGGGAAAAATGTGTACTATGAAAACTCCACCAAGCATAGCTTTTTTCCATGTTTGTTCTTTTTTTTTTTGTGCCCCCTCATAGTATAATCAATACTACATTTAGGATTTAATAATGCTAATGTGGAATAGAGCCTAGATCACAAAGAAGGGGGATTTACAGATTGAACCTGACTAATTTTCAAGAGAAAGTAAATGCTAAGGAAGAAAGAAACAAAGAAATAAAGTTGTCCAAAGTTGAGACGCTAGGTGCCAAGTTGACAGGACACAAGGAAAAGTGAATGGCACAGTGATCTATGTGAAGTTGAGACAATCTCCATTGTAGGAAAATGTTCTGGAACAAAATAAAGTTCACAAAGGGTCATGTGACCGTAAAGTAGCCATGAGATGCCCACAAATTTAATATCTTCATTAACATCCAACTCTCATTATCCTCTCGCATGAAAGTGAAACTCCTTATCTGGATCAATCTCCTGAGAGTATAATATTTAAACTCACCAAATATGCACTGGAATCCGCAAGAATAGTTTCTGGACAAGGATATAGATTATACAAAGGAGCTTGTAAAGTTGTGGGAAAATGGAATTAAAAATAATAAATGTCTCCGTGAGCATTTAATCCCCGCTCATATTAGTAGAGAATAGGGATTTGATTCACTTTGACAGAAACCACCTTGTGTGTGCATGTCTACTCATGCAGCGACTCAAGTCAGAAGAACCAGCAAGGCTTCCACCTGGATGCAAACACAAGGGTCCACTCTTATTCATGTGCTACCCAACAACCAATGAGAAATCTAGTTCAAGGGGACACACAAAAGCTACGGCACTTGAATTAGTCAAACACTGATTTCAGTTAAATTTGGCTAATTGCGTTAGTAGTCGATCATCGAATTCAATTAAGTTATTTTTTATTCATATAGAATTTATCTATGGACTCCTGTACTAACTTTTATAAACAACAGTAAACACAGTGTAATTGATACCAATCATTGTACTAGCATGCAAATGCTGGTATTACTTATGGCTTCAAAATATACTTGACATACACACAACAATCTATCATGAGTTAGCTATGATATTAAAATAGATAATAATTTTTTTACATTTCATTAGGGGCTCATACAACTCTTATCACAATCCATACATATACACACATCAATTGTATAAAGCACATCCGAACATTCTTTGCCCTAATCATTTTCAAACCATTTGCTCTCCACTTAAGCCCTTGGCATCATGTCCTTTTTTCCTCCCCTCCCTCCCCGCTCACCCCTCTCTCATGAGCCCTTGATAATTTATAGATTGTTATTTTGTCATATCTTGCCCTATCCGGAGTCTCTCCCCCACCCCCTTCTCTGCCATCAGTCTCCCAGGTAAGAGGTCACATTTGGATCCTTGAAATCGGTTACCCCTTTCCAACCCACTCACCCTCTACTCTCCCAGTATTGCCCCTCACACCCCTGGTCCTGAAGGTATCATCCACCCTGGATTCCCTGTGCCTCCAGCTCCCTTATGCACCAGTACAATCTCTGCCCTATCCAGTCCTGCACGGTAGAATTCGGATCATGGTAGTTGGGGGGAGCAAGCATCCAGGATCTGGGGGAAACCTGTGTTCTTCATCGGTACTACATCACACCCTGACTGACCCATCTCCTCTCCTAAACCCCTCTGTGAGGGAATCTCCAGTGGCCGACAAATGGGCTTTGTGTCTCCACTCTGTGCTTCCCCCTTCATTCACTATGGTATATATATATATATATATATATATATATATATATATATATATATATATATATATATATATATATATATATATATGATACCTTATATCTGGTCTCTTTGGCACCTCGTGATCGCACAGGCTGGTGTGCTTCTTCAGTGTGGGCTTTGATGCTTCTGAGCTAGATGTCTGCTTAATCACCTTCAAGCCTTTAAGACCCCAGACACTATCTGTTTTGATAGCCGGGCACCATCAGCTTTCTTCATCACATTTACTTGTTCACCCGCTTTGGCTTCAGCAGTTGTGTCGGGAGGGTGAACATCGTAGCTTGCCAATTTAATACAAGAAAAGTATTCATGCATTGAGGGAGTGCTTGAGTAGAGGTCCAAGGTCCTTCTGCCACCTGGATTCTAAACCTATAAATATAGACACATAGGTCTATTTCCCCATCCTCATATATATATTTGCATGTACATGTCTTTGTCTAGACCTCTATAAATGCCCTTTGACTCCTAGATCTTTCCTCCATCCCTTGACTTTCCTACTGCCCTACTACCTCCCCTACTACCAATTCAATCAAGACAAATATTATTCGAATGTATGCACCAACCACAGAAGCTAATGATGTGGAAATTGATGAATTTTGTCATCAACTTCAATCTGAAACTGATCAAACATGCAATCAAGATGCATTGATAAGTATAGGTGAGTGGAATGCAGAAGTTGGAAACAAAGAGGAAGGAAGAGTAGTTGGAAAATATGGAGTTGGTGAAAGAAATTAAGCTGGAGCTTGCAGGATAGAATTTTGCATGAGCAATGGCTTATTCAAGGCAAATGCCTTCGTTTTCAACAACACAAAAGGTGACTATAAAAAAGGGCTTCTACAGATGAAATACACAGAATTAAAATTCAAATTACTGTACCTCTGCAAGTCACAGATTAAAACCAGTTAAACCAGTAGTTAAAACCAGATGCAATGCTGATTGCGGGACAGCCCATCAGGTTGAAGGTGAAGAAAATTTAAACAAATCGAAGGGAACCAAAATGCAACCATAAATCTATCCTACCTAAATTTTGAGAATAATTGAAGAAAAAATTTGCTGCATTGAACATTAATGACAAAAGCTCTGATGAACTGTGGGAGGACATCAAGAGCATCATTCATTAAAAAAGCAAAATGTCATTAAAAAAAGGGAAGAAAAAAAAGATCAGTGAGAATGTCAGAATGAACTCTTAGACTTGCACTTAATCCTAGAGTAGGTAAAACAAGTAGGAGAGAGGATGAAATCAAAGAGCTCAATAGACCATGTCAAAAGGCAGCTCAATAAGACAAAGTCAAATATTATAATGAAATGTTCAAAGATCTAGATTTAGAAAATAAAAAAGAAACAAGGCACTCAAGATATCTTAACCTGAAAGAATTGAAAAAAAAAATCAAGCCCCAAGTTTCAACCTTGAAAGTTTCTATTGGCAAAAATAAATTAAAAAGAAGGAGGTGGAAATAATACACAATAAATTCCATGAGCATAGACCCACTGATGCTCTACCTTTGCTTTGAAATGAGTCCTTTGTTCTGAGGTGATGCTCTTTCTGGTACCATGTTGGTGGGGAAAACTTTCTGGAAATCCATGAATGGCAGTTTGACAGAAGCATTGCTACAGGGAAGGGAAATCTGCCCCCAGGCTAAGGATCTATTTCAGTAAGAACAGAACACTGTCCTTTCCATGATAGAATTTGTCCTATGTGCTCACCAGGTTGCTGGTTGATACCCCGAAAGGCATCATAGATACGAAGATATGGGGCCATATCTTGCATCACTGTTGTTTTCTCTGCTACTGGGATATTGGGCACTTGTCTGTGGCAGTAACCTTGTCAGCCTTCTTAGTGAAAGTCCATTTTGCTGAGTTTACCCATAACTTTGATCCCTGCTACCATGGCCATGTGCCCATGGGGTAGTGAGAGGAGCGACTGGAAAAAGAAAATGACTAGTTTCCACAGCTTTTTCTATATAAACCAATATTATTATTTTTTTAGAGTTTCTGTTATTATCATAGAATTTTACTTTCCAATGTGATAACCACTATCCATATGTGGTTGATTAAATGCAAATTTGTCAAAAATAAATTTTAAAATAAATTCCTCATTGAAATTAGGCATATTTATGCATTTATGAGACAATGTGACTCATAACGGTTACTGTATTAGATAATGCAAAAATAGAACATTCGTATTCTTAGAGAATCTTTTACTGTGAACAACCATAACTTTATTTCAAGAAGTAATGAGATATCAAGAAAGCATCCTAGCCCAGTCTAACTCAAATCCAAAAATCTGATGCTAGTCTGTCCATTGTTCTTCAGACTTAAGTAGCTGTAGGAAATTACTCAGAAAGCTGAACCAGAGATCAAAGTCAGAGGACTCTGAGTTCCATTTATCCTAGGTCTATTGAAATATTACAGGCTCCCACAGCTATCAGAGTTGGTGGCAGACTCCCAGCAATCAGGAAGGTGAAGGGGCAGAGAGAGAGGGAGGGTCTCAGTTTCCACAGCATGTAAGAATGCCACACTCCATGTAGCAGACACCAAGGAACAAAAACAATCATTGTGTGATCACCTTCCTCACATAATCGCTGAAGACGAAAGTGTGCATGGGCAAGTGTGGTGAAGAAGGCTGAGAGAAATAGCGTCTGGGGACTTAAAGGCTTGAAAGCAAACAAGCGGCCATCTAGCCTGGAAGCAACCAAGCCCACACAGAAGCAGCACACCAACATGGGTGATCGTGAAGGGCAGAGGAGACCAGGTCTCAAACAACAAAGGTGAGGTGATGGTGAGAATCACATCACCGTGAATGAGGGGGAGTGCGTGATGGGGACCCAATGCCCATCTGAAGACAGCTGAACACCCCTTCCAGAGGGGTAGTGTGGAGGAGATGAGTCACTCAGGGTTCAGTGTAGCAACAATGAAACTCAAAACTTTCCTCCAGTTCCTAAATGCTTCCTCCTCTCCCAATTATCATGAACCCAATTCTACCTTGCAGACCTGGTTATACCAGAGGATGTACAGCGGTGCAGTAGGGATCTGGAAACACAGGGAATCTAGGACAGACGAACCCCTCAACACCCGCGGTAGGAGTGGTGAGACCAGGAGGGAAGGGGGTGTAGAAAGGGAGAACCGATCTCGGAGATCTATGTGTAACTTCCTCTCTGGGAGATGGGCAATGGGGAGGTGGGTGAGTAGAGATGTTGGGCAGTGTAAGATAAGATATAATAATTATTTATAAACTATCAAGGGACCAGGGGAAAGGGGGGAGCGGGGAGGGTGGGGGAGGGAGAAAAAAGAGAAACCGAGCTGATTCCAGGAACCCAAGTGGAAGGTGAATTTTGAGAATGACGAGTGCAATGAATGCATAAGGGTGCTTTGCTCAATTGATGTATGTATGGATTGTGATAAGAGTTGTATGAGCCCCAATAAAAAGATTTATTAATTTAAAAAAATAAAGAATGCCACACTCCCAAGGAGGCATCATGACACTGTGACCTGATCGACTGGTTGTGACAAGTTGGATTCCACCACTACACTTCCATACCGCTTCAAGTTGCCACGTCCACAGCAATCAATATCAAGGAATCTTTCACGGATAGAGCATAAGCAAAGTAAATTTTATAAGGAACAAACTATGCTACACAAACAAAAATGTTTGTTACACTACATATATTAAAAAACATACATAAAAGAAAAATATTGTTGGAGATAAAACAATCTAGAATTCAGTAATTTCCAATAAACAGGACGTATTAGCACTAGTAGTAACAACACAAATAAGGAAATTATCCAAACATTTATCTATAATACACTGGTTTTAATATGTGTTTTATTTAAATATAATAGAATGTCATGCATCATTGAAAATGAATCATCTTTAACAAAACCATAAAGTTTGTTAAAAGCAGAGTAAATCATAGTTATTGGCAAAATAAAAATGCAATAAAATGACATTTTACATATAATACTTAAAAAGTTCATGCATATATATATGAATGCATATTTGGTGTAAATTTCAAAAGGGGAAAGAAAAGCCTAGTGAATTTAACAATATTGGAAACTTCAAGGACAGAAGTAGGGAAGCTAAAGAGTGGGGAAGAAGTCACTTAAAATATTGATAGTGTTCTACTACTTTATTGGAATTCCCATTCCTAGTGAGCCATTCATTTTGCTACTAATCTGTTTTGTTTTTTCCTACCCATCACATTTTTTCTATACACTCTTTAGGTTCACTTTCTTATGATAAAATCTACCTTAATTTGGTTTATTTCCCTTTAGAGCAAGCAAAAGTGTTGTCTTCTCATACATATAAACAGTCTGCATTTTTCCCCTGACTACTGCACCGATTATATATTTCCCATCATGGATCATTCCACTTTATATCACCTGCTAATCAAGAGAAATCTAAACTGGAATCCTCTACAATAATTTGTTCTTTAATTGCTGTTTTAACAGCTACATAATTAACTCTGAATTAACTAAAGTCAAACATAGTTAAAATTATGTCTTAAAACTTATATTTCTATTGGTTCTTAACTGTGGTGCACATAATGATATATATCATATATATGCATAAATATGCCAACCGGCAATCATATTTTTCATAAAATTGTATTTAACCTCATAGTAGCACAGAATAGAAACATTTATAACTTCCCTTTTGAATGAATAAATCTTTCAAAATAATGCTTTAAAGCCTTCAATTTGTAAACATCATTAGGTCTGACATTATTATTTACAACATCTATTCTTTAAGGATCCCTGGTGGTGCACAGGTTAAGCACTTCGTTGCTAGGCTGCTACGTGAGAGGTAAACTATTGGAATGTGCCTACTGTTCTGGGAAAAAAGTGTAGCATCCTGCTACTGTGAACATGACCACCGTGAAACCCTCTGAACAAGCCCATTCCTGCCCAGAAGACTTGGGTCGGATTCAATCAGCAATATATTTTTTAAAGGTTATACCACATAATTAAAAATGGGATTAACTGCTCAATAGAAGAATCTTAGTATATGTCTCTGTGTAAATTTAGAATCATGTCCGTTAAGAATAGAAAAAAATATGATTAGAAAGCTCAATCATACAAGATTAACATGCCTTTTCAAGTAAAATTTAGACACTCTAATACAGCCTTGTCTATCTAATTTATTACTGTACTTATGGTATGTATTGACTGTTAGTAAGTATTTGATAAATATAACTTTTATATATAAAATCAGCCAATTTGAAAATTTTAAAAAATCCTTAAAGAAACACACAAAAGTCTATTTATTCTGTCTAGCTGTCTCCCTATATGATTCTTAGAGTTCTCTTTTAGTTCTTTTGTGTTTTTGTTAACAATTTATATAAAAGCAAAATAAGAAAAACCTCCCATCATATATATATATATATATATATATATATATATATATATATATATAACTGTTTATTTCATGAGTCTCTTATAAATGGATATTTCTAAACTTTTTAATTCATATTATGATTGCATGTGTATGAATAGCAATGTGTTCACAATGTTTTGCTTGAATTCCAATAGAATAATAGCATAGGATCATAAAATGGAACTGTTTAATGTACTTTATAATGTTATATTATAATGTTTGTTGTCTTCTGATGATACTTCTCTCGATATTTTTCAGTTAATATTTGCTGTTATTTTTCATATAATTTTAATAAAATTATTGTATAACTATAGTTATTATTTTTATTAATATTTTATTGCATTTATTTTTTCTCGACAAATTACTAGCAAAAATAATCTCTAAAAATTGGGAGATAACTGGGAAATTTTGCAAACTTTTTGTGCAACCAACAAGTATTGCCACAAGAAAAGACATATATATTTATCCTGTTAATAATATTTTCTACTTCCTACTTGACATATAGAAGATATGATATTTATGAAAGCATCAATAGCTCAGTCTAGTTTGCCTCTTAGAAATTGGTGTGTACTAATTCCCAAGGGCAGGCTTGAAAGAACATATTGAGGACTCAAACTCTCAGGGCGATTGAGTCCATGTGGGCTCATAGAGATACTATAAGAAAGGTTAAAACTGTCCCTGTGGGTTTCTGAGACAATAACACTTTATGGGAATAAAAAAAACCCATCTTTCTCCCAAGGAGTGGCTGGTTCCTTTGAACTGCCAACCTTGCTTATCACAGCACAAATAGTATCTACTATGTCACCAGAGCTCCATATTATGTAGTTACCTTTGGTAGTACTAACTTCTGTTTAGAATTAGGCACTTAAAAGAGCCAAACTGACCCACTCTCTGTAAGTATGTGTTACAGAGGACATCTCTACAGTTTGGGGAGAGGGGCCAGTAAGCCAAGCCCATGTGAAAACAAATCAAGAAGCAAAAAGAGAGAAAGATGATCTAGACCCTATATCGGCACACCAAGCCCTGAGGACGACATTCCTGCACTGAGCTGCTAGCACACAGAAAGGACTATAGGACCGACAAAAACTCAAGACACGATGTCCCATTGCTGAAGCATACTGTGACAGAGGACACTACTGGGGACACACAGCAGGTAGTGAGTCTGGTCTGAATCCCCTACAGCAGGATGAACCAAGAAGGGAACATAACAGATCAGCAACGGGAGCAAAGTCAAGCCAGAAATCCCCCAAGGAGTCCCCAAAACTGGCTTCAGGCTAAGAGAGGCAGTTCTTGGAACCCCCTGGACCAGTGGGGAGGTAGTCATAAAAGTCAGCAGACAGGCATATGTTTTTCCGGGTTTTTGACTAGTTATTTTTTATTTCTAATTTTTGTCCTCTTTTCACTCAATCTTGTGTTTTCTCTTTGTTTTGTGTCCTTTATTATTGGATTTACTACTTATATAAGGTAGGCATGGGAAGTAAGCCCGAGGCAACAAAAATAGGACCAATGGTTCTGAAGGGACTTGTGGAGAGTGGGAGGCGGGAGAAGGGAGAAGTGAGCAAAAACGCCATAGACAGGGGAACAACTAGGGAATTAAATCAACAATGAAGAGGATGTTGAGATCCTAAGGGTGTTGGGGCAACAACAATGTAGCTGAGAGGAATCACTAAGAGGAAGAAGAAGGGTGAGCGTTGTGATGGGGCAGGAGAATTGTATGAAGAAAGGTGGAAGAATATAGGTGTAAACATAGGTGAGCACATATGTAAATATATTAATTAATAAAAATAGAGGTATTGACCTATGTATATGTACTTATACGGCAATACGCTGAGGTACTTGACAGATTTGGGGCTTCTACTCAAGCCCTGCCTCAACTCAAGAAAACTTTGTTCTAACAACCTGGCATTCTGTGGTGCTCACCCTCCCAGAGCAATCACTGAAGACAAAATGGGTGCACAAGTAAATGTGGTGAAGAAAACTGATGGTGTCTGACTATCAAAAGATAGAGTGGGTCTTAAGGGCTTGAAGGTAAACAAGCAGCCATCTAGCAGAGAAACAACAAGCCCACATGGGAGAATCACATCAGTCTGTGTGATCACGAGGTGCAGATGGGATCAGGTAACAGTCATTGGAAGACCCAAACAAACAAAAATAAAAATATGGCATGGTGCTGAGAATGAGGGGATCACAGCAGAGACCCCAAACCTCTCTGCAAACAGTAGAGCATCCCTTCACATAGGGTAACAAGGAAGGGATGATTCAACCAAGGCGCAGTGTTGTACCAATGACACACACAATATTCCTCTGGTTCTGAGGCTCCTCACCCCTGCCCCACACTCATGAGCCCAGTTCTGCTTTTCAGTTCTCGCTAGACCAGCGTATGTACATTGGTACAGATAACAGCTCATGACACACGGAATCCAGAACAGAAATGGGGGACGGTAGGGGGACGAGGGGAGGAAAGGGGAACTGATTGCAGTGATCTATGTGCAATGCTCCCTTCCCAGGGGCGTGATCCGAAGAAACCATGGGGGAAGGGAGACAAGGGTTGGTGTAAGGTATCAAAATAATAATAATCTATAATATATCAAGGGGTCATAAGGGGGACAAGAATGGGAGAAGGGAAAAAAAGAGGAGCTCATACTAAGGGCTCAAATAGAAAGTAAATGTTTATAAAATAATGATGACTCCTAATTATTATAATTCACTTCAAAGTTTCTTTTCTGGTCTTTGGTTTTCATTCCTGTCATATATTTTACTTTTCCATTTGGTTAATTCATTATATACGAACATACAGGAATAGTCACCCAATCTTCAATAAGAAAACACGCATGAAAAAAACAAACAATGGTTTCTTATATCCAGAAAATAGAAAATCAAAGCATAAACAATATTATCCACATAAAAGTAAAATTAAATCTTTGACTTCAATCTTTTCTTTATCATGACATAGTTTAGTGGCCCAGTTAGTTATTGAAATGGCTTGTTTATACATTAAAGGGAAATCTATCTAACTTTAAATGGGTTTTGTGGAGAAACGACACTACTTGATGTGGGTCTTCTATCTGAAGTTTTTGTAATTGCAACCAAATGCCTGGATGAGAGGACGCAAACAAGAGCAGGAGGGCACGAATGATTGGACACACTGGGCATAGCACTGGGCCTAAAGGGAATCATCTCAGCAGCCAGAACAGAGAATTCAAGACCACGAAGAGAGAACAGCCACGAACGAACCACGTCAGAGATTCCTGCATGGGCAGGCATCAGACGAGCAGTCCTGGGACAGTTAGACAAAGGGATGGACTTCCCGCCCACAGAATGACTAAAACGAGTGCATGCGGGGATTGGCAGCACAAGAGTAACTGGGTAATGCTTGCCTGAGCAGGATGAAGGCCACAGAACCACATGACTGCAAGATCAAGGGCCAAGGAGACAGGTGCTTGCCCATGTGTCTGAGACAAGGTGCTATGGACAAAATAACTATATCCGTACGAAGCTTCCGTCATAAACCTGGTAATCATGAAATAATAATAGAATCACAATGGCAATATATACAAGTATGATTGATATAAGTGATGTATGGATTGTCATAAGAGCCGTAAGAGGCACCAATAATATGATCTTTTAAAAAGCAAATAAATAAATATTGCCAGGTCACATGAGGCCATACCAGAGAGAAGTCCTTATGTGAGAGGAACAGGGAAGCACACAGAGAGATAAACAGAGGAAGCATGGCATCTAAAAACAGTGATGTTCTATGTACGCGCCAAGGAATGTCTGCAGCAACAAGAACATGTTATTCCATAGATCTTTCCGGGAGACTATGATCCTGCTGACACCCAGAAATGAGACTTCTAATGTCCAGAACTTTGAGGCAACATAGTTCTCTTGAAATACACAACAAAGTTTGAAGTGCTTTGTTACTGAAGGCCTTTAAACGAGAGGCAAATGTTACATAACGACTGTCCTCTTTGTAAACCTTGGTCTTGTCCTTCCCTTTGTCCTCCTAGCTCACTGGAGCACTTTTGCAAATTTTATAATATTGTAAGTCGATAATTTTCTCAATATTCATGTTATAATTATTTTTCCACTTTATTCCTCAGTACATTTATTTCCTTTTGTATTTCCTTATAAGCAGAAAGATAAAACAAAGCTGCATGCTTAAATTTTTGCTTATACATATCCTTGCTTAAATTTCTATGCTTATCACATTTTAAATTATTTTATAGACAAATAATTCACCTATCATACAATTCCGTGGTTCAAAGACATCAGAAAGAGCTGAACAATTATCACCTCAATCAATTTTAAAACATTTTCTTTATCCTCACATCCATTTTTATTAGCTTCTCCTATCCCACAACCTTCCCTGTTCTAACCCTAAAAAATATTAATCTAATTTGCCTATCCTGAATTTCATTTAAAGGAAATAAGAAGGTGAAGGAGAAGTAAAAGAAGAAACTACCCAGAAAAAAGCAAAAAGATAAAATGCAGAAAATACTCATTCCAAAGGAGAGCAGAAAATAAAACACACTAGAACAAGCTTAAATCATATCAAATGGAGACCAAATGGAAACACGTTAAATTTAAACCTATCTACATCCGCAGTAACTCACTCTCCAGCGCATTCTGTGGTCAGTACTATTTACATGTCTGTTCTATTGCCTGAGTGAATTTAATGGAGGTTTAATTCACCTGAAAGCTCAGCAAATTGATTTTGGGCTTTCACCCTCCACCCCCCCCCCACCCCCCGCCCATAGTCTTCTGCAAAGCAGGTGTTCAGAATGTACGCTCTGATACATTTCTCTCCTCTGATCTGGAGTTTTACCATTCACAATCCGTGGATCAGGCAGGCTGCTTTTTCAGGGTAGACTTAGCTGGCACATCAGATGGCTGCTTGTTTAAGACAGGCTTTAATATTCCAGACATTAATCTTTCTGCTAATCTGGCATCATCTGATTCTTCACCAGACTTTTCTTTAACACTCATATCATCAGCAAGGGTAAGAATCCTTCGTGAGGGTAAGTGTCAAGTAGGGATATATCATAAGGGCAGATTGTTCTTAAATTAGGATTTACAAGCATTAGACATATTGGAGATGCAAATCCAAACAAAGAACAGATATGACTTCCCGCCAACACGGATAACCCATTTAAAAAAAACACACCCAGAAAATAATAAAAGGGGAGATAACGCACAGAGAGAGGTTGGAACTTTCATCCACTGTTGGTGAGTTTGTAAATATGAGTAAATACAATCACTGCGAAAAGCAAATTGACAATACTACAAACATATGGGAATAGGGATTGCACATGATCCAGGGATGGATCTGTTAAGTACATATCCTAGAGACATGAGCAGATGCATGTTCACTGTAGCACTGTTCACAATAACAGGAAGTTGGAAGCAGCCCAAGACCCTATCAGTAGAAGTTTGTAGAAGGAAACGTTGGTGCATACACACGATGGGATACCAGGCATCTCTAAGAAAACATTGACGAAACCAAAAGCCAACTCAGGATATGGCTTGATCTGAAGAACATCATGCTGAGTGAAATTTGTCAATCCTTAAATGAAAGACATTGTATGAATCCAATATTATGATGATAAATCCAAGACAAAGTCTAGCATAATTTCTCAGGCCATTTGATCATTTAATATTGTATCTGAAGCAACACAGTGACCTGACTAATGTTTATGAATCATTTATCACTCCCTGATTTATACAGTTAAAAAACACTTCTTCAGTGTTCTCCCCCCGGCCTCGCCTATGAGGTCACTTTTTCATTTATCAGGAACTAGAAGGGGACAAAAGGGGTCCTGCCTGCAACAGTGTCCCTTGGTCATTTCAATTTAATATACTCTCATACAATGTTGCTATTGAAGGGGCTGAAATACTCCATATGTGAAATGTTTCGAATTCTACTTTCCATAAACCAATTGAAAATAATTTAGTTAACTTCTTTGCCACTTTATAAGAAAGGTTGATTTTCCTCAGGTAACTAAATATATTTTCAACACTTTTTTAGAGACTTCGCCAGAAGCACATTTACCATGAATATCTCAAGCAATATTCTGCTCATAATGATGCATGTATTTCCTAAAATGACAGAAATTTTCTTTATATCTCTCTTCATTTTTCCTTGAGCTTTCCTCAGAATTACCTTTAATGTCTAGAATGTTACTCAAAATCTCTTCAGGTTAACTCCTCAACATTTTCTGCCCTCCAGTACTTATTCCATTTTTAAGTATTGATTACGTCGATATTTCATGTAACAGTAAGAAAAAAGGCATTAGTTTCAAACAGCTGTTGAAGTAAAGTGCAACGTAGGTCTTAAGCCACATAAATGTATATTGTTTCACCATTTTAAAGACCAGTATTGTGAATTCAGAATGTCAGCAGAATCATATTCTCATGGAAGGATCTAGGGAAATATCCTTCCTGTATTGCCAATCTCCTGGAGAAGAAAATACCATGTGGCTGGAAGATTTAGCTTGAAATAACAATTTTTCCCTTTGTATCTCTGTGGGCCCCACCTGTGACATCATGGCTGATCAGGTCACTTTTTGAAAATTGATAACTAATATCACTCACTTTTGTGCTTTCTTTCACCATTTATCTCCCTGCTCACACCTTGGTTTCTATTGGCCGTGCTTAAAACAGTTTTCCATTAAAAATACCTATTTTCATTGCATTTATTTCAACCATTGTAACCCGGTATAGGGTACAGAGGAGAACGTCCCCATAGGATTTCCAGCACTATCAATATTTATTGCAGCAGACCAGTATATCTTCCTCCTGGTGTTGGGGTGGGGGTGGGGGAGATGTTGGATTAGAATTACTAACCAAGATCTATATTTTCCTCATCTTCTGAGGGAACAATCTGTACTCACCCCCTACACCAGCCTGCATTGCATTCACATGGGTTCGGATTTAATTACACAACGACAATGCGAGTGGGAGGAATTGGTAATGTGCCTAGCGTGACGTGAAGGTTTTTCAAACAATAATCTTTTATATTCTTGCCCACATCCACCGCTGACTAGCTGGTTGAAAGGTTCTGTGAGATCACCTTTGGACACCACATGCTGGAAACAGAAAAGAATCTATGAGATTAACTCCTGAAAATACGACATGGAAAGGGAAAAAGTTCATGCCATTGATAGGTTTGCCTTTTCATAGATACTATGTGAACAAGCAATAAATAATACTTAAAAATATAATAAAAACACTTCAGCCTGAAAAATATTATAACGTAGAGGTAACAAAACACAACATAGCAAGAAAAAACCTAGGGAATTATTTTTTTTTCTAGTCTAGGAAGAGATAATGATGCTAGACATGATTTTTCTACTATTTCACATTTAAGCAGGGTCACTCAAGGTGAACGAGCAGGTTTCAGCACCGTTTCCAGACTAAGATCATAACATTGTCAGATAGTGAAATCCTCGTGAATAGTAGCAGAACACTGTTGGACAGAGCATCAACAGATGAGCCCCTCAAATTGGAAATCATGCAAAATAAACAGGAAGAGCTGCTGAGAGTAGGGTCAATCATAATGATGTGGATGTAATAAAAAAATTTGGACCTATATTTTCTGATAGGGGACTGCTCAAAAGTAGAATAAATACCTGAAATCATGTAATAATAATGAGAACTTTGAATGAACAAAATATGGATCTAGGATTACAAGTCAAGAAAAATTAAACAGCCCGTTATCCTAGTCATTAGTCAGTTGAAATGGACTGGTATTGGCCATTGTGAATTAGACAGTCATTTGGTTCACTATGTTTGCAATAATAAATTCAACAATGTTGTCACAGTCATCATCAAAATGAACAATTTAAGATCTATCTTGAAGTATAATGTGGTCGGTGAGAGAATAAAATCTGTGCACATATAAAAATGTCTGTCAATACAATTATTATTTGAATTTATGCACTAATCACTAAACCTATGAGAAGATATGGAAGAATTCTACCACCTTCTTCAATCCAAAATGGATACAATATGTAATCAAGTAGCACTGACAGTTACGGGCAATTGGCATGCGAAATTTGGAGACAAAGAGGAAAGACTAAAAGCTGGAAAACAAGAGTGGCCTCTGTGCTAGGTCACAACTAGAGACTGCATAATAGAACTTCCAAAGACCAATGACTTCTTCATGACAAAACCTCTCTTCAATTGCACAAAGGTGAATATTCATGTGGAAAACTTCAGAGTGAAGACAAACATAAAAATGACTATATAAGTAGGGAAAAACAATGGAGAAGTTCAATATCATCAGCCAAAACAAAGCCAGGGATTGTCGATGGAACAAATCATTACTGGCCGATATGTAAGTACTGGATGATGCTGAAGAAAATTAAAACAAGTCCCTGAGAGTCAAAAGGGTTCCTGAGGTATATTGCATCTGAATTTCATGAGCATTTCAAGAATGGACTTGACTCATTGAACACCTGATGAGCTGTGGATGCCATCAGAAATATCACCCATGAAGAAAACACAAGGTCACAAAAGTACAACAAAGAAAAAGAAGATCAAAGTGTCCAAAGAAACTCTGAAGCTTGCTCTCAAGTATTAGCATCTTTTTCCAAAGAAGTGATAAAGATTTGGAAAGAAAAATTTAAAGAGTAGATGGAGAAGAGAAAGTATTTTAATAGTGCGCAGAGGCCTGGATTTAGAAAAACAATGAAAAGGGAAAAAAAAGGTATACTCAACCTGTATCATGCTGAAAGAACTGAAAACAAAACGCTCAATTTTTAAATTTATAAGATACTATGGACAATTAAGAAAAATTCTGGTGTCATAGGGGTGACTTATTAGTTTCTAACACAAAGGTTGGCCATTGAAACCAAATAAGAAAAATGATGAGACCTTTCTAATCCTTAAAAGGTTTACAGTTTTGTTGAAAACCACAGGGGCAGTTCCACTCAGTCATGTAGGGTCACAGTGAGTCAGAATTATCCGATAGCAGTGAGTATCAAGGATTTTTTTAAATTTTGATTTATTTATGGGCTCTCGAGAGATGGAACTCACTGCTAAAGAATACAAAGAAGGCATCAAAAATAACTAGTCCACATTTCACCATGTCAGGATGTAGCAAAGAAAAATGATCCAACAGAATGCACAAACTATATATACCGTATATACTCAAGTGTAAGTGGACCCAAATATCAGTCAAGACACCTAATTTTGCCACAAAAACTGCATTAAAAATGTTCTGAAAAAGTTGGCTTATACACGAATATATACAGTAACTGATATCATGGGCTAATGAAAATGTGTTTAAGATCATCCAAAATTGGTTGAAACAGTACATTGACAGGGAGTTGCCAGA
Source organism: Tenrec ecaudatus (assembly GCF_050624435.1). NCBI lineage: Eukaryota > Metazoa > Chordata > Mammalia > Afrosoricida > Tenrecidae > Tenrec > Tenrec ecaudatus. The sequence goes on along the minus strand of NC_134532.1, from coordinate 194,899,321 downwards.
GATTCAGGAATGATTCAGAAAAGCAAGTGGAAGAAAAGATATCATTGCTGACATCAGATAGCTCTCACTGAAAGTAGAGAATGTCAAAAAGATGTATTCATGTGTTTTATTGACTATGTAAAGCGGTGGTTCTCAACTTCCTAATCCTGCGACCCTTTCATAAAGTTCTTCATGTTGTGGTGACCCCAAAACCATAAATTATTTTAGTTGCTACTTCATAACTATAACCTTGCTACTGTTATGATTTGGACGACCCCTGTGAAAGGGTCATTCTATTCCCAAAGGGGTCGCGGCCCACAGGTTGAGAACCGCTGATGTAAAGGCATTGATCATAACAAACTATGGATAATTTGAGAAGAATGGGAATTCCAGAACATTTCTTTGTGTTCATTTTGGACTTGCTTATGGATCAAGGGCCAGTTGTTCGACGAGAACAAGGGACTGCTACATGATTTAAAATCTGGAACGGTGTGTGATAGGGTAGTAGTCTATTACCATATTGTTCAATCTATATGCTGAGCAAATAATCACAGGAGCTACCTAATATGTAGACAAATGTGGCATCAGAATGAGAAGAAGGTTTATTAAAACCTGCAATATGCAGATAACACAACCTTGTTTCCTGAAAGTGAAGAGGACTTGAAGCATTTGCTTATGAACATCAAGGATTGCCGATGGAGGTCAAGAATCGCAGACTTCAGTATTGATTATGACTCAATGGAAAGAAGACCAAAATCCTCCCAACTGTCTCTGCATCATGATAAATGGAGAGAGGGTTGAAGTTGTCAAAGATTTTGTCTTGCACAGATCCACAATTAGTGCTCATGGAGGCAGCAACCAAGAGGTAAAAAGATCTATTGGATTAGGGAAATGTGCTACACAAGACCTTTTGAGGATATTTAAAAGCAAGGATGTAGCATTAAAGACTAAGTTGTACCTTACCCAAGCTTGGTATTTTACTTTGGATGTGTTGTCAGAAGAGATTAGTCATTGGAGAAGGACATTATGTTAGGTAGGAGATAGCGTAACAGTTTGGTTGGAACAATGGCTTCAGACAGAGGAAAATTGTGCGGATGGCACGGGACCAGGCAGTATTTTGTTCTGTTGTGCACAAGGTTGCTATGGGTTGGGACTGACTCAATGACACCTAACAACAACAGCATTTTGGTAAGAACCAATGTCACTGTATGGAGAAGCTTCATGCTGCACTGAATTCCATGGACAAAAAGAAAGCTTCAGAAACTGATGGGATGCCAACTGAAATGTTTCAGCAAGCTGATGAAGTTCTGGAAGCACATATTCGTCTAGTCCAGGAAATAGGAAGGTAGCTTCTTAGCTAAATTTACAGAAGGAGATCCATATTTGCCCCCATTCGAAAATAGATGACCCAATAGAATGCTCAAATTACAGAACGATATAAATGATATCACAGGAATGTACAATTCTGTTGCAGATCATCACACAGTGGTTGCAGCTACACATTGACAGGGAGCTACCAGAGGTCAGGCCAGGCTCAGAAGAGGAAATGGAATGAGGATATCAGGTGGATTGTGGCACAAAACAGAGAATACCAGAAAAATGTTTATTGTGATTTTTTTTTATTGTGCCAATGCATTATACTGAGTGGATCACAATGAAGTAGGGATGACTTTGAAAAGAATGGGAATTCCAGAACACTTTATTGTGCTCATGTTGAACTTGTACATGGTCAAGAAGCAGCTGTGTGATCAAGACAAGGGAATGGCGCATGGTTTAAAGTCAGGAAAGGTGTGTGCCAGGGTTGTATTCTCTAGCCATACTTACTCAGTCTGTATGCCAGCCAATCAGCAAAGAACTTGGATTAAAATAAGAATATGACACCAACATTGGAAGATGGTTAACTAACCACCTACGACATGCATAGGATACAACCTTGCTTGCTGAAAGTAAGGAGGACTGGAAACGCTTGCTGAATAAAATCAAATATCACAGTCTTTAGTATGGATTATGACCCAATGTGGAGAAGACTACAATCCTTACAAGTAGACCTGTAAGTCACAATATGATAAATGGAGAAAGGTTTTGAAATTGTCAAGGATTTTGTTTTGATTGGATCCAAAATCAATCATGGAAGCAGCAGTTGGGGGATCAAAAGATGAGTTGCATTCGGTAACGCAGTCACACAAGACCTCTCTTTAGAATATTGAAAAGCACAGCTGGGACTTTCTGCACTAAGGTACCTACACCTGATCCAAATCGTGTTTGTGCAATTGCTTCATATGCGTGTGAACATTTGGCATTGAATAAAGAAAGACTTATGAATCAATGCACTTGAATTGTGGTATGCTGAAATGACAAACAGGTTCTCTAGAGAAACAAAATCAGTGAAATAGCTCATTCAGTTTGAGTTCCACGGCTCAGGTGATAAGCTGAAAGCTTCTCTTGACTTGAAGAGCTTTAAGGTTAACAAAGTCAACAGGAGCACCACATGCTATCAGGCTACAGAGAAGCAAGAATCCAAAGTCAGCAAGTCTGCCTTATGACGGGAAAGGCCTTCAACCTAAAGAACCTGTTGGGTGCCATGGAGTCTGCTGCGCCCCATAGTGACCCAGTGCACAACTGAAGGAAATACTGCCCAGACCTGTGCCCTCCTCACAGTTGATCCTGGGCTTCAGCTCCTTGTAAACACCGTGTCAATCCATCTCACGGAGGGTTTTCCTCTTTTTCTCTCTCCCTCTTTTTAACCAAGCAGGATGTGATTCCCCAGTCTCTCCTGATAACATGTCTACAGTATTGCTCCCACAAAACAACCTAGACCAATGCAATTTATTTTCATAATCTTCTATTCCTTCATATTTAATCAACTTTCTTCTCTATTCTATCTACAGAAGTGTACATGCCCAGGCCGTATTTATATTGTTGCAAACCCGTTTTTTGCAATGAAGAAACCATTGTTCTATCAACATTCAATCATGTGATCAAGGGTTTGTTCACTCACCATGCCCATATTCCTCAACTATTATTCCTTTTCTTTGTTTCCACCTTATCATTCCAATCATCACTGGGTAGAATTGTAACTTTGATCACTTTCAGACTGCATAAGTTGGTAGAATTCTTCAGTTTCTTTATCACTGTCTTTAGTGGTTGGTGTATGAGTTTGAACAATGGTTCCATTAACTGGACTTCCCTGCAGTCACACACATATCAAAATATCACACGCAACATCAAACTTCAAGCCGGATCTTTAAACGTTTCTTTGTGATGAGTGTGATACTACTCATTAAATTTGTCATTTCTAGCACAATAATGGTAGCCTTGCTCAAAATGGTCAATAGCAGGTCATTTGAGATCGCTGTTACCTAGTATCTCAATCTTTATGCATTCCAGTTCATTTCTGACAACTTCCAATTTTGTCCATTCCTTGTTCAAAATGATGCTGCTTTTCAAATGTTTCTTCTCAATTTGAGTTCCTACCCATCAGTAAAGGATGGTTCCAAATGCTCTGCTCAATTTTACATCATTAAGATTGAGTATATGTTAAGGAGGCAGTTCTTTCTCAGTCATGTTTTGAGTGCCATCTAACTGGAAGAGATCATCATTTGGTAGTACGATATATGAAAATATTCTGCTGCCATTCACGATGTTTTCAAATGATAATTCCTCATAAGTGGACAGGCTATTCCTTCTTAACAATCTCATCGCTCTACTGAAACCTAATAACCATGGGTGACACACCTGGAGTTTGAAATATTGGTAACAGAGTTTCGAGAACCAGAGCAACACGCCAGCCACCACTCTACAACAAATTGATAAGTAGATTGTGATCATAGACAAACAGTAATCTACTCTATGCCTCGACTTTATTGAGTGGCGTGGACATGTATGGCTAAAATCAGTAATTGAACATGATACTTTCAAGGGTCATTTATGTAATAGCAGAAATCTTTTGAATTCAAATACATTTTGACTCATAGCAACCCCATAGCATAGAATATAACTTTCCCACGGGGTTGCCAGAGGTGTAATATTTATGAAAATAGACTGTCACATATTTCTTCTGAGGAGTGGCTCGTGTGTTTGAACTACTTACCTTTGTGTTAGTAGATGAGAGTTGAGCTCTTGCACCATCAGTGCTCTGTAATCCTGGAGATAGTACACAGCAAGATTTTTTTTCTTGTCAAAGAAACTGGTCCTAATAGGCAGAGATTAAATGGTTGGAAACTGAAAAGTTATTTTTCTTTTAAAAGCCAATTTATTTGATAAAATTTATATTCCATTAGGTTTTTGGGCTTGAACATTGTGTAAGTATTCTCTTAATAGTAATACAATCATTTGAACTCTTTGAAATTGACTTGACGTTGTATTTTAATTTGCTCAATCTCTAGCCTTTTGATTAATACAGTAAAAATGATTCCAAGTCCTATTAATTTCAGGAACTAAACACTTTTGAAATCCTAAGAAAATATAAGAAATTACTTAATTGAAATTAATTTTCTGCTTAATACAAATAACTATATACAAATCGATGCTTTAAGTAAGTAAATAGGAACATATTTTGTATAACTTTAAATTGTTGTAATGTGTATTTTTCTGTAATTGAATATTTGTATAAATTGTTCAACCCTAAAGTAGAATTTATAGATTTAATCAACAACTTTAAGCAACCTAGACATTTAGAAATAATATACTTGGGAATAAATCCTGCTGTTCTCGCATCTTAAGGGCACAATCAATATATGCCATTATTATTTGCCTCCTGTTTTTGCATTTATAGTTGCATCTGAATTTTTTCAAAATTAATATTTTCTAAGAAAAACCTTAAATTATCTAGGAAAGTACCTCTTACATATTTTAATGCAGACTTTTCTTTAAGAATACTTCGGAGATTGGTATGTTGTTATTACTGGAAACTTTGCACCTTTTATGGATGTTATGAAGGTGTAATTGAGGAGATTAGTTTGCACAGTATTTAAACACCTCGCTGCTAAGCAAAAGGTCTGCGGTTTCAAACCATCAGGGTAGCTATGTGTCTGAACTGATCGAATGGCAATGTGTTCGTTTAATGATCAGAGCCACGGTGAAGCAAAGGTTAAACTCTTAGACAGAAGCTGATCAGACCTAGGGCTGGCTGAAAACAGACCGGGCAATCTGTCCCTATAAAGATGAAAGCCAACAAGCCTTAAGGTTGAGTTCTACTCTGTCCCCTGGGTTCACGCTTCAGAAGGCTGAATGATATTATAAGGATAACCACCAGCCTTGTATTCTGGAATTGCATTTCCTCATTGTTTTCAGCATTATCTTATTCAAATAACTGGTTTTACATATGCAAATTTGAGAAACATTACGTTTGTCATCACTAAAACGTATAGCTTCATTCCTCATAGTTGCCCTTTCATCCAGTATTTGACACGGCGAGTCTGATCTTAGACAGCCTCTCAACTGTTGTGATTGTTGACTCACCTCCTTGGTGGGCATCAGATGGTGCCTGGTGATGATAACCTTTCACTATATCATCAGCCAGCCTAGAGGAATCCATTCATTTGAATGGCAGTGCTGGTGAAGAAGATTAAAAGTAACATGGACTTCCAATAGAATGAACACAACTGTCTTAGAAGAAAAGCAGCCAGAATGCCTCTCAGAGGCAAGGGTGAGGAGACTTCAACTCGTTGACTTTGCACACGTTGTCAGGAAAGCAGGCCCTGGAGAAGGCCATTGTACTTGGTAAAGGAGAGGGGGCGCAAAATAGAAAAATATCTGATATGGGTGGCTTGACATAGAGGCTTCCCTCAGGACTGAGACATGGAAACATTTGCGAGGATGGCGAAGGATCAGGCAATGCTTCATTCCATAGTACACAGGTTTGCACGGCTGCGATACTCTCGAGGTCATCTAGCAAAGCAAGATCAATGACCAAGTCACTATTTGCCCCTCCCAGCTAAGGTGCATGTGGGTGTCTGTGATGAAATCTCTTCTTTTCCCCACACTTATGCCCTGTTGTTATGGTCATCACTGGTGTAGTGCTTAGGAGTCACCAGGTTGATCCTGACCCTTAGAGACTTTATGTAAAACAGAAAGAACGCTGCCCAGCCCTGGGTCATCCTTCCAACTGTTCTTATACCCGAGCCCCTTGTGACAGCCATTGTGACAGCCCATCGCAGTAAGGACCTCCCTCTTTTCCACCTTCTCCAGGGCCAGTTGTCTCCTGAAGATATGTCCAAGTAAGTTAAAGTCTTGACATCCCTGCCACTAAGGAGCACTCTGACCTGGATGTGTTTGTCCTTTCAGCAGTGCATGGTACTTTCAACATTCTCTTCCACCAACCCAATTCACATGCATTGATTCTCCTTTGTTCTTCCTCATTCAATGTCCAACTTTCACATGCATGTGAGGCTATGGACAATATTGTAGCTTTGGTCTGGCACACCTTAGTCCTCAAAGTTACATCCCTGCTTTCAATACTCTAAAGCAGTGGTTCTCAACCTTCTGCTTAAATAATTGTGTCATGACCAGTTCAGCAGGAGCACAATGGTGTGTTCTGGAATTCTCATTCTTCTCAAGGTAAACCCTAGTTTACTATGATCCACAATGTTTAATGTCTTCAGATAGTCCATAATAATTTATAAATTATTAAGGGTTCATGACAGAGGAAGGGTGGAGGGAGGGAGGGGAGAACTGAGGAGCTGATACCAAGGGCTCAAGTAGAACGAAAATGTTTTGAAAATGATTATGGCAACAAATGTACAAATATGCTTGGCACGATGGATAGATGGATGCATTGTGATGAGAGCTGTATGAGCCCCCAATAAAATGATTTAAAATTTAATTAAAAATTGAAACTAGACAAGTAAGCAACCTGTTTTAAGTCCAAATCCATATGACACCAACACTGATATCCCTGGGTCCAAGTCCTCTTCTGAATCCAGCCTGAAACTCTGGAAGTTGCCTATCAATATATTGCTGCAACAATGTTGAAATATCTTTAGCAATAATTTGCTTGCATGTGATGATACCAGTGATATTAATCTATCATTGAGCATGCTATTGGGTCCCTTTTCTTCTTAATGGACACAAATATGGATCTCCGTTGTCCAGTAGCTTTCCTCCCGATTTCCTTGCATAGACAATGGAAGACAATGTAGAGACTGGCTCTTATCTTACACTACATACAGTTTCAGGAGGGTATGATATGCAAGGAGAAACATATACAAAATGAATAGTCAAAAGTTAGGGTGTGGGGGTCACTGCAGTATAGACACTTGAGGGCCCCTGGCTTTATTAGGAGCAGACTTAAATACAGTCCCTGCATGCAGCCTGCAAGACATAACAGGTTTACATACTAAGGGATAGTCCATAATTCGTTGAGATTATACAAAAGAGCAGTAACACTTCAATCAAATTGTTCACAGACGGGAAGGGAGGGTGAAGCTGGGAACAGGAAGACGCTAATGTTTGCAGTCCATTGCCTTCTGCAGCTTGAGCCAGGGAACAGACCATTTATCTCTCAGCCAGATAGACAGTCCAGCCATTGATACATCAGCGCCAATGGCTGAACCATCATCATTCTTCCACAGCCATGAACCCTGGAAGGTCGTGGTCCTGTCCTGTTTCCCTAAAGAATAAACAGCTTTTTCTCGCAAGACAAGTGAGTGCTTCCATGGCTTCATCAGCTTGTTGAAATATTTCAGTCGGTGTTCCACTAATCCCTGAAGCCTTGTTTTTGGCTAATGCTTTCAGGACAGCTTGAACTTGTTCCTTCAGTACAGTCTGGGTTTCTTCATGTGCTACCTCCTGAAATTGAGGAATGTAGACTACTTCTTTTTTGGTTCAAGTGCCTTTATGTATTATTTTTTTATCCATGGAATCTTTTAAGATTGCAACTAAAGGTTTGAATTTTTTGTGAGTTCTTTCCATTTAAGATATGTTCAGCTTGTTCTTTCTCTTAGCTGTTGTACCTCTAGGTCTGTGTGTTTTTCTTCATAATATTTGACTTTGTCTTCACCATCAGCACTTTGAAATTTGGTTTCCATTTGCTTCAGCTTCCTTATGATGAGGCCTAAGTTCAGAGTCTCTTCTGACCTCCAGTTTGATCTTCATCCTTCACTGTCTTCTAAGCGGCCTTTGCTTTCTTCACAGTGCCCTTGATGTCCTCTTTCAGCTCGTTAGCTCGACCTTCTCTCAACGGTGCTCACTGAAGCAAATCCGTTCTCGAGATGTTTTTGAAATTCAGGTGGGATATACTCAAAGTCATATTTGGGCTCCCCTGTTCTTGTTTTTGTTTTCTTCAGCTTCGTTCTGCACTTACACATGAGCAGTTGATAGTCTATTGGTAGTCCCTGGCTTGGTTTAGCTGCTGATTTAAAGCTTCTCCATCCTCTCTTCCCACAGATCTAGTCATTGAATTTCAATGTATTCCTTATGGAGATGTCTGTATGTACACCTTACATATAATTATACACAGTTTCCTTTTGTGTTGTTGGAAAGGGTATTTGCTGTGAGCAATTCACTGGTTTTACAAAATGCTATCATGCAATCACCATCTCATTTCTATCACCAAGTCCATAGTTTGCAACTATTGTTCCTTCTTCTTTGTTTCCCACTTTTTCTTCCCAATTGCTAATAGTTATCGATGCATCTTGATTGAAAGTATGATCAATTTCCACCCGAGTAGCTGGTAGAATACTTTAATCGCTTTATCGCCAGTTTTTGTGGTTGTTACATAAAATCTAATAATGTTTGTATTGATTGGATTTGCGGGAAGATAGATAAATGTTATCCTATCACAGACAGCATTGTACTTCATGGTTAATTTTGCGATGTCCTTTTTGACAATGAGTGGCACGCCATTCCTCCTGATTGTGGTATTCCTGCCATAGTAAAGCATATGGTGTTTTTATTGAAAATAGCCCTTACCCTATTGCCCTAGAATACACTGCTGCCAAAGAACCTCTAACGTAGCCACTAAGACTTCAGTGTTTGCTAACTCCTAGAGCCCATCACATTTCCCACCCCAAAACTAAACCCCCCTCCCTGTCATTGAGTTGATTCCAGCCAAGAGGGATCCCAGCACTGCCCCTGTGTTTATGGAGCCTCTAATTCTTCCTAGGAGGAGGAGGAAACCTCCTGTTTCTCCTGGAGCCTCTGTCTGTGTAGAGCTGCTGACTTTCTGGTTAGCAGGTCAAACTGCCACCTTCTATAGCTCTAGAGTTCTTTCTGTTTTCCATTCAGAAGCCAATTTCAGATTGTTGTTAACCTGCCCCTGAGTGCCAACCCCTGTACAGGTTTACTTAATGGTAGGCAATGGTTTTCTCTCTTGGATCTCTGGGTACAATATTATGTTTGTTCCCTGATCTTCCTAGAGAAGTGTCACTAATGCTACACATGAAAGATCATCTAAAATGCATACAGACCACCTTTTGGCCAGATTTAGATGAAGTATTTTTCCTACTGGATTCGACCAACAAGAGGCAAACATGAGAAAAATAATTCTGTTAGTATACTGAATAAAAAATAATGGGTAGTATAGTAGATTATTTTATTAGAACAGGGAATTAATATAGACTAATATGCATGGACATAGACTAATATGTCTCTAGCATATTTTATAGCATACATAATACATTAACTTAATAGCTTCATCTGGACACTATACAACAACAAAATTCCATCATAGGTTATTTTGTGATGCAAATTGTAGCCTCACCAAAATACAATTTTCAAGTTTATATTTAGTAAAATCTAAATCTTTTAGATGAAGTGGGAATTTTAATAAAGGACAATAAATTTTGTGTGTGTGTTCAAATCTTTTTCTTTGTATCTGCAGCTTGTCTCATAATCCTGAAAACTTTCTTCACGTTATAAAAAGGCAAAAGAATAGGAAAATAGATTCAAATCTAGGGAACATTCAATATTAGCTTTAGAAGAATATAATATTGTTGGAAGAAATTAAGCTATATTAATTCCAAGATAGAACTAAATCCCAATGAAATTTATTTTTTATTATTAATTATAAATGTCAAATCCATTTTTGGGCAATATAAATATCATTAAAACTATATAAATAAGACTCATTATCTCTCAGTCAAATATAAGTAGACTAATATGGACCCTTCCTTTCTTTCAGGTTAACAAATCATGACTCATTTTAAAAATTTCTTTCGCATATTATAAGCACTGAAACCCATATTTTACTTTTGTAAAGAACACTTGAACTTTACTTTGAGGTAGATGCTAATAGGATTATTACAGGAACCCTGGTGACATAGTGGTTACCAGTTGGGCTGTAATTCTCTAGGCCCTCAGTTTGAAACTACCAGTGGATCTGAGGAAGACAAATGGGTCTTTCTCTGCTGTAAACCACTGAAGTCTGAGAAACTCACAGAGGCACTTCTACCCTGTCCTGCTGAGTAACGGAGTGGACAGTGAGACCAGGGACTTAGCTTTCACAAACTTCCATTTGTGGCATTTCTTCTCTTGTAGATTGTGCTTCCTTTCTTAGGGGGACAAATCCCTCCTTTCCCATTTGAGTCAAGGCCTTAACACACAGTGGTAACAGGGATTATATATCCTATATCTTCACCTGCGCTGCACAGGAATTTGAGAGACATTACATGACAAAAGAGAGAGTGATCCATAGCTAAAACACAGCTTTAGTCTTATTAATGCCAGGTCTGCAAATCAGATGCTGCAAATTACTTTAAATTAATCCATTACATTGAGCAATGTCATTTCTGTAATTGATAACCAAAAGCATTTCCCCATCTTTGATTTTGGAATAATCAAAGTACATAATTGAAATATTATTTTGAATTCCTTTGACCTGTCGGGTAGTTGAATCATCAAGCAGTAATGAAACAAGCCAATTAGTAAAGCATCACATTTATAGTAAGAAAATGACATGGAGCCACATCTGATCTCTTCTGGCTAATCAAGGGGGAGGAGAGTCTAATTCCACAGCTGACCAAGGATTCCTGTGGGGCAGAGTTAGACACCTCTGCCCAGTGCCTTCCTTTATCCTCTTTGACACCAACCATACTTCCAATGATGGTCTGATAATTCGTTGCAATGCCACCCAGTCCTCATAGACAATCCTCATTGCTATCGAGTGTATAAGGCAGCTGACAGGTTACAAATGTTCAGTATACCATTCTTTGTCCATAGCAGCAGCTTTGCTCAGTTATACTAGCAGGTACGTCTCTCTCTGATCCTTTGCTGCTCCATGCCCTCTCCGTCTTGTGGCTCCTTGGCATTTGGCCTACTCTGACAAGTGTCACAAAGTTTCTGTAGTGATGAGATCTCTGCACCAAGGCACCAGTCTTTGCTCACTCATTATCCAGGAAGTCGTCCCACCGCTGTGCCTCATGCTCTAGGTGGTATTCCTCTGCTCTTTCATGGTGTCTCCGGTGCGCCTCTGCTCTGCTTCATGGTCTGGGTGTAAGGTCTCTACTCTTCCTCTAGCACTTCAGACAAGGGTCTGGCTTACATTCTCTGAGGGGTTCTTCAGTCTTGATGGTTTGGGGATCCCGATATTTGCTTCTGAACTGGCCGATGAAATGGCACAACTGACCAATCATAGAGTTAGAGCTTTCTTTAAATTATTTCCATGTGCCTACCTAGTCATTTAAAATAAAAAAATACATACCTCAGGGGTTGTAGCCTTTCAACATACAAATTCCATTTGTATACTGAGCAAGAAATCCAAGAAGCTGGAGTATATTAAGAAGAATTGGACATCAGGATCATCAGGATCATAGGAAGGCTTATGGGCATCTTCTGATATGCAGATGACACAAGCTTGCTTCCTGAAAATGAGGAGGGGCTACACCATTTGCTGATGAAGTCAAGGAGTTCTGCCTTCAATATGGATTATAACTCAATGTAAAGAAAATCACAATCCTGACAATTGGACTAATAGATAAGATCATGATAGAGAAAATGTGAGAGTTGTCAAGAATTTTCTCTTACTTGTATCTACAACCTGTATTCATGGAAACAGAAATCAAGAGATGAAATGAGTCATGTCATTGGGTAAATATGTTGCACAAAACCTCTATATGATGTTGAAAAGGAAAGATGTTACTTTGAGGACTAAAGTCCACCTGACCCAATTCATGGTATTTTCAATCTCCTCATAGGCATGTGAAAGTTGGATATTAAATAAAAATTACCAAAGAAGACACCATGCAATTGAACTGAGGTTCAGGTGAAAACCATTGAAAGTACCACAAGCTTCCGGAAGAACCGACAAATCTCTTGGGAGAAGTACAGCCAGATGGCCCCGTAGGAAGCACAGAGGACCTGGCTTTATATCATGCACTTTGGACATGTTGTCAGGAGAACATGTCCTGGAAGAAGACACCATGCTTAATAAAGTAGACTTGGCAGTGAAAAAGAGGAAGATGGATTTAAACTGAGGCTTTAACAATGGGCTCAAACCTAGGAGCAATGATGAAGACGCCACAGAGCCTTGTAGTGTTTCCTTCGGTTCTACAGAGGGTCACTTGCTGGCAGAAGAACTAAACCAAGTACTTTTATTCACTGAAGATAGACAAGTATCAAATATATTTTGACATAAAACATACTTTAGAAAGATATAGAAAGAAGGATACCGAAACAGGAAATAGGAAAAATATTAAGAAAGTAAAGTAAGTAATATTACATTATGAGCACTGAAATCAATGACATGAAATAAAATGTGTATGACTTTTTGAATGGAAAACTGAGTCGATCTGTAAAGCTCCACCCACTTCACAATCAACGTAGAACATCATCTGCAATAATAATAATAATAATAATATATGTGCATATTTTAAATAATTTTAACACAAAGCGTATCCAAAGGTCGTTGGTTTTTGCCTTAGTCAATCTCCTCATGATTTAATCACACATGCTCTAAATATGTCCTTTGGCATGGCGAGCCTCTCAGCATGCAGAATCCTCCTGTCTTAGTAGGAGATCCTCTTTAATCCTCCCATATGTTTCTGTTCCCATCAGGCAAGGTAAATACCTTGCCCAATCAGTTTTGTTTGTTTTCATGCCTGTTTGGGGCACTTGAACTTACATTGAAATTAAGTGATGAAAGTAACTCAGAGTCACCTTGTTGCAAGACTCTGGAGGAGGAACTCACATTGTGAGGAAACCCGAATTAACTGATAAATTGTGAGGGAAGCAGTGATAACACACTTTGAAGAACTAGGGAAGTCCTTACTTAAGACAAGCTGCCGACTAAGATGTGGGTGAGTATTATAAAGCCTCATCGACCATTTAGAAGGAAGGATGCTTTCTACGCTGGAAAGAAACTAAAATGCTGGCCCATTAGAAGTTTCTCATAAAATTAAGTGATGACAGGATTTGCATTCATTAATTAAAAATACTAACAATTCCTCAGAAGCAAATGGCAAATGGAAGCATTTTAAGTTTAAGTAGGCATTATATTTTTCAACAGACTATAAAAGGTTAAACTACTGTGTATATATATGTGTCTATCTAAATGTATATGTGGGAGTGAGAGAATCACAGATCACTTGGAATGAAATATATAAACAATGTATCGATGCCGTCCTCTCTGCCTAGACATCTTCTTCTATTTACCTTGCTAACTCCTACACATTTTACACATGCATAATTAAAGGTTAGTATCCATACTATACTGATATCATATATATATATATAATTCCCATTAGATATTCTCACAGAAAATTGCACTTCAACTGTATGGTTTTCAAAATATATGAAAATTTATCTTTATACAATTATATTTCTATTATTTCTTGAGTTTTGAATTATCTCTTTCTCCAGGAATTAACACATGGCTAATTCTTAATAAGCCTTTAACATTACATCAAATATATGAATGAATATGGATAATTTATTTTAAAACATTAGGCTCAATAATTTGATAGTTATTATGAAGAGAGTGATGAGTAAAGTATCTTCATCATACCTCTGTATTCCTTCATTTTCAGAGATATATAACTGGAGCATCCTGGTACACAGATGTAAATCTTTTGCTTATATCTCTTTCAACTAACCTTCAAAACACATTGTTAACAAAATATTAAACTAAATTTCAATCAATAGTTTCCTATCACTGAAATGACAGATTCTAGAGGAGTGGCATCACACTCGTCATCAAAGAGCTTTTCAAAATCTATTTTTAAAGTACAATGCTTATTAAAGCAGCATAGTGTCTATGTTAGTCTGGGGAGACCAGAGAAACAAATGCATAGACCCTCATGTGTGTATAAGAGAGAGTTTAACATAAAGAGTAATTATGCATTAAGAAAGCATCCCAACCCAGTCCAATCCAATCCTGTAAGTTCAAGATTATTCCACATGTCTGATACCAATCTATAAAGTCCCCTTCAGACTCATGAAACACATGTAATAATGCTGAATGCAGGAAGATCACAGGCTAGTGGGTAGAAAGTCATACATCTACAAGGAAGTCCAGTTAATTCATGTTTTACTGAAATTTATGTGACAATCAAGAAAGTTAGTGAAGAATACAATGGAAGAATTGTACCAACATTTTCAGTCTGATATTGATCACAAATTCTATCAATAGTCATTCTTAATTAATTAAAATTGGAATCCAAATTTGGGAACAAAGAGACAGAAAATAGTAGGAAAAACTGGCCTTGGCAATTAAAGTGAATCTGAAAAATCTCATGATATAATTTTGCAGGACCAATAACTTCTTAATTCAAAATTACCTTTTTGACTTTATATTTGGACCTCACCAGTTGGAATGGTAAGTAATCAAATTTACAAAAGGTGATAAAGAAGCTAAATATCATCAGTCAAAACAAAGCCAATGACCCATTGTAGAACAATCATTTCTTCATACACAAATTCAAGTTGAAGTTAAAGAAAATTAAGCCATGAGAGCCAAAATACAATATTTAATATATTCCATCTGAATCTAGAGAACAACTCAAGAGCAAATTTGATGCATTAAACTCTAAAGGCAGATTTGATGAGTCGTAGGTAGATGTCATACATGAAGAAAGCAAAAGATCATAAAAGACACAAGAAAGAAATAGAAGATCAAAGTAGATATCTGAAGAAACCCCGAAATTCACTATTGAACATCGCCTAGCCAAAGCACATGGAACAAAAAAAGGAGGTAAGGGACTGAAATAGGTCATTTCAAAGGTTAGGTCAAGAAGACAGAGTACAGTTTATAATAAAATGGGCATGGGGGTGGGGGTGGAAATGAGCTGGAATCAGAAAGCCAAAAACTTTTCTTTGTGGTAAGCTTTTTCACCTTCCCACAAAACTGAAAGAAGTGAAGAAAAAAATTCGAGTCTAAAGTCAGAATATTTAATGATTTCACGGACAAAATATTTAATGATGCAGTAAGTATACTTAGAAGATGGAAGGAATATACAGAGTCACTGTCCGAAAAAGACCAACAACCATTTTAGGAAGTAGTATGTAACCAAACAATGAAGGTATTGAAGGAAGAAGCTCAAGCTTTTTGGAAAGTGTGATTGCAACTCTGTGTTAAGAAAATAAAAATCTTCACCACTTGACCAATAGACAGCATCTGAATAATTGGAGGAAAGTTTGAAGTTCTCAAGGATTTCATCTTGTTTGAATCCATAATCTATACTCATGGAATCAGCAGTAGAGAAACCTTATGACAGATGGCCTTGGGAAAACCTGCAGCACACATGAGTACTCAGGGTTCCCTAATCCATGATGATTGCAGAAGAATCGATGCATCTGCATTACGTTGTTGGTGAAGAACATTGAAGGTACCGTGGACTGCCAGAAGAACAGACACATTTGTCATGGAAATACAGCCACAATTTGCCTGGGAAACTAGGACTGTGAAGAGATGGATGGACACATTGGCTTCAACAACAGGCTCAATCATAATAGCAATTATGAATGGAGTAAGATATGACATTGCTTCTTCCTGTCGCACATACAGCTGCTGTGAGTGGAAAAAAAATACGAGGCCACCTAGCAACAACAAAAACACCCGTCCATGCACGTTTTAATTAAATAACTTATCGGAGGTTATAATGTGGTCCAAGATCACACCACTAAACTAAATGCTTATTCTTCATCAAATTTCTTGAGGGTATCAGTAGCATAAGCTAACAAGCATCGATTTTTGCTCATACTTTTGTAATTTGACTCATTTAATTTCATTTGGGCTAACCTAATTTTGACTAGCAGAACTGTTTTAGATCTGCTCCCCAGTGTCTTTCGCTGTTTGGAAACAGGTTAAAGGAGTATGGACTTAAATATAATGTTTTTATAGAAGCTATCTGACTCCCACAGAGGGGACTAAGGTCAAGCTCCAAAGTTTCTACAACTCTCAGGTCAGAGTTACCATCTGCATCCTCATTGGGAAATGAAGCCACACGTGCACCCCGATGTACCATAATAGGGCAAGTAAGGCTATACCCCTAAAGAAAGCTAAGACAACTATGGGGAGGAAAATGAATTTTGAGAAAATATATCAGAATAAGGACACAAATTCGGCCAAGCTATCTCTCAATGTAACTTTCCACTGTATTCCTCTGTTTTTCAATTACATTTTATTAATATTAATTGAGTTATTTAGATTGAACCATCCCTACAGTTCTGATTTAAATAATGAATGCTTTTTTAGATGGTTCTTTTATTATATTGAATTCTACGCTAATGATTTCTAACTTCAACAATCCATATTCATAAGTAACATTAGCTTAAGCTTTGTTTTGAAATTAGATTTTAGTATTATCAGGATGATGATTACTATGTAAATTAAATTTGACAGCTCCTCTCTTTTTATATGTTAGAAAACTAATGTATATTGCTGTTTAAGAGAGAAAATATATGGTAAAATGTTATATAAATTTTACATAGTAATACAAATAACATAATTTAATGAACAAGTAGTCTATGAACATTTTTACAATCTAGGTATTGAAATTACTCTCATGATTTTCTTCTTGTTAATTTTTAAATATCCTTCAAATTATACTTCTGTTTAATTAACTTATAATTATATTTTTATAAGTCACTGTGTGTTAATACCTGATGTAAATATATTTATATAGGATGGTGGGGAAATAGATCTATTTGCATATATATAAAGATAGATAGATAGATAGATAGATAGATAGATAGATAGATAGTATTAAGGCAGCGGGTGGACATTGGTTCTCCACTCAAGTACTTACTCAATGCAAGAACACTTTGTTCTATTAAATAGGAATTCCATGATGCACACCTTCCCGCCATGGTCGCTGAAGACAAATGAGTGCATAAGTAAATGTGGTGAAGAAATCTGATGGTGCCCAGCTATCGAGAGATAAAGCAGCTGGGGTCTTAAATGCTTGCAGGTAAACAAGCAGCCATCTATCTCAGAAGCGTCAAAGCCCACATGGAAGAAGCACACCAGCCTGTGTGACTATGAGGTGTAGAAGGGACCAGGTATCAGACATTAAAGAACAAAAAATCATATCAGTGGGTGCCCACCTTCCCGATATGATCACTGAAGACAAAGTGGCTGCATAAGCAAATGTGGTGAAGAAAGCTGATTGTGCTGGCTATCAAAAGATATAGTGTCTGGGGTCTTAAAGGCTTAAAGATAAACAAGCGGCCATCTAGCTCAGAAGAAACAAAGTTCACAAGGAAGAAGCACATCAGCCTGTGTGACCACGAGGTGTCGAAGGGATCAGGTATCAGTCATCAAAGAACAAAAAAATCATATCATTGTAAATGAAGGTGAGTGCAGAGTGGAGACCCCCATCAGTAGGCAACTGGACACCGCCCTTACTGAAGGGCCACCGGGAGGAGATAAGCCCATCCGGGTGCAAGGTAGCAATGATGAAACATACAACTTTCCTCTAGTTTTTAAATGCTTCCTCCCCCCACTATCATAATCCCAATTCTACTTTACAAATCCGGCTAGACCAGAGGTTGTAAATTGGTATAGATAGGAACTGGAAACAGGGAATCCAGGACAGATGACTCCTTCAGGATCAGTGGTGAGAAAGTGGTGATACTTGGAGGGTGGAGGGATTGTGGGGTAGACAGGGGGAACTGATTACAAGGATCTACGTATAACCTCCTTTCTGGGGAAGGAACAACAGAAAAATGATTGAAGGGAGATGTCGGACAGTGTAAGATATGACAAAATAATCATTTATAAATTATCAAGGGTTCATGAAGGAGGGGGGAACAGGAGGGAGGGGGAAAAGTGAGGAGCTGATATCAATGGCTCAAATAGAAAGCAAATGTTTTGAGAATGATGATGGCAACAAATATACAAATGTGCTTGGCACAATGGATGGATTGTGATAAGAATTGTATGAGACCCCAATAAAATTATTTTAAAAAATATATAAATTCTCTCTTTTCTATCTTAATTTGCTGTTTCTATAAAATGGGAAGATTAAATGAGTAAATATTGAATATCATAAATCCAAATGTATGCTTTTAAAAATTAGTGTTTAAATAATTACTCTCACTAATTTACAACTCAAAGTAACCCCATAGAACAGTGTAGAACTGAACTTTTGGGCTCCTATAGCTGTAAATCTTTATGAGCACAGAAATCCACATCTTTCACCAAAGAGACTTATTGATTCAAACAGCTAACCTTGGGGTTGGCAGCACAACCACATGGGATATTACTGTGCTACCAGGGCACCTTAAATCATGACACGCAAAACTCGCAGATGTCGAATCAATTTTAACTCATAGCAACCTTATAGAACAGTGTAGAACTGCCCCTTTCTCCTCTTTCTCCTGCTTGCTGACATTTTGAACTGCTCTCCTGGCTTTTACCAGCCCCCGTACAAATGCACTGTGCGACCGTAGCTCCTTACATCATTCCTTTTCTCTTACATTTTAATACATAAATTACATTCAATAATTACAATAATTACATAAATTAATTACAATAATACATAAATTACATTCAATAATTACAAGAATTTCTGTGAATCTAGGAAAATTACATTAAAGGAAAAATTATAAATGTCAGCCATGTATTTTCACTTTCATGACAGAGCAGAATTTATATACTAGTCAGGTCATACTAACTCATGAGAGCAAATTTATTCATTTTTCTATCACTGCAAACTCTGATATTATATTTGTAGTCTGAGATTGGAGGAACTTATATCATGAAAAGAGAAATAGGTGTCTCCCTGCATTCTCCATAAAGACATGGTTTTGTTGTGTTCTCATTGAACTCTAACATTTGTATTTCAGAAAGATATTTTCATTTATTATCAGACACTTGTTGGCAATCTTTGTTTTCACTATGATGGTAGTCAATAACAACCCTAATTTTCTATAAAACAGGTTATTGTGTTCTACAGAACTGAATATAGAAGTGCTTGCCATCGTCACAATTAGAAGGCATTCTTCATTTTGGTTAAGTGAATAACCTTATCAAAATTATAATTTCTTCATTATCTCTTATAAATATCCCATTTTATAATTAACACTTTATATGTTTACATACTCCCCCAAACATCCTTCAGTGTTAGCCAAAAATTGCTACAATTGGCTACTCATGGTCACATAAAATTCCACTGCCTTTGTGTTTCTTCTAGTTAAACTTAAATTCTGAAACCCCTTAATAGAATTGTCCCCTTAGCATTATAATCTAAATCTTTCCATCTTCAAGGAGATTGGGAATTCTTAAGCTTGGTAAAAAGAATTTCTGGGTGGTGCACTTGATTAAACCTTGAACTACTAAACAAAATTCAGTAGTTCAAGCCCACTTGGTGGCACCTCAAAAGCAAGATCTGGCTAAGTGCTTCTGAGAGTGAACAGACTCAAAACTATACGGAGTCCAGCTCTAGTCCGTGTTCATTGGTAGTCATGAGTGAGACCAAATTGATGGCAATCAATGACAGTAATAATCAAACATTCGAAAACTGTCAGGTAACTATGTAGGTAGAAAGAAGGAAGTAGATTTAAAAAAATAAGGCCATTAATTTCAAAATATTTCTTAATGCTTCACAGTCATCAGAATACATATTAGTTCTTTAACTCTCTAATTTCTCAAGAAATTTTGTTATTATCTCCATTTATCATGCATCAATTAAATATTCTTTGTTCCCACTTTCAGTTCATGATCTTGTTTCCAATACCATTGGAAATAGAAAAATCATAAGAAAAATGTACTATTTCATAAGATGACATCTTTCTTCATGTACTTTGCCTTCATAACCATTACTATGCAAAAATCATCTGTGGTGAAGTGAAATTACGTAGAGCTCTTCTTCCTATAGATCTATAACTCCTACCACATGATTGGATGAGATCATATAGAGTACAGGAAACTAATAGAAGATATAAGCCATTTTTGTCATTCCTCTAGTGTATAAGACAGCCATCTCAGAAGCAGATGGGAAAGAATCCCTTGACCATCGAGAGAAAAGCGTCACCAGGTTAGTGGATGCAAAACCCACTTTGAAGTGATGGAAACCACACAAGGACTTCACTGGCTATGACCTGATTGACAGGCTAGACCCCACCCTTTCACTAAAGTTGACAGGAGATCATGTAATTACCACACGGTAAAAGAGCAATGGCTTTCTGGGCCCCTGGACAATGCAAAGGCCAAAGGACCACGCTGCTGAGAGGCCTATGGACAGAGACAGACATGCCTGAGAAGGAGATTTTCAGAGAGAAGAATGGTATCAACATTTTATAATCTATTATCTTCCCTGATAAGCTCTCATAAACATGAGTATTATCTGTGAGTTCTCTGTAGCCATTAGAACAAATTATCTCAGCCAGCACAGTAGTGGATTGAAAGGGAGTAAAAGTTGGTGTCAGGTAAAAGAAGGATGAATGGTGGACCATATTTGACTTCTCCTCATGAAAAGCATCCTTGGGCTAGTGTGAATTTGAATTCTTCTCTTTTGAATAGCCAGCGGCGGTCAGATATGACCCCCATGCCATTTCTTCACTATGCATCTATGACCAGTTTCTACTCTTGTGTCTAGAATTGTCTTTTAAAAATATGTATATTTTAGATCCTGATAAAGACATCGTTGTCATAGATATGGCAATGATATGATAGGATACTCTTCAATTATGTCTATAGAAATCTTATGGTCTACCACATGTAGACTTATTATACATTTCAGTCCTCAAGTATGCTGTCTTTATGGAAAACATCTTTTCTCGCTATTGCAACACAGATATCCTGATGCATGTATCCCATAGCTTATATGTATGGATAAATTTCTTGACTAATTACATTGTATTATTATAATATTTGTTTATCTTAACAAAAGAGTAAACATTTTGAATTCATATAGAATTATAACTCTTGATATTTGCTAATATTGGTTTAGCAAATTTGTTCTTCTTCCAGAGTGAATGGCTTACACTATATAATTTTAACTTGTTAATTCCCACGGGAAAAAGCTACTGGGGAATAATTGGAAAACAACATATGATTTTTGAATATTTGATATCTGTGCAATACTCAGTCTTACAAGAGACAAGATGGCTAAAAATTAAATGGCATACTCTGCGGTTTCTTCCTCCCCAGGCTTTTGGCTCCTCAAATTCACACTGCCTTGATTGGACCTTAATGTTCTCAGAACCTACGGTGTGTATATGGGAGAGGAATCCTACGCTAGTTTTTCAGTTTTCAGTAACTCGGTAACAGTGATTCTGTGATGGCCAGAAGGATAAGCTTCCATTCACGTTTGGGTGTTTTTGCTAGGAACTTCTCATATATCCTTGCCTTAAACGAAAAATACTGAACAGTGTCATTATCAAACATCAAAAGTGAAAAAAATTGTTTAGAAAGGTTACCATAAAACTATTGTCAGAATACAAAAAGGAAGTAATTGCTGAGAAAAATAAATTTGAATATATTCATGCTATTAATACTTAGTTCTATGACATAATTTGGGCAAGATTGCCAATAAAATTTTCATTTCCTAGGCTGTTGAAATACCTTATGTTGCTTGACAATGCTCTCACAGTAACTTGAGGAAGAAAATATTTTGGGTTTCATTTTAACAGCAGGAGTTTTGAAATTTTCATACTAAGGTTAACAAGACACTCTGGAGTATGTAGACAAAAATAGCTAGACAATAACTCCAATGAATTATAATAAAAGGCAAAAATTTCAGGCCAACCTGAGCAACAACCATAGCAATAAACATCCATGAAGTACAAACCTACAAGTAATACAATGTTACTATTAGTCAATTCAATAACTCATTAAATATTTTTAACTCAAAATATTCATCCATCACAAAGGAATCCCTAAACCTTTTTGTTGACATTTTAATTTGCATGTGGTTGTTGTTAGGTGCCAGCAAGTCATTTCCAGATCATTGTAACCCTATATGCATCCTTAGTCATTGTGTTATTCCGCGGAGACTAGAGAAATAAATTCATGGACACACATAGTGTATAAGAAAGAGTTTTTGTGCAGATGTGCTTTATACAATTGATGTATATATATGTATGGATTGTGATAAGAGTTGTATGAGCCCCTAATAAAATGTTTTTAAAAAAAAAGAAAGAGTTTTATACAAAGAGCAATTGTACATTAAGAAAGCATCCCAACCCAGTCCAATCCAATCCCATAAATCTGAGATTATTTCATATGTCTGATACCAATCTATAAAGTCCTCTTCAGACTCATGAAACACGTGCAATGGCACTAAGTGCAGGAGGA
This sequence comes from Tenrec ecaudatus, assembly GCF_050624435.1. Taxonomy (NCBI): domain Eukaryota; kingdom Metazoa; phylum Chordata; class Mammalia; order Afrosoricida; family Tenrecidae; genus Tenrec; species Tenrec ecaudatus. Next base: position 194,876,670 of record NC_134532.1, on the reverse strand, counting down.
TCACAGGCCAGTGAGTAGAAAGTCTGTGGATCCAGTGGCGTTTTAAGCCTCTCAGTACTAGCAGGGGTCTCCACACGGCTCCTTCACTTCCCAGGGATCATCAGGGTAGGCCCGTGTGGCTTCTCCTCAGGGGTGTCTTGCAGGAAGGGAGCAGAGAGAGGTATCTCCTGTCTCCAAGGAAGAAAAATATAGCAGTGCCCAGAATTCTCAGAAGGCCATGCCTATGCAGAGGTCTCATTGGCTATCTCTGGACTGACAGGCTAGACTCCACCCCTACACTCTTAATCCTCAAGTTGACACCAGTTTATATAACTACCACAACCACCCTAACATACGTTCCTATGTTTGAGCCAGTTGTTGTAGCAACTGTTTCATTTCATCATTTGGAGGATCTCAACTCTGATTTGATGCGCTTCTATTTTACCACGTATGACACCATTTTCCAGGACCAGGTCTCTCCTGATAACATGACCAATGTACATTTAAACCCTGAATATACAGAAGGATAAATTTAAGAACAATTTCAATTTAGGAGAGACAGAAGTTTCAGTCAATTCTGATTCTTAGTAACTTCATTTGGATCAGAGTAGAATTTCCCTTCTGGCTGTACTTCTCCCGAGAGATTTGGTTTGTTCTTTTAGCAGTTCACAGCACTTTTCAACCATCTTGGCCAGCACTGTAATACAAATGCAGGTTGGGTCGAAGCAAGATAGTGACCAAGTAGTACACACAGGAGGTACTCCACAGAGACCAGCAAAGAGGGGCCACAAAGAGGGGTAGACAGACTGCAAGATTCTCAGCATACAGCAGAGAAAACTTCCCCAACCCTCTTGACTGATTTTTCCAAGCCTTGTAGCTAGGGTGCCTTACCAGTCAAGCAGCAGAGACACAGCTCTACCTGACCAGCCTGGGTGGATATAACCAAAAATAGGTTTGGCTCTCTTGGTCTAAGCCAAAGAAACTCTGGTCTGATATCCTTGCAGCCCTACCTCCCCAATAGCAAGTAGAACAGCCAGCAGGTCCTAGTGGGGATAACTCTTCAGGGAAGTCTGAGCTGGCATAAGTAGTGGATATACTGCCCATATAGGCCTGGGGATCTCCAGCCCCATTTATAAAAAGGAATCCTCCACCCTGAGGTGCAGCCTTGCAAAGACTTGTCTTAAGACATTCAGAAAAAAAAAAGGCTAGCCATTGGCAGGGTGTTTTGTTGTTTTTGTTAACTTCTTTAGTAGACAACACAAGACTGGCCCATTAACAAGGTTTTAGCATTAACAATACAAGGGGAAATTACAATAGCAGTCTGGCAATGCACAGGCAATGAGTTTAGGTGTGAAACAAATACTATCAGCCTCAGTGCATAGAAGGTGCTCCTAGCTGGTGTACTGGATAGACCTACCAATTCACCAGCTGTCCTACAACACCAGTCCTTGGTCAGAACCCCAAGACATTCAGAAAGCTAATCTGCTCTCTGAGTAGGCAGTTACTTCATTCCTCCCTCCTAGACCACCTAGATAGGTGATAATTATAGACTCCACTCCTTCACCCCAAACTGATCACCTTCATCATCCAAATTGAGGGAACCCAGTCCCCTCTGACCTAATCCAACAGAAATCTCTCCCTTTTAAGATAATTAACCTAAATCTTACATCACTCTCAGCCATACCAGACACTAGCATTAATCTCAACCCTATCCAGGCATTGTAAAAAACCTCAAGGTAGTACTACAACATAGTACCAGCATTGTCCCAACCACTCAAAAGAGCCCTGTTCTACACATTCCTGATCTCCCCATGACAGAGTCTACAACCTATGTGTTCTTTGTTGGTATAGTTGTTGCTTTGTATTCTATCATTCCTATCAAGAATGCCCTCCCTCTTTAAATCAAAGTTGTGCACTATTCTTAAAATTCATGCTCCACCAAGACTTCCCCTTTTGTTGGTATGCAGAAAGAAAGAAAGAAAGAAAGAAAGAAAGAAAGAAAGAAAGAAAGAAAGAAAGAAAGTTTTTCTCAATTTACTTTGTTTGTTTTCTAGTTCTTCAACACATCATGAAACCACAAATTAGCACCAAAGTAAGAGACAAAGTTCTTGGGCAAAGTTTAGAGCTCCCCAAAACAAATATTAATAGCCTTTTCATTGCTTAAAATAGTATTCATTTTTTTCTATGTTAATGCTTTTGCCTCTTGTCTCTTCTTGTTAATCATTCCTGTTCCTTTTCATCCTCCTATGACTAGAAACTGATGCTATTCTTATATATTTTTTCTTTCAAATATTATTACTGATTCCTCTGTTATTGCAAATATATATATTTTGTTATAATTTCTATTATTTTAATATGCCAATTAATGCTATCAATCCTTCCAATTTTTGCTCCCATTTTCCTTTCTTTCTACATCCTTGAACACTTCCTCTTCCACTTTTTTGATCCCCCACAAACACTTAATTTAACATTCTCTCCCAGATATTTAATAGAAATTGTCTACTACTGCTGTACTGGACCACCTAACAGAGATAACTACTCCCACATGATCTCACTGCCCTAAATAGCTACACCTTATGTCATGAAAACATTAGACACATACATCAAATAATAATAAATAATAATAGAGACAGACCAACACAAATAACTGAACACCAATCAGACCTAAATAAAATGCCTAAAATTGAACAGGCTGTGGAATTAGCAGACAAATAACTGAAAATATTGATAATTGTACTCATATAACAGATGAAGGAAGAGTCTGAGAAGAAAAGTATAAAATGAGGAAAAGTAGTTCCTTACCACATGTCTTATAAGGAAAATTCCAAACAAATAAAAAAGAAAGCAGAAAAGAAAAAAACTCAAAGACTCCAATAGAAGAAATACACAATTCTATAAAAGAACAGAGACACAGAATTAAAGAGATATGTGGTAGTTACATAATCTGTTTTCAATTTGAGACAAGAGTGAAGGAGTGGAGTTTAGACTGTCAATCAGGTTGCAGCTTGATGACCTAATTTGGAGGCGCTAAGTTGATAAATAGCTCACTAGAGATGGGACACACACTCACTTTCTGGGAGACATTGCTGTTGATAAGCCACATGAGGAGAGGCTGATGGACTCAGAGCCCTGGAGCTGAGGAGTCACATAAAGACCCATGCCAGCACTGAGATGCTTTCACCACCACTGGATGCATAAGATTTTCCAACCATTGACCTGTGATCTTACTGCATTCAGCACCATTGCATATATTGCATAAGTCTGAGGAAAGATTTATAGACTGGATAATGGACATATGGGCTAATATTGGATTTATGGATTTGACCTGGAGTGGGCTGGGATGTTTTCACAATATTCAATTGCTCTTATAGATAAAATGCTTTCTTATTCATATATGTGGATTTATGAATTTGTTTCTCTAGCCTACCCAGACAAACACAAGATGGAAAGCCAAATTAGTGAGTTTGAAGATAAATCTATAGACTCCAATCTGAAATAAGGACAAATTACCAAAAAAAAATTGTACAAAAGACAGAAAAGGATGAGAACAATACAGAACATAATCTAGAAGAACAACCTGCATTGCATAGAGATTCCAAAAAAGGCCAACAACAACAACAATAAAAAGAAAGAAAAAAAAAAAACCCAGAATAGTCCAAGAACTTCTGCAAGAAAACTTTACTTAATGCTTAAAGGATGAAGAGACAACTGCTTAGAAAGTAAAAATAACCCAAATCAGAGAAATCCCACAAGGAAAATGGGCCAGTGTATTGTAGTCAAAATGCCTAACATCAACAAGGAAAAAATTTGAAGAGCAATCAGAGAAAAAAATAACAATTTAATACAAAGTATTTTCTTCAGGATAGGATAACTTCAGATTTCTCAGCAGAAACTGTGCAAGCAAGACAATGAAGTGATGTACACAGATCCTGAAGGGAGAAAGGAAAAACATAAAACAAGAACTGTCAATCTAGAATCTTGTATCAAGCAAAAATTCCACTCAAATATGATGAAGAAATAAAAATACTTCAAGACATGGAGAAATTAAAAGAACTTACACAAAAAACACCACTACAAAAATTATGCAATGAAGTACTATGGCCAAAAAATCAACAACAAACCCAAAACATGAAAACAACATACAAGATAATTCCTCACAAAAACAAACACACACAGAGAAACACCCAAGGCAATAGAAAAATACAGGAAGAACAAAGAAACTAAACACAATACACATTCACCCTCACATACTAAGAAAACAACAGTAACCAATACATACATATATATAATTTCATTAAATGTTAATGTACTAAAAGCACTAGTAAGGAGGCACAGAGTAGAACAATGGATAAAGAAACAAAGTCCATCAAAATGTCGCCTATAAGAAACACATCTGACAAACACGAACAAAAACTCATAGGCTGGTCTAAAGCATACCAAACAAAATTAACTAAAAAAGGCAGGGATAGCAATATTAAGCTCTTAGAAAATCAACGTGAAGACAAATAACATAATAAGAGACAAGGTCTGATACTTCATAATGGCCAAAGAACAATAACCCAAGAAAAAGAATTATAATAAACATACATGCACCCAATGAACAACCTTCAAAATATATCAAATACTTATAGAATTGAAAGGAATGTGGGCACTTTGACAGTAATAACAGTAGATTTCTATACCTCACTCTCAAGGAAAGACAGTACATCAAGAACATTACGCAATAAAGAAATTTTAAAAAGCACAACAATGCAATCAATAAAACTGATCTCCTAGAAATATACAGAATATCCTATTCATCAAAAGTACTGTATTATGTTCCTCTCCAACTTTCAAGGAACATTATCAAAATTAGACCACATACTAGACTACGAAGCACAACTCAACAAATTAGAAAAATAGAGACCTACAACCTATGGCTCAGACCACAAGATTATAAAATTAGAAATCAAGAATAACATGAACAAAAACATAAAGACAGCATATGGAAACTGAATAATATAATACTCAAAATGATTGGAAAATAAATCAAATAAAGTAACTCAAACAACATAACATTAAGAAATGATTGTATAGTAAAACATAGTATGAAACAATGAATGGGTAATAAGCAAATGAAGAAACAAGAGATAAATGAGAATAATAAAATATATCATAACTTTTGTGACACAGCTAAAGTAGTAATTAGAGGCAAATTTATAGCAATCCCCACACACATGAAAAAAGAGGGGGTCCAAAATCAACACTCTAACAGAACACCTTCAAAACCTGGAACAAAGACAACAACATTCATGTTCCAATGACAAAAGGGAAAGAAATTATAAGGGTCAAAGCAGAAATAAATGATATGGAACACAAAAATGAATGAAAAAAATCAACAAGACAAGAAGCTCATTCTTTAAAAGGATTGCCAAAATATAGAGACCACTGGCAAACTTAACAAAGGAAAAATAAGAAAAGATGCAAATTCCCAGAATTAGAGATGAATAGGGTGGGGTGATATTACAACAGATCCAAATGAAATAAAAGAATAATCACAAAGTACTATGAAAAATTGTATTGAAACACATTGGAAAATCTAGAAGAAATGGACAAATACCTACAAATATATCACCCACTCAAATTGAACACAGACAGATATTTGATAACTCAACAATCCCATAACAAAAGAAGAAATAGAGCAACTCATTAAGAAACTACCAGCCGAGAAAAACACAACTGGATGGTTTCACAAGGCATTTTACCAAGCATTCAGAGTACATCTGGCACCAATACTACCTGACCATTCCAGAACATAGAAAGTAAACAGACTCCCAAACTCATTCTACAAAGCCAATATAACACTGATAACACAAACCAGGCAAAGACCCCACAAAGATAAATTTCCACACCAATATCCTCCAGAAATATAGATGCTAAAATCCTTAACAAAATTCTGTTCAAATAATTCAACATCATATAAAAATAATTTTATATGACCAAGTGGAATTCATTCCATGGATGTGGGGATGGTTCAAAATTAAACAATTAATGTAATCCACCACACACAAAGCAAAGAATAAAAAACATATGATCATATCGATGAATGCAGAAAAGTCATTTGACAATGTCAAACACCGATTTTTGATAAAAAATTTCAACAAAATAGGAATATAAGGGGAATTCCCCATCATGATAAAAGCATCGTAAGAAAACCAGCTGCAAACATCATGCTCAATAGGGAAATATTAAAACATTTCTACTGAAAACAAGGCCCAGATTCCTCTTATTGAATATTGTCCTAGAAGTCTTAACTATAGTCATCAGACAACAATAATAAATAATAAAAATAAATCAAGGGTAAATAAATAGAGAAGTAGTGAAACTTTATCTATTTTTTGATGACATGAGCATTTATATATATATAGAGAGAGAGAGCTCTTAGATATATTATTGCAATCCATAGTCTCAGGCATAGTTGCACAATTGTTGACATTATCATTTACAATCCATTTTCTTTTTGATTGAACTCCTTGATATCAGCTCCCCTTTAACCCATTCCTTCTCCACCCTACCTCTCCACCCTCAACCCTTAATAAATTTTATATTATTATTGTTTTTTTTGCCATAACTTACACCATCCAATGGATCCATTCACCTAAAATTTGATGTTCATTCCCCTTGAAAAGGGTTATAAAGTCATCATTGGTATCAGTTCTCCGTTCACCTCTTTCTCCCTCTCTCTTCCTGGACCCTCAGGGAATCATTACTCCCATTACTGTCTCAGGTGGGTTTATTTATTTTGGATTTCATGCATTGAAATATCTTACTAGTACCAATGGGCACACTCAATTTTAGAAAGATTAGTGAGGTAAAACTAAGGCCAAAATAGTGGGAGGAGAAAATTTTAGAAAACTGGATGATAGTTTGGTGTTTCGTCGTTGCTTTACTGCACCCTGGTTATATTGTCCCTTCCTTTTGGCCCTTCTGTGAGGGACTGTCCAATTTTTATACAGTTGGGTTTGGGGTCTCCATTTTGACTTTGGATTTGATTATTTCTTGTCAATTTGATTACTTGTTCTTGAAATTCTGATATCTATTCCCATTGACACCTTTCTTCCACATGGGATTTGTTGCTTCAAGCCTTTAAGACCCCAGAAGCTATATCATTTAATAGCCAGGCACCATCAGCTTTCTTCACCACATTTCTTATGAACTCATTTTGTTTTCAGTGATCGTACTGAGGTAGGATTTAAGTAAAAGTCCAAAACCCATCTGCTTCCAATTGTATTAACATATATATGCACACATAGATAAATAAACCTATCTTTATATACTTATACATTTACATATATACTAACTATATGTATTCATATATATAAATATATATATATATATAATTTTTGTTTCCTTGTTTTTTTCTCTATTTCTGTTTTCATTCCTCCTATCCCACTATCATGTTCACACTTCGTTTGCCTCTCAGTAATTCCTCTAGTTCATCTCAATGGATCAAATATCACCAGGGATCCTACACCCTCACTGCTGCCGATTTTAGATCCCTTGTTATTCCCCTATCCCTGATGTACTGGCTCACTGCTTCCATTCCCCATCTTCTCCTCTCCCATGTGCCACACCCCCGCCCCAGCCCCCAAACCATCGGTCCTGTTGCTGTCTCCTTGAGATTGCTTGTCCTGTCTATCTTATATAGGTAGACATCTAAATAGAGGAAAAGAAGAAAAACAGAAATAAAACGCAAATAAATAAATAGTTCCAGATTTAACTGCTGACCTTTGTGAATATCCCCAACCAGTTCCGATGAGGTGACTGGTACTGTCCCCCAACTCTTCCCCCAACTCCTAGTCAGAAGTCTACAATCAGGATTCCTCAGGGACTTCGTGACTTTGCTCCCTTTGCTGATCTGCTGTATTTTCACCTTGGTTTTTCCCTCTGTGGGGAAGCCAGACCTGTCACACTCCCCCCACTGTGGCTTCTTTGCTGACATCAGTAGCACCGTGATCTAGGGAGAAGACTCATGTCTTCAGCCAGGGCCAGCTCTGCCCTCCTTTCTGTGAACTAGCTTCTCCAATCAGGAGCCTCGCCCTCAGGGCTTGCTGCACCAGAAGGAAGTCTACTCATTCTCTCTCGCCTTGGGGGTCCTTATTGAAGATCAGTTGTCTGTTTACTACTGATTTTATTTCTGGATTTTCTGTTCGTTTCCATTGGTCTGAGTATCTGTCCTTTCACCAATGCCATGCTGTTTTGGTAACTGTGGCTGTACAGTAAGTTTTAAAGTCAGGTAATGTAAGTGCTCTGACTTCATCCTTCTTGAGGAATGCTTTGCTAATTCTGGGATTCTTCCCCTTCCATATGATGTTGGTAGTCTGTTTTTTCCATTTCCTTGAAGAAAGATGCTGGTATTTGTATTAGATTTCACTGGACTTATACAGTGCCTTGGGTAGGACTGACATCTTTACAATATTGAGTCTTCCAATTCATGAACATTGAATATTCTTCCACTTGTGAAAGTCCCTTTTGATTTATTGTAATAATGTTTTGTATTTTTTCTCATATGGATCTTTTGATTTTTTGTTTAGGTATATTTCTGTTTATCCTTTCTAAGAACCAGCTTCTTTTTACTGCATTGATTTTTTGCATTGTTTTATTGTTTATCTGCTCATTTATCTTCACCTTGATTTGTATTATTTATTTTCTTTTGATATTACAAGGATTATTTTTTGAGAATGGTCCAATTGCTGGAATTTTTGTGATAGCTATCAACAATTAAGCGCTCTTCATTTTGCATATGCGCATTTATCTCTATCAAACATCCTCTGATAACTGCTTTTGCTGTATCCCATAGGCTTTAATACATTGTATTCTCATTCTCATTAGTTTTTAGCTGAATACAAAATTAACAACTATAAAGCCATCAGATTTATATCAACTAAAAGATTTACACAAAAGACATTAAGAAACAATACTATTTATAATAACTACAAAAAGATCATACACTTAGGAATAAACCTAACTAAATGAACAAAAGATCTATACAGCGGTAACTACAGAACATTACTATGAGAATCCAAAAAAGATTTACATAAATTGAAGAACATCCCATGCTTAAGGATAGGCAGACTTAATATTAATACCACCTACAACAATCAACATCTACAATGAAATTCCAACCCCAATCCCAAATACATTCTTTTAAAAATATTACTAATTTCATAGGCAAAAGACCCAGGATAACAAGGGAATCTTGTAAAGAATATCCAAGTGGGAGGCTTAGCACTTTCTGACCTACAAACGTCATACACAAACACATGTGTCAAAACAGCATGGTAGGGGTACAGAGATATACATAGGTCAATGGATCAGAACAGGAAATCAAGATATAAATGAATCTTCCTACAGGCATCTAATCTTCAACAAGGAACCTAGAAATATCTAATGGGACAAAGACAACCTCTTCAACAAATGGTGTTGGACAAATTGGATTTCCTTATGCAGAAGAATGAAACAAGTCACATATCTCTTCACATGTACAAAAGCTATTAAGGTTAACAATGAGAACACTAGAACAAATTTAAGGGCCTTATTTCAGGGCATACACAGACTGCCAGGCAAAATAAAGAATTAAACACAATGGAAGACAAAATAGATGGCTGGGACATGTTGAAATTACATAACTTTACACACATCAAAAGACTTCATCAAAAGATTAAAATGAAACATGGGACAAGGATCTAAATACCAAAATCTTTAAAACTTTACAATAGTTCAGTAAGAAAATAACAAACGACCCAATTAAAAAGTGGGTAAAAAAGAAAAGCAGAGAGTATCCCCAAAATGAAATGCAAATGGCTAATAAACATGGAAAAATAATACACATTATCACTAGTCATCCAGGAAATGTAAATTAAAACCACACTAAGACACTATCTTACACCTATGCTACAAAGCTGTCCTTTTAAAACAACACCAACACAACTAAAACAGAAAACAACAAATGCTGGAGAGGATGTGGAAAGATTAGAACTCATATATACTGTTGGTGGACTTGTAAATATGTACAAACATTGTGGAAAACTATATGAAAATAATTAATGCAAATAGGAATTGAAATCCCATATGATACAGCAATGACACCATTAGGCATATACCTAATAAAAAATAAGAGTCACAACACAAAGGAGTATATGCTGTTTATGGTAACATAGTTCATAATAGCAAAAAATTTAAGCAGCCCAAATGCCGCAGTGTAGAAGAACAGATAAAGAAATCATGGTACATACACAAAGTTGAATAGTATGCAATCTGAAAAACCAGTGATGAAATGGTGAAACACTGCAAGATGCGAAAGGACCAGGAAACCATTATGTTGAGTGAAATTAGTCCCTCACAAAAAGGACAAATCTTGTATGAATCTACTGCTATAAGTAAAAACAACAATTAAATAAGTCTTTAAGACCATTTCCTAAACAAAGGGGTAGAAAGTCTGCCTACTGGCTGTGAACCATATGGCCCCACCCCACCCCTTATTTGCACATCATAAGGACTACCTCTAAAGAGAAGACCTCATATTAGCAGGGGTTACTCCTTCAAGATGGGTGAAAAAGTGATAAGATGGTCCATTTTATGGTATATAATATTGACATAAAACTGCAACAAATCAAGATAAATGATAGGAGAACCTTATTGGGGAGAGTGAGAGAAATTGGGGGAGCAAATAATAAATTTGGGAGGGGGTAGGAGACGCTACAACTGACTGTGATGATGTATACATAACTCTTTTTAAAATCGCCTGATACGTTAATATTATATCAAGAAAGCTACCAAAAAATGAAACAACTTATTGTGGTTATCATGGGTGGACAGTTTTTCCTTAGGAATCATGGATTTTATGTTAATTGTGGTAGAATGATTTGGAAAAGGGTATCAATAATGGTTGTACCACATGAAGAGTATAATCAATGACACTGAATTATGCATAGAGAAGTAGTTGAACTGGAGAATGTTTTGTTGTATATATTTTGGCAAAAAGTATATATATATATGTTAAAGGAAGAATATGTTATAGAATTGATTTGGGTAATGATTGTGTAACACTTCTTGATATGATTGAACTCGTGAATTGCATGATATGTGGATGAAGTGCCAATAAAACTGCTCATTTTTTGAATCTTCTTTGGCCTTTCATACTATATCCAACCTTTACATGCATATGAGGAAATTGACAATACCATGGATTGATTCTGGCGCACCTCAGTCTTCCAAATAGATTGACTGTTGTTCAACACTTGAGAGAGGTTTGTATAGCAGATTTCCCCAGTGCAAATGTATCAATTGATTGCTGTTTCCATGACCATTGACTGCAGATCCAAGCAAGATGACACCACTGACAATGTCAATATCTTCTTTTGTATTTTTAATTTTACCTGTTAATGCATTTATGAGGAGTTTTATTTCTTTAGATTAAGTTGTAAACCACACTGAAGGCAGCAATTCTCCTTCTTCTTCTGGAAGTACTTCAAGTCCTACTTACACTCAGTCAGCAATGCTGTGTCATTTGCATATAAAATCCAAACAAAACACACTGCTATCAAGTCAATGCTAACTCAGGACAGGGTAGAATTCCCTCTGCGGGTTTCTGAGACTGTATGTTCATGGGAGTAGAAAGCCTCACATTCTCCCAAAGGGAGATTGATGATTTTAAACTGCTGACTTTGGTGTTAGCAGATAAAGGGGTAATTACTACACTACAGGATTGTTAATGAACCTTCCTTCCATCCTGTGCAGAATTCTTCTTCATATTATCCAGATTCTCTGCTAATTTGCTCCTTACACTGATTGAATACATATAATGAAAACATTCTGAATAGCACATTCAAAATGGAGTAAGTGTGGGCAATAAAAGACTGACAAGAAGGCCACCAAAGTAAAGAAGAAAACAAGAAATTGGCTGCCGAACCTGACCAGAATCCAGGCTATCGGACCAAATAGTAGCTGCACCTTTTATCTCAGACTGAACACCAGGACCACACCTACAGCCACACCCACCATCATTGCTTAAACATCCAGAGAAGAGCCCAGAGGGGAGCTTCTTGACTACTGCAGCAGAGCAGAACTCTCACTCTCTCCCTCGCTCTTACTGGTTAGTCTTGCCATTTTTTTCACAACTTGTTATTGATATACGTGAAGGCCCCTTGTAATAAATTGGTTAAAAGACTGGCTCATAGAGTGTTCTATGCTCATGAAATAACCTGACCCAGTCACGGTGTGGAGTTTAGAGACTGAAAGGTCACTGCCCTTGTGCATAAACCACCTGATTCCTAAACTACTTACGAGGGAAGGCCATTTGGAGACCACAAGGTCGTTGCCCCTGGGTGTATGTTGGCTTATTCCTAAGCTCTGTCTTTGGAACTGTTATAGGGTGCTCAAGACATATGCAACCCTGATGTACAACTTACGGATTTTAAACCATGCAATATATCATTGTTCTGTTCACACAACTGCTTCTTGATCCAATATGCGATTTCTCCAGGAGCACAAGGTAGTGCCCTGAAATTCCCATTACTCTCAAGGCTATCCATAGTTTGGTATGGTCCACAGAGTTGAATGATTTAGCATAGTCAATATAAATCGATACAAATATTTTTCTGTGCCAAAGCTTTGAGCTATGCATCATAACAAACTATGGGATCTGAAACTAGCGTGAACTTCTGGAAGCTTCAATGCACTGCTGCTACTATTATTGAATGATTTTCAGTAATAGTTTACTTGCATAAATGATCTACTACAGTTTTCACATTCTACGGAGTCACCTTTCTCAAAAATTGGATCTCTTCCAGTAAGTGAGTCAGGTATTTGTCTTCCAAGTGTCTTAGTATAGATAACTGAGTATCCCCTCTCTGATGGTGTAGCATCTACTCCTTAGTTTGCTAACCCAAAGGTCCATCATTGGATACCGCCAGCTGCTCTTGGGGAGAAATGTGAGTTGCTCAAATCCTATCAAGAGTCACCAGCCTCAGAAACTAATGGGGCAGTCCTGCCTTATTCTATAGTGTTTCTAGAAGTTAGAACCCCAGGCATGGCAGTGAGTTTGAGGATTGTTGAGTGTTCTATGGGTTCTTGAAATCAGCCTTTTAGCTGGTGTGTTTTCAGACATGTCCCCAGTCTATTGGTTTTCTTTTTCTTGATGTGCATACATGTCACATTTTTAGAATATCACAATACTCATTTCCCCCATTGAAAAGCATTAAAAATTGTGATGATTCATTGATGAATGTAACATTAAGTTTTAAAAACAAAGCAAACTAAAATAAAATGTTATTTTTAAAAATGTCATCCTTCCAGCATTTTAACCTCATGTTACTCTAGATCTCTACACTAATGGAAATTTAAGGAAGCTTCCAAAATTTGTAGAAAATTATATTGATTTTCATTTCATCTTATGCCAAATCTTTTGATCCCCTCCTATAAGAATCAAAGTAGTTATAGCTACTCCTACCCAAGATCTAGACTGACCTATTGTTGAAGAAGAGTACATTTCTGTGCAGTGCATGCCTTTCCACTTAAACTTTTCAAGATCTTGTTTGAGGTATATAACAGCAAAAAGTCAGAAGATAGAAACCACACCCTTAATTTAACAGGGAAATATCATATAAAATATATTTTTACATAACAAAATGAATAATGCTAACGGGGTAAAAGAAGACCCTGGAGTACAGAAGGGATAATTGAAGGTGTGACTGCCATTGCTATTGCTGAGGTCAAGTCAATAGGAAAGAACATAAGACATTTGAAGACAGAGCAGGCAAAATACTGGTACTCAGACTTGTAAGACTGTGATATGATTGCCACAGAAATATGTAACCCCCTTGAGTGTTCAAACTGAAGCTAAACATTAGAAGGAAATATTTGTAGCTATTTAGCAGTGGAAGGAAAGCGCTGTAGCTAGACCCTGAGGCCTGCCGCTGTGATGGTAAAAAATTGCCAGAGGGCGCTGGTTAAAGTTGAACGATGATGCACATGCAGGCATGCACATGCCCACATGCATGGAATACTTTGAGGGGGAAAACTAAAAGCACACCATAACAAAGAAAGGAAGGACATTATTTCTACCCATTGTAGCCTGGGTACTCATGCTCACATTAGAAACCACTGCACACAGTTCGTCTTTCACAGCAACAAAGCAACTCTATATGCCTAGCTAAGAAGATAAACATGTTCTTATATTGACACATGCTCCAATATCATTGCACTATTTTCTATTTATTTTCATTTCTTTTCTTTCCCTATTTTAAAAAATCAAATTTCTTAACTTCTGCTGCAAGCAATATCTTGAAAGTGTTGAAAAACAATGATGTCACTTTGACTTTGACTAAGGTGCACTTGATCTAAATCATAGTATTTTCTTTCTTTAAAAAAAACAGTTTTATTAGCACTTCATCCACATGTCATGCAATTCAATAATTCAATCATATCAATAAGTGCTGTATAATTATGACCACATTAATTGTAGAACATTTTCTTTTCCCTTGTACTCAGTGTTAATCATGCAATTTTTTCTAATTGTGGCAAAAATATGCACAATAAGAACAATCTCCAATTCCACAACTTCTACATATGTAATTCAAATTAATTCATATTTTCACTGAGTATTATGTTGTCTAAAGTTTAAATTATAAAGTTCACATCAACCCATTTATATAAAATTGGGAAAGTAGAGGCGGGAGACAATGATAAATAGAAATAAATATGCATATTACATAGAAAACACAACAACAACCATGAATGTCTGCTTTCGTAAATGGTCAAGAAGGCCATTGCTAGAGCATGGCTTGTGTCGCTCTACTCATTCAATATTTTCATTGTTGTCTCTCAGAATTCCATCTGGTTGCAGTACTGTAGTTGGTGTGGTAAACAAAATATATTTTTTCTTGAAAATCTTGTTGTTGCTCTCTGGGGCCATTGAGTCAGTTCTGACTCATAGTCACCCTCTGCACAACACAGTACTGCCAGTCCCGTGCCATCCTCACAAACATCCCCATGCTTGAGCCCACTGTTGCAGTCGTGGTGTGAGTCCATCTTCTTGAGGGTCGTTGGCTTTTTTGCTGCCCACCACTTTACCTAGGCATGCTGTCCTTCTCCAATGATGATCTCTCCTGTCAACATGCCCAAACTCTGGAAGAAGAAGTTTCGCCACCCTTGCCTCTAAGAGCACGGTGGCTGTACCTCCTCCACGACAAACTGATTGATCCTTTTAGCAGTCCATGGTCCTTTCAATAGTCTTCTCTTAGGACCACAATTAAATGTGTTGCTTGTTCTTAGGTCTTCCTTATTCAATGTCCTAATTTCGCATACATCACAGGCAATTGAAAATACCATGCCTTTATCAGCTGCACCTTACTCTTCAAGGCAACATCCTTGCTTTTCAATACTTGTGCAGCAGGCCTATCTAATGTAAAGCAAATTTGAGTCCTTTCAGAGAGCTTCCTTGTTCTGCTACATTTAATTAACACTTGAAAGTGTTAGGAAATACTCCAGAGAATAATCTGGATGCTGGAACATGTCCCTGTCTCCGCTGTAACCCGCCACACCAAGTTTTCCTAGGCAATCAATTGCCTGGCTAGAAACAATGCTATCTGAATATCTACCATTATATTATTATATCAGGCCAGCCTTACGAAGGGAAGTCCTTTTATTAAATGTAAACTTAGTTTGTGTCCCTGCCACCATGTATGGCCCCATAAAGCATGCACAGGGGATAGAGAACAGTGTGGAGAAAGTCTCTATGCAGTGATGTGGTGGTTATATAGTTGTCAATATGACAATTAAGCATGTAGAGCTGGAGTCTAGCCTGTCAATCAGGTCATAGCCAATGAGACTTCTGTGTGGGCATAGCCTTCCCCTGAAGATTCTGTGAATTCCGATCTTTCCTCCTTGGAGGTGGGAGACTCTGCTCAAACCCTGGGAGACATAGCAGCTGACAAGACACTGGGACCCACCCTGATGCAGCCCTGGGTGCTGGAGAAGCCATGCAGTGACCCCTGCCAGAGCTGAGATATTTCCAATGACACTGGACCCAAAGACTTCTACCCACTGGCCTGAGATTGTCTACATTCGGCACCATTCCATGTGTTTTGTTGAGTCTGAAGAGGACTTTATAGATTGGTATCGGACATTTGGACAAATATCAGACTTAAGGACTTGATCTGAACTGGGCTTGGATGTTTTCTCAATGTTAATTGCTTTTGTATATAAAACCATTTCTAATACATATGCATGTTTATGAATTTGTTTCTCTATCCTACGCAGACTAACACAAGTGGCTAGGGAAAGAGGCTGACTGCAATCTACAATCCATGTCATTTATATGCCCAGCATTTGGATCCTCCTCCTCCGTCCTTGTGGAGAGGTCCATCAGTTCCAGGTTTTCTTTGTACCAGCCATCCAGGCTTGTCTCTGAACTTTAGACTACTAAGTGCAACCATTAGCAGTGACACATGAGTCAATGTTGATCCTAGCCATCTCTCAGAACAAACAAGATAGAAAACCAAAAGTAAAAATAAATGTTCTTTGTACTGGAAGGGAATCTTGTAAGTGCTCTTTAAACTCAACCCTAATTTTATTTTTTTTAATGCTAGCAATTTACTTGTGGGTGATACCAGAATGTCATACACAACTATTTATGAACCAAATTTAGGATTTCTCTCCAAAATTCAACCAATGTTTTGATAGGTGCCGTGAAATCGGTTCTGACTCATAGCTGATCCTATGTATAACAAAGCATTGCCCAGCCCATGCACCGTAGCCCGAAATGCTATGTTTGAAGCCATTATTGCAACCACTGTGTCAGTCGATCTCCTTGAGTGTCCTCCTTTTTACGTGGTGTGGTAGTTACATAATCTGTTGTTAATTTGAGCCTTCAGAGTGAAAGAGGAGGAGTTTTGCCTGTCAATCAGGTTGCAGCTTGATGACCTAATTTGGATCCGCTAAGGAGATAAATAGCTCTCTAAAGCCGGGGCACAGCACACTCCCTGCAAGACATTCTTGTGGAGAAGACACATGGAGCTACTCTAGAGTCTTGGAGTTGAAGGAGCCACGTGGAAACTTCTGCCAGTGCTGAGATGCTCCCATTGCCACTGGATGCACAAGACTTTCCATCCACTGGCCTGTGATTATCTTGCACTTGGCATCAATGCATGTGTTTTGTGAGTATGAAGAGGACTCTATAGATTGATATCAGACATATGGGCTAATATAGGACTTATAGAATTGATGTAAACTGGGCTGGGATGTTTTCTCAATATTTGATTGCTCTTGTATATGAAGCTCTTTCTTATACACATATGAGTGTCTATGAATTTGTTTCTGTAGGTGAGGTAGTTAGTTTGTTGTGCCAACCTGCCCAATAAACACATGTGGGGTTAATTGAAGGGCATATGGGGATAAATGGCTCCAGGAGCCTCGCCTTTCCAGTTCTCAGGTTTCTTGTTTGTGATGGTCGCACCATGGTGTAGCTGCCTTAGCAGTTCCCTGCTTCCGCTTGCAAGGCTGACTTCCTGCAAGACATCCCCAAGGAGAAGCTGCATGGATCTACCCCGATGCAGCCCTGGGTGCTGGAGCAGCCATGTGGAGACCCCTGCCAGTGCTGAGATGCTTAAACATTCAGTGAATCAGCTTTCCTCCTGCAGTCAGTATTGCTGCATGTGTTTCATAAGAACGGAGGAGGACTTTGTGGATTGGTGTTGGACATATGGGTTAATGGGTTAACGTTGGACTTGTGGGCTTGGGAAGCACTAGGTTGGGATGTTTTCTTGATGTGCACTTACCCTTTATATTAAACTCTCTCTTATACATGAGTTTCTGTGGATTTGTTTCTCTATGTACCCAGACTAGCACACTAGTCTACCCAGACTAACAGATGCAGGGCCACCTTTTCCAGAAAGCAGTCTCTCCTGACAACATGACTAAAGTATGTGAGACACAGTTTCATCATCATCGCTTGTATTGGGCATTCTGATTGTACTTCTCCCAAGATAGATTTGTTTATTTTTCTGATAATTCACAGTGTTTTCAGTATCATTTACCACCATCCTTACATATTATCTAACTTTTTCATGCCTATGAGGCAATTGACTAAGCCATGGCTTGACTGAGTGAAGTCCACCTTAGTCCTCAAAGTGACATCCTTGTGCAGCAGAGTTGCCCAATACTATATGTTCTTTGATTTCTCGACTGCTGCGTCTATGAACATTTATTGTGGATTCAAGAAAAGTGAAGCACTTGGCAACTTTCATTCTTTTCTCTGCTTATCATGATGTTGTTTATCAGTTCAATTGTGAGGATTTTAGTTTCTTTACATTAAATTGCAATCCATACCAATTGCTGCAATTCTTGATTTTCATCAGTAGAAGCTTCAAGTCCTCCTTACTTACTTTCAGCAAGCAAGTTTGGATCATCTGCATATCACAACTTTTTAATAAGCCTTCCTTCAATCCTGATGCCACATTCTTCTTCATGTAGTTCAACTTCTCAGGTTATTTGCTCAGAATAAGTCTGGTGAGAGAATAAAACCGTGACATATAACATTACTGCTTTTAAATCATACAGTATTCTTCTAGTGTTTAGAAAGACTTCCTCTGGGGCCATGCAGGTTCTCCACGAGCACAATGAAGTGTTCTGGAAGTCACATTCTTCCCAGGACGATCTAGAGTTGGCTATGGACCACACAGTCAAAAGCTTTTGCCGAGTCAATAAAACAAACAGGTACCTTTCTTCCATTTGCCAGTTTCAGCCAAGATTCATCTGCCATCAGCAATGAGATCTCTATTTCCAAGTCTTTATCTGAATCCAGCCCAAATTTTCTGGCAACTTCCTGACAATTTACTACTACAAAAATTTTGAATTATCATCAGTAAAATATATGTGATTTAATGGAATTATTTGAAAATTTCCACATGCTATGAGGTCACTTTTCTTTGGAAATAAGTATCTCTTCCAGTCAGTTGGCAGGTACCGATCTTCCACATTTCTTGGCATAGATTTGGTATTTTGTCGGTTCCTGAATCCTTGTTTTTAGCTAATTACATTAGTGCTTCTTAGAATTCCTCCTTCAATATGATTGGTTCTTAATCATGTGCTACCTTTTGAGGTGATTGAATGTCAGGTAGTTATTTTTGGCATAGAGAATCTCTCTGTATAGTATCTTTTGATGCCATCTGCATTGTTTTGATATTTTGCCGATGGGATCCTTCAATTTTACAACCTCGAGCTTGACTTTGCTCTTCAATTCCTTCAGCTTGAGATATACTGAATGTGTGATTTTTTTTGGGGGGGGGGCTTTCTACCTGCAGAGTTTTGCACATTTTATTGTATTTCGGTGTTTTCTTTTTGCTTCCCTCTGAAAACTTCTGTTTAGCTCTTTTACTACATCATTTCTTCTACCTACTTTAGCTATCCTACTATTGATCAACGTATTGCCAGTAATAAAAATTCCATAAGGCCAAAGGGGTTTGATTCCACAGTTAGCAACACCAAACAGGTATTCCTATTTACAATAGGCGCTTCATAGATATGTAAATGCAAGCATAATAATTGTTCATCTCCTTATTATGAGAACTATATATTTTTAAATCTCATTATGCAAAGGTAATTAAAATGATTGCTATAAAACAATGGAAAACATTATTAAACAGAAATATCAAAATGTGAAGCTCCCACTTCTTGGGCACGTCCTCTCTCTGGATCTGGACTGTCCTAAGCCTGGCGATTGCATGTCTTTAGCCCATTTCAGAAGAATTCTGTGGGCTCCAGGCTACACCAGGCCAAATAGCACTTTAGCATCCTGGGGCCTCGAGTCACGTTCCTTTTAAATATTCTTTTTTTTTTGCGGGGGAGCCAAAAAAAGTCTGAAAGGGCCACATCAAGGATTCAGGTTGAAGGAAGTAAAGTTTCTTATTGAAATTCTCTTAAGACAGGCCTTATTATTCCATCAAGAATGAGCAGGTGTATTGTCTTGATGGGGAAAAAACCCTGAGAATTTTCTTACTGTTTTACTTTCCTACATAGTCTTACAATTTCTTCATAACAAGCCCCCATGGTAGTCCCATGCCCATAGAGAAAAATATGTCAACATAAACTCTTTGGAGTTAAAAAAAACCAAAATCATAAAATGCTCCCCAGAGTTTTCTGAGCTGACCTTTTGCCTCAAATTTACTTGGCGCAGAAAACTTCATCTGAAGCCATTATTTTTACTGAATCTTTCTGGAAGCACCTCTTATCTCTAAATATGACACAAGCGCATCACAGAGAACATTTCTCTGCAGATAGCCACTGACTTCAGAGACCTGTTTGAACATATTTTATTGGCACCCTATAAACTGGCACCCTATAACAAGACTTTTTACTGGGATGCCATTGTGATAGCTAGTTTAGATGCTCAAATATTAACTTTATAAGCACTTAAAGTATAGATAACATTTATATATATATATAAATTTAACTATATAATTTATATGTTAATATATAAAGCATTATTTTGTATACTGTATTTCATTTTCACTTTCTTGTGCCAGAATTGCATATTGTTTCACAAACATGTGCTTCAGTGGTGTTTCCTATTGACTATTTAAAACAATTATTAAATAAATTTGTCTTTTGAATTTATTTTGTATTATTAGTATGCTAAATATAATTTTCTTTTGGACTTGTCTTTTAAATTTTTATAATCATTTATTTTGATAACTGACTGTACAAGCCCTGATTACATAGTGGTTAAGCCTTTGACTTGTAACTAAAAAGGTCAGTAGTTCAAAACTACAGCTGTTCCTGGGAAGAAAGATGAGGATCTCTATTCTTGTGATGAAATTTCTGTCTCAGAAACCTTCAGGGGCAGATCTACCCTGTTCTCTAAGGTCAAGGTCAGTTGCAATAGACTCGTTGGCAGAGGTTTGTTTTTTTTTTAAATATAACTGCTTATCATCCATTGTAATGTGCTTGATTTAATATAATTTGCCTTTTATAAGTTTCGTTTTGATGTCTGCTTTACCAAATGTTTTCCTACACTGAATTTTACAAACATATTTATTATTTCTTAAAAGTAATACATTTATGCAAGTATGTACAGTTGTCTTTAATCCACTTAACACAAAAATAAATGAATAAAAATAAAAATACCCACTGCCATCAATTCGATGCTGACTCATATTGACCCTATGAAGGGGTCATGAGGCTGAAAATCTTTACAGAACCAGAGAACTTCGTCTTTCTTCTACAGAGCAGCCTGTGCAGTTGTACGTTTCTGTTCCAACAACCCTGTGGCTAGCAGGCTAGTGTTCACTTGACAGCGCCACGAGATCTCCTTCTTACTCCACTGAAGCTACTCCTAAACATGACCAGGGAATCCAATTGGTCTATTGCTATTGTTTTAACTGGTGGCCTAATAATTATTTTTGGCTTTGCTTCTAGAAGAATCAGCGTTTTGAAAACTTCATGTCCGGGGAACATCACGGAGTTTCCAAACGTGAACTCACAGCGGATTGCTGCGGGACGAGCTAGTAAGGAAAGGACCGCCGTGCAAACGCACAGGGGAGAGTGATTGTTCCGCTAAGGAATGAGGGAGCCCCAAGCTTTGTATAGGCAGATCAGGAGTAGAAGTTACAAAATAATAAATATCAAAAAATTCTGAGGGCCCCTTATAAAGATTTATCTACAGTACTGTGCATTACAACCTTTCGGGATAAGCTATCGTGTCTGTTTGATCATAATGGGAAGATCTGGAAATAGATTGTGATATCCTGAATTTATCAGACCTTCACTCAAAGGAACGTCTTCTTTAGGAAATATGCTTATCAATGTGGGAGGGTTTGAGACGAGGCATCTTTGTAAATTCCACTTGGATCCTAGACTTATGTCCAGACTTTCAAGTGGAATTAATGCTCTGCCTTCAGATTCCTCTATTCACATTCACCAGTTGCCTCTGACTTTAAGCTCTCCCATACATGTTAGCTTTACCATTTTTGTCTTCCTCCTTTTTCTTCTTTCATTTTTGTTCAACCCTTTCTTCCTTCTGTACATCATTTTCTCTCGATTTTTCTGGTGATTTGGGATTGTTTCCTCTTTCATGATTTTAAGTATTTAGTGCCTTCTGAAAAATTCCTCACCTTTATCTGAACACCTCTTGGATTACATTGTACTTCTATTCTAGAATATTGACATTTCCTTTCACATTATCATTTGAATTGATTAAATGTTCAATACTAAATATATGTTTTCCATACAATTCTAAATAAGAACTTATAATAAGGTCCTTACTTATTTAATATTTTATTGCTTTTTGTTTAGATACTATTGAATGTTACTTCCATTTAAAAATGTATCTATTTTTAGGTTTATTACAAGGGGTTACCCCTCCAAACCAGAATTGATTTTCAAAGCTATGCATTTATTTTTTTTTACAAAACAGCCACATCACCTTCAAAGTACTCTTTATTGAACTCAATACATTTGTCAAATCTGCAATTCCATTCTTGGAAACATCTTCAAACTCATCTGTTTGGTTGGCTGAGAGCACCTTCCTCATTTTTTTTCTTCACCTCTTCTATGTCATCAAATCCCTGGCCTTTCATGTAGCTCTTCATTTGTGGAAATAAAAAGAAGTTGCACTAGTGAGGTGATGTGAACAAGGTGCCTGGGGCAAGAGAAGTATCCTGTTTTTTGTTTGTTTTTTGCCAAAATCTGTCGCACTGCGATGGCTGCGTGAGCAGGTGCATTGTTGTGGTGGCAAAACCAGTCCACCATCTGCCACAAATCAAGCCTTTTTTGGTTGCACACTGACATGCAATCTTTTCAGAATCTCTAATTAGAAAGTTTAATTAACTGTCTGACCTGGTGGAAAAAACTCAAAATGCACTGAGTAGACATTTTCGTCTCTTCGGAAAGTTGACAGATGTCCAGAATGAGGTTTGTCATCTATCAACATTTTAAATCACTCAGACACTTGAGCTCTTCCCAAATCCTGCCTTTTTAAGCTGTATTAAACATCAAAGCAGTTCCTGCAGCATTTTTCTTGAGCTGGAAACAAATTTCACAGCCCCACACTGTTCTCTTAAATCAGCAATCATAAAAAATGAGGTTTTCATGAAACTGCTGTGACAAAAAATTTCACTGAGACCAGAGATAATTTTCCCAGGCAACACCATTGGTTGCACTAACTCAGAACTGCTTGATGCTCAGCTAGGGGGAAAAACCTGTACTATGAAAGCTCTGTTATACCCGGCACAATTTCCACTTTTGGGAGGATACACCCTCATATATTTAATATTTGTTTTATTTTGGTAAATTATCCATGTGTTCTTACAAAGAAAATCCTTTCTATAGTGTCATTGTACAAAAAAGGAGTTTTAAAAATGTTTGTGGATTTAAGACAATGTGACTTTGCCACAACCTTGTCAAGTCCTTTTATATATAATAGTATAAAGCATTTGAAAATGTACATAAATATATATGTTTATCACATTTACCTTACTGAACACATTGTTTAGAATTTCTATATCTTTAATAAATTTAACACTGATAATTATCAAAGTGTATATTTACATATGTTTTCCTATTTAGGGTCTACAGTCTATGACACGTAAAATTTACAGGCGAGCTATAAACAAAAACAAAAGCAAAAACAGGAATAAAAACAAACAAAACAAAACTATGTTGTAACCATGATCCTGGCTAGAGATATTTTTCTATCTGTTTGGAGAAAGTGTACACTTTTCACATTTTCAATATTTGTGACCAAGTGACGAGGTTCCAACTGTTCAGGTTAGGTCGATCATTTTGATCCTTTAGGGCAGTGGTTCTCAAGCTGCGGGTCGCGACTCCTTTGGGGGTCCAAGGACCCTTTCACAGGGGTTGCATGATTCATAACAGTAGCGAAATTACAGTTATGAAGTAGCAACAAAAATAATTCTATGGTTGTGGGGTCACCACAACATGAGGAACTGTATGAAAGGGTCGCGGCACTTGGAAGGTGGAGAACTGCTGTTCTACAGTCATTCCCATGCACTCGACTTGCTAACCACACTCTTTCAGTTGGTTGGCCAGTTAGAAATGACCATACCAAATTTGTGTTTGAACATTAACAGCCGATATTTTTATGTTCAAAATGAAATTATTATATAAATGATTACAATTACATTAAATTCCTTAATATTAAAGTGAATTATATTCTAAAGTTAAATGTTGAATTTCTGGTTCCTACTTATCCATCACAAAATGTTTGGTCCAGTTATTTTATATTCCCCATATTAACAGAAGACTCCAGTTCCTGGAGAAGGACATCATGCTTCATAAAGTGGAGGAGTAGTGAGACATAGGAAGACCTTGAACAAGACGGATTGATATCATGTCTGCAACAATGGACTTGGGAATAAATAAACAATAACAAGGATGGTACAGAACCATTTAGTGTTTCATTCTGTTGTGCATATGGTCCCTAAGGGTCAAAACTGACTTAATATCACCTAACAACAATGATGGAAAGAAATGTGTCTGTGTTGAGAAAATGCCTCAGCATGTTGTAAGAGTGTCAAAGTTCAGGTGCAGGGAGATTCCAAGTCCATGGGTCAAATGTTGAGCTGAAGGCTTCTCCTGTCTTTTGTAGTCATGAGAGCTGATGCACCCCAAATCAGAAGGAACAGCACAGGTTGGTGGCCAGAGTAGAGTGGGTTCATAGTTAGTCCATCAGGCTTGTGACTAAAACAGTGAATGGATCAAAGCTTGTCATATCAGAGATTAGGCCTCCGATAACTCTCAGGATCGTCAGGCAATATGGCAGGGTTCTGGTTCAAGTTCAAAAAACCAGATACAGTGAGCCAGCTTCAGGATCCAGATCCAGCAAAATGCAAAAGAGCTTTTCTACAAGGTTCACCTGTATTAGGGGCAGACCATATTCCAATGGCAATTAATTGCACCAGGCTTACATCCGGAGTAAGAATGTTGCCTTCCATCCAGATCACTCCTGTTATGGAGAATTATGACTGACTGGTACTATCACACTCTGTTGGGTCAGGTTCTGAGCATTACTAGGTGTTAAATGCCGAAAGACTGAGAATCCTGGTTCATTTATTTTACCTTGCTGTCTGATATACTTAAATTCAATGGGTTGCCATGTAGTTCTGAGGTTGTGATGGGGATTCATTGCTGAACTCTGCCCTTTTCACTTGCTACAAATGTTTCTGTTCTTTTCATAGTCTATGGTATGTTTAATATTCTCCAGTTATATCAATGCTTCTTCAGTCTTCTTTATTCAATGTCCAAGTCTTGCATACATGAGGCAAATTAAAATATCATGGCTTGGGGTAGGCACATCTTCTCAAAGTAACATCCATCATTTTAGAACTTTAAAAAGTCTTGTGCAGCAGAGTCACCAAATGCATTTCATCCTTTAATGTCTGAATGCTGCTTTGATAAGCATCGATGATAAAGCTAAGCACTATTAAGTACTTGTTTATAGATATTTCTATATAAGATGCACTACTCAAAAGTCGGCATCCACAACAGCTCCTTTATGGAATCTCCCTGCAGGATCATGATGACAGAAAATATCTCGAATGGAATAAGCGTCAAATAATGCACCTGCTTGTTAAATTCACCTGCTTGTTAAACAGCCAACTAAACAACTGTATTGTGATTCACGGATTGTGGTCAATGGTTTGGCTTGAGGACCAGAGTTTCTAGGAGCTTCCTTGGTGACAGGTTGGTAGGGGACAAAGGTATGTGGATATATGCCTCTGAATTGAGTCAAGACACGTGGAATTATGTGTGTCACGTTAATGTTTAATGTAAGGTGACCTCAGTAGAGGAGGATGTTAATAATCAAGAGGTTAGGATGATGTGTGTTGTGTAAACCAGTGATCATCTTCCTATAGCTATTAAGAACTTATTAACGCAGTAGCAGTGGTGACAGAATCAAGGGTACATGGGGATCAAAAACATGGACTTTGAATATCCAAAGCTGACTTTGCTACAGCCAGTTTTGCATTTCCAATCAGCCAACAGAAGAGATCAACAGTGGCTGATATGTTACCCTTCAGCAGGGTCATCAAACAAGGAGCCCATTGATTACATTAGGTGATACCTTTATTGGAAATGGCAGATATTCATTTCTCTTAATAGAATAGAAAAATGTGTTCAATTTTAATTTTCCTTCCATGAAATTAGTGATTGTGCCCAAACTGTCATCTATAATAGATCTTATTCGCAATCATGGTTTTCCACTCAGCAGCACCTCAGAGCAAGAGTCTTTAGAGTAAATGAAATAAGGTAATGGGCCATTCTCATGGAAAACACTGGACTTAGCATATGCACTATCATCCTGTAGTGGCTGTATTGAAAATATGGTGGAATGCCCTTCTACTTACAGTGCCAAGTAAGTTGCTTGATTGGGACAATGTTCTCCAGGAGGTTATGTATACTCTAAACCAATGATACTCAATGTCCGACACTGTTTTTCCAATTGCCAGGATTCATGGATCCTAGAAATAAGAAATGGGAAACGGAGTTGTACCATTCACTATTACTCCTAGTGATCCCCTCACAAAATCTTTTCTTCCTGTTCCTGAGCCTCTTTGAGTGTGAAAGTCTTAGTTCCAAAATGAGGACTATGCCCTCTTGTAGACATGATGCTGATTCCATTGACTTTTAAGTTAAGAAGGTCTTATAGCTACATTGGTCTGCTCATCTTTCTGTATTAAGAGCTGAAGAAAGAGTTACTATATTGGCTGGTTGGGTTTGCCTAGATGCTCCAGGGAAAAGAAAATTGATATGACACAACTGGGGTAAAGTAAGTGTACTCTCAAATACAGGAGACTTTTTTTTTTCTTTTGGACTACCATGTCCTTTGATTACAGACTATGGTGATTTATATCAACACAATTGTGAAAAGACCATTAAAAGCCTGAGATTTTCAGGAATAAATGTTCATGTCACCCACCAGTCAAAGAGCCAAGGCCAGTTTAGGTGCATGCTAAGGGAAAAAGGAATATGGAATGTGTGATGGAAGAAGATGGTTCCCAATACTAACTAAAACCATGTGCCCAGTTCCAGCACGGAGGTCTAAAATTGTTGCATATCACTTCCTTGTATGTGTGCATCAAATATTTTTGTTTTCCTCATTTCTAAAATATAATCGACAAAGTTTCTCTAATTGTACTCGTGTTGCTAGTTTCAGGTATGATTTTAAATTTTTCCTTAATTTAGAGATTTTTGTATAGTTTAAGGAAATGTGCACGTGTCAAACTGGCAATGTGTGGGTCATTATTCTTAAGGCTGTGTGTCAACCTTGTTGGACTATTATTCTTTCATTTGGCAGGGAAGATGTGGTCACATTCTGTATGAACTACAGTATAATGTACTCAACTTCATGATGAACAAGAGATTGAATGACATTTTCTTCAGGCGCTTGGCTTGTATCAGACATAGATGGACATTTTTGCAGACTTCTATAGGATTTTGCTCACTCTGGCATCTTTATCCAGATCCCTTCATCTAGCCTCCAGTAATTGAGACTTGATCCAAGCTCTCTGTAGCTTTTTAGCTGGTAGTTTAACATTTTATTTGCCTCTTCTGGATTTGTGAAAATCTGTAATGTGTGATATAATAACCTGCTATCTGACTTGTATGTGTCAGAAGAAACCTCCGCCATGAAATCTGTTCCACTTGGGATTTGAAGGCCTTTTAATTTGGTGAACCACTTCCTTGATAAAATATATTTCTACCTATACACATATATGAGCATCAATAATTTTTCATATCAAGAGAATGCAGACTAAAACAACTTCTAACAACAAAACCAACATGGCTTTAAAATTCCTTAAAATTCTTTTCCCTTTAATAAATCCCCAGTCATCTTTGATAATTCTTCTCTAGAGCTCCATCCATTACCTTGCCTCCCCTTTTCCCCCAAATATACGTACTCATGCTACATTTCCTCCCTCTTCTAATTTACACATTGTGCGCATACTCCAGAATATCTGAAGGGATTTCTGACATTTCCTCCCCATTCCTCTCTCACTATTTTTTAAACCAGCATGCTTCTATTTCATTTTTCAAGCTCCAATGTCACACGAGTTTGTTTCTCCTTCTACGTATATTATAGATGCATTGTCTCATCTGCCTACATCTAGAAAATTGCAACAACATATGTGGTAGTATTTTACTGTAGAAGATTTAATGCCAGAGTAGACACAAGGTTTTGGAGAACAATGATGTTCTCGAAGTCCAACTCTTCCCAAGGTACTCCTCTGCTCCGTTTCCCCCACACCCTCTACTCCCTCCATGAACATCTTTCCTTACATCCCTTGTTCTCTGCAGCATCCCACAGAAACTCATGACACCTTTATGAAAAACATCACGTGTTTGTGGGTGCTGTTAATTCACAATCCAAAAGTCAGATAGGGCTCAGAACCAGAAACTCAAAATGTCCAAAATCACAGTGTTCTCATTTCCACTAAAGTTCTGTTAGAAAAACAAAGGTCTGGCTTTCCAGGCAAAGTGATGTATGCTATTGCTGCATGGTGGTACCACAGAAAACAGAGTGTGGATTGGTTCGCACCCTGTACTAAGGCGGGGTTTTAAAGCTGTCATGAAGGAAACAAAGAATGTGGCTTGATCCACACCCTCTACTAAAGTCAGGTCTTATTTCCACCCTAGTCCATTAATAGATAATGCCCTCCAACAAGGGGCTATAGCCATAGGCAGATGAAGTCCAAAATTATAATATATCATATAATTTATAGCTCAAAGTACTATTTTAATTGACTATAACAACAATAATAAGAATATGCTTCTTTTTATTAATGATACACTAATTTTCAAAGTCAAATATAAATATGTTAGCTTCATCGTTTTAGTATTTTCTCTTTCCCAGATATCTAACTTTGCGAAAGTAAGGGTAATTTATTGTATTTAATTTCTCCTAGGATTTAGCAGTGTTTTTATCATGGATTTTCTTCAAGAAGTTATTTATTTAGGTCTTGGACCACCGGTGTGTAAATGCTGTTATTGGGGGTCATCAGGTCAGTTCTGTAACTCTATGTTCAATGACTGAAACACGATCAGATCCTGTATCATCCTCACAAGTGTTTGATGTTTGAGTCCCTTATTGCAGCCACTGTGTCAATTCCATCTTGTTGAGGATCTTCCTCTTTTTCCCTTCTCTTGATTTACCAAGCATGGAGTCCTTTTCCTGGGACTAGTTTCACCTGATAACATGTCTAAAGTAAGTTCTTCCAAGGAACATTCTGGATGAAGTTCTTCTGAGGCAGATTGGTCTGCTCTCTTGGCAGTCCATTGCGCTTTCCAATCGCTCGGCGAGCACTATGGTTCGAACGCATCCACGGTTCTTTGCTCGTCCTTCGTCCATGTCCAGCTTCTGCCTTCATGTGAAGCGATTGAAACTACCATGGCCCGAGTCAGGGACACCTTAGTCCACACTGTGACATCGTGGTTTAACACTTTAAAAGGATCCTATGCATCATATTTCCCAATGAAGTATGTCATTTATTTTCTTTCCTGCTGCCTTTAAGCGCATTGCTTGAAGCAAGATGAAATTCCTGACAACTTCGATCTATCCTTTGTCGATCATGATGCTGTCTCCTGGTCAATTTGTGAAAGATTTTGATTTCCTAGATGCTGAGTCACAAACCACATGGAAGCCTGCAGCTCTTGATCTTAATCAGCAGTGCCTCAAATCTGCCTGCCTTCAATAAGCACGCTTCTCCATCGGTTGTTCAGCAGCATATCACAAGCGGTTGAAGTCTGCATAAGGTCGGCGCTGCTCTATTTTCATTTAATTAATCCTCTGAGATTATTTTTCTCAACGTAAAGCTTGAATAAGCATGGTGAAAATGCCCAGACGCCATTTCCCTTGTTTTAAGGTGGGCTGTATTCTTTCGTTTCTTTCAAATGACGGCCTCTCATCCCATGTACAAGTTCTATAGAAGCATAATGATGTGTCCTACACTCCCCATCCTTCTCAGTCTTACCCATTAATTGTATTCCATACAGTCAAATGCCTTTGCATAATCAATAAAACATTAAGGAAATATCTTTCTGGTAGTCTGTACTTTCAGGTAAAGTCCATCTGACATCGGCAGTGATACCCCCACCCACACATGCGACATCTGCCCCTGAATCTAGCTCGAATATCTGTTAGCTCTCCGTTCATGAACTGCTATGACTATGGTCTAGTTATCTTCAGCAAAATTGTCCTACATGTGATAGTAATGACATTGTATGATAATTTTGTTATTTTGTTAGGTCACCTTACTTCAGGACTGGCACACATAGGTATCTCTGTTCTTCCAGTTTTCTTGTCCTAGATTCGTACAATGTCAGTGCCTCATCATTCTCCTGTTGAAATATTCTGTCAAGTCCTGGAGACTTATTTATTGCTAACTCCTTTTATGCAGCTTGGACTCTTTCCATCCATACCATCAGCCTTCATCATTTGCTTACTGTTGAAATATCACCCAGTGTTTTGGGTACAGTGGTTCTGTGTATTCCTTGTGCCTCCTCTTAATTTCCCCCGCCATTCAAACTTTTCCCCGAGAGTTTTCCAATCTTGCCACGAGAGGCTTCACTTTTCATTTAGGTCATTGAGGTGAGGAAATGCTAAGCATGCTCTTTCTATTTGGTTTTCTACTCTAAGTCTTTGAATATGTCATTGTAATATTTGGCTCTCTTTTCCAGCTGCCCTTTGAAAATTTCTGTTCTGTGTTTTAACTTCATCATTTATTCATTTGTCTTAGCTGGTCTATGGTTAAGAGTAAGTTGTTCAACCGTTTCCCCACAGTAACTGATAACATTACAACCCAGGCTTGTACATTTTTTCTTCAATTCTTTCATGCGTATAGATGCTTTGGACTTAATATAGGTCACATGGTGCTAGTTGGTAATTACAATATATTTCCAAGAACCTGAAAAAATCCAATATTTATAGTATAATAATTACATACACTTATTCCTGCAATATGAATGTTTTGAAACTGTACCAAACAGTTTTTCAGTGTTGGTTTAGATAGTAAAGAGAATTCTGGCTGGCTACAGTGATTTTGTGTGTGTAAAAGAGGAATGGTGTGTGTTGATGTTGAAATAAGATTACTTTTGAAAAGAAACAGAATATTCCCAGCTTTAATTAATCTAATCTAATTAATTAATTAATTCTGTAATGCTGAACACCCAATTCATGTTATTGTCAGTCATTATGATGTCCAATTTAGGAAATAGAATACAATTATAGGATGAAATTCAAATAATTGTTATGCTTTGAGAATAAATGATCTTTATTGCTCAGATTGGCACATATACGTCTTGAGCATGTCTTATACACAACTCATGTTTCTCCATAAGAAAATATGATTTCATTTCTTTCATTCAGTACATATTTCTTTGCCAGAAGTTTTAACCTTTTCAATATTTTTGGTACTCTTCTAATTATCTGATGAATTTGATCAGTAAGGTTCATTAATGGGTTGATACACATTTCAATAATTTTGATTAGTTGAAAAACATTAACCCACACAAGGGCATGCATTATGGATTATTCATATTACTTGTGGCACTTTAGAAAGCAGACTTCTAGGATAGTGAGATTTGGCCCATTATATTGTAACATGCACCCTGAAGGGCTTTATATTGCAAATGAGTCTTGACCTTCTTTAAAATATAGCAAAGGCCAGCAGAAGAAAATGAATGAACAATAGAGCTTAACACTGAAGATCAGACTTTGTGTTCCTATTGATATGTATTCCATCCCAAACTCATTTTTCTGTCTTTTTAATCTAATAACACAATTCCATAACCATGAATTTTCATGTTGCCATGACTAAAAATTAACTTATTTCAAAATGATAATATGATCTGAAGAAACAAGATGATCTTGCTTTCAAAAACAGTTATGGTTAAATTATTCATTTGAAGTTTGGGACTGACAACAAAATATAACTTCTAGGAAACTATATAGCATCTAGGAAAATGTGTTGAGCCAAAGGGGTGAAATATGATAGCACAGCTTACTGAGAGATGCCTGAGAGCAGAAACAAACCATAAGATTCCAAAGAAGCTTCAATAAATAAAGCAGACTGATACACTAGTCTAAGGTTTCCCAGGTAATTTGATTTGTCCTTATTAAAAAAAATAGATTGCAGTTCTATAGATCAGGTAACTTGTGAATTGATCTACCAAAATAGACAAATACTGTCAATGTTTGTGTATCTAATTGTGGAGAAAAACAAAATGGCAGTCAGTGATAGTTCCTGGCTAGGCCATGTAGATTTGTAGTGATCCCTCAAGCGATCCTGGTAACACAGTCATTAAGTGCCAGGTCCTAATTTCCGAAAGCTCCAGCCAGATTTAGAAGGTTGCAAGGGGCAATGGATATCATTACTGGTGTCACACGTGTGTTGGCTGAGGACAGAAAATATCAGCATGGTGGCCTTGTGTTGCGTTAACTCTGCAAAGGCTTGAGCGGGAGTGTTAGCAAGCCATGGATAGTAATTTTGGCAGTTAGGTTTTATGTCAGAATGAATGTATTTGTAGAACAAATTTTAAAAAATGACTGTGAGGGTTGGAATCATCTTGCAAAGCCATTTGGCTTTTGTTGTCAGGGCTTTGAGCCATACCAACAAGTGTAGTTAAGGAGGAGGGATGGGGACCTCTAAGAGAGGGATCACCTAGTGTGATCCTTCGGCTCTAGGTGAACTTGGCTGAGCCAGGATTCGCCCAGGATAGGATCTACCAGTATGTGGTAAATATCATGAGGGAATCTTCTGGGAAGCAGCCAAGTAGTTAAACTGGTCACAGTCTTGACAAATTGAGGGTGGTTTCCTTAGGGTTGCACTACACGTGGACCTTTCATTTGTGAGGTTTCTGGGGTTGTTTACCTCAGTTTTTGCTTCTCAGCACTTTTGTACATTCAAGTAACTCTTATAGGAAAGGGTAGTTTCAGGTATTGCGGTCTCAGAAAGTACACACTTTCCCTGGAAAGGGTTCAAAGCCATATGGCAGGGCCATGGGGAAGTTCGCCACTGAAAATGGCCATTTCAGGGCTTGCACAGAACCAGTGAGGAGCCGAGAGCAAAGACCAAGAGCAGAACATTCCAAGAGGCCAGGAGAATGCAGGCCTGAGAAGGCCCGTAGGTGCTTTTGTGCACATGGGAGAGACTCTGCCCTCTGAAAGAACAAGAGAAGAGAGAGATGGCTCTGCCAGAGGCCTGCTTTGATCCCCTGCTAAGTCTACTGGCTGGAGAGGTGTGGTTAAGACTATTGGCTGATCTTACTGTTTTAGTTTAGGCACATCTTGTGATGTCATGCTGCTGGTGCCTAATCTGTGTACCCAGGTGGACCTCCCACCTGGGTATAGGTGACTTGGGTCTGAGCATGCTCCGTTCTGGATTTTCCCATAGGTGTCTAATTAGTGTGCCTGATTTTTTTCCCAACTCCTTTATTGTGGCCTAGACAGCTAGTTTTCTTTGAGCATAGGCAGTCAGTGGAGACAACCTCCTTTGTCCCTCTCTAGT
Organism: Tenrec ecaudatus; assembly: GCF_050624435.1. NCBI lineage: Eukaryota > Metazoa > Chordata > Mammalia > Afrosoricida > Tenrecidae > Tenrec > Tenrec ecaudatus. The sequence goes on along the minus strand of NC_134532.1, from coordinate 194,843,131 downwards.
GACCTTTCATATTCATCATCGAAAACAAAATGTCATGATTCAAAGTACAATGCTGTCTGTGAGAAGATAATATCTATCACCGTGCAAGGATATTCAACTAATACAACTATTCTTACCAGTTATTCACCAATCACTAAAGCTAATGAAGAACGTGAAGAGTTGTAACAAGTGCTCTGATATAAAATGCAATCAAGATTTATTGATAATTATTCATGATTGGAATGCAAAAGTTGGAAACAGAGAGGAAGGTATAGGATTGCAAAATGTGCCCTTGTTTGATGGAAACAAAGCTGGGGCTTGCATGAGAGAACTATTTAAGACCAGTACCTTCCTTATTGAGAAAGCCGTTTCCAAGAACTAAAAAATTCACTGTATTCTTTTTTTTACATTTTATTAGGGACCCATACAACTCTTATCACCATCCATACATATACATACATCAATTGTATAAAGCACATCCATACATTCCCTGCCCCAATCATTCTCAAAGCATTTGCTCTCCACTTAAGCCCCTTGCATCAGGTCCTCTCTTTTTTCCCCCCTCCCTCCTCTTTCCCCCCTCCCTCATGTGCCCTTGGTAATTTATACCTCATTATTTTGTCATATCTTGCCCTATCCAGAGTCTCCCTTCCCCCCTTCTCTGCTGTCCCTCTCCCAGGGAAGAGGTCACATGTGGATCCTTGTAATCAGTTCCCCCCAAATGTAAAAAAAGAAAAGAGGAGAAAAAAATGATTAGGGCAGGGACTGTACAGATGTGCTTTATACAATTGATGTATGTATATGTATGAACTGTGATAAGAATTGTATGAGCCCCTAATAAATTGTTAAAATTAAAAAAAAACTTAAAAAAAGATTAAAAAAATGATTAGGGCAAAGAATGTACATATGTGTTTTATACAATTGATGTATATATGTGTATGGATTGTGATAAGAGTTGTATGAGCCTCTAATAAAATGTTTTTTAATAAAATAAAAAAAATTAATAAAGATTATTTTTAAAAGAAAGAGAAAAAATATATAAATACAAAAAAAATTCACTGTATACATAGACTTCTCCAGACTGGATACATAGAAATCAAATTGAGTATATCTGTGGGAATAAATGATGGAGAAATTTCTAATTGACGGCTAAAGTGAGACTAGTGGCTGACAGTGAAACACACCCTCAATTGCTCCTATGGAGAGTTCAGGATGATGTTGAAGAAAATTCAAATATGTTCATGAGAGCATAAAACTGTGGCCTTGAGTATATCCCACCTAAATTTCAATAACATTTCAAGGAAAGATTTGAAGTTCATTTAAAAGAGGAAATAAGAAAAGATCAAAGTGGATGTCAGAAGAGACTCTGAAATTAGCTCTTAATCATGTAGTAGCAAAGGCAAATGGGAAAACTGATGAAGTTAAACAAAGAGCTGAATATCATTTTTAAAAGGGCAGATCCAGAAGACAAAGTTAAATATTATAATAAAATGTGAATAAGCCTTGAGTCAGGTTACCAAAAATGAAGAACACCATCAGAATATCTTAGAAAGAATTCAAGAAAAAAAATCGAGGCTCATGTTGCAAGATTGCCTCATATGCAGGTGACTGCTGACGCATGAATAATCAGTACTGAACAAGAATGGATGCATCGGAGGTGTGTGGCTGGCAAAGAATGTTGACAGTACCATGCACTGCCCAAAGACCAAACACATCTCTCTTGGAAGAAGTATAGTCAGAGTGCTCCTTAGAAGCAAGGATGCTTGGTAAAGTGGAAGGTCAATGACAAAGAGGAAGGGCCTCCACAAAGTGGCATTGAATGCATTAGCCCAAAACAAGGCTCTAGGAAATTATGAACTACCAATTGAAATGGTTCTGTAAGCTGATGAAACACTAAAAGCATTCACTAGTCTATGCTGAGAAATATGGAAGATAGGTACTTGATTTAGGACAAACTATGGAACAAGGGATATAATTGAGGACACCAAAGCAATCTAGGCTGAAAGCAGAAAATACCAGAAATATGTTTACTTGGTTTTATTGACTAATACAAGGCATTTGACTGTGTAGATAATAGCAAATTATAACTAGCCTTTTGCAAATAGAGAATTTCAAAATAGTTCATTTTGATGGGTCAAGAGGTAATTGTGGGAAAATAAAAAAGGGCACACTGCATTCTTTAAAATCAAGGAAAATGAGTGTCAGTGTTGTATCCTCTAACCATACTTGCTTAATCTGAATGCTGAGCAAATAATCAGGGAACCTGGACTATATGAAACAGAATTAGAATTGAACAAAGGCTTATTAACAACCTTCCACGTGCAGATGACACAACCTTGCTTTCTTAAAGTAACGATGGCTTGAAACACTTGGTGAAGATCAGGGGTTGAATCCACTAATATGGATTACAACTAATTATAAAGAAAGCTACAGTCCTTATAATTCATCTTGCTTAATTTCATAATCAATACTCATGTAAAAAAGCAGTCACGAGATCAAATGAGCAAATGATGTCAATCAAATGGTTGGCAGGAATGTCAATCTGTGGCACAAGATCCCTGTAGAGCATTGACAAACAAGGATGTTACTTGACTAAGTTTTCCCTGACTCCAGCTTTGGAATTTTCAATGATTTCATAGGTATGTGAAAGTTGGACATTGCATAAGGAAGAATCGATATATTGGAGGAGAATATTGAAAGAATCACAGACTATCAAAATAATAAACCAATCAGTTTGGGATGAAGTACAACCACAGTGCTTAGCAGAGGGCAGCACAGGAAGACTTTGTCTCATGATCAGTAGTCATATTGTCTATAGTGACCAGTCCCTGAAGGAAGAAGTTATGCTTGCTAAAGCAGAGGGGCAGTGAAATAGCGGAAGACCCGTGACAAGCTGGATTGATAACAACGGCCACAATCACAGACTCAAACATCAGAAGAGATACGCGCAAGATTGAGTGGTGTTTGCTTGTGTTGTATATATGGTCCCTATGAGTCAGAACTGACTCCAGGGCACCTACCACCACCACCAACAACAACAACAACAACAACAGCAACAAAATCCTTAATATCAAATGACAGCATGCAGAAGCTAGCTCACTTTTACAATTGGATCTGAATCCTGCATCAGATTCACTATCTTCAATATATGGCTCACTAATCCCAGGAGCCAGCATGAACTGCCAACCTTGGGCCCATTCAGCTGATCTCATATCCATTGAGTTCTGCATCCAACAGCCTGTAGTCTTCCTGCTTCATCTTCCCATATCCTGTTCATCAATCCCTGGAGCTTCAAGTATCAGAAGTCCTCTGCTTACATTTGACCCAGGGAATTGAACCAGACTTAAATTACCCGCTTCTATGTCTATGAGTCATTTCTCAGTATAAAATATTTTATAAACGTAAGCATACAAGCATCATTGGTGTTGCTTCTCTAAAGAATGAAGCCTAACATAATATTGCACAGGATGAAAATTCGGAAACCTTAATTGTACATATGTAGAAACTGAAAATAGATCAAGGAAATTGTTCAAATATAATAAAAAAAGATACTTCGTCGTTTCAAAGGATCCCTAGTTGCAGATGTTAACTGCAAGGTAAGCTGTTGAAAACAACAACTGTTACAAGGAGAAAGCATCAGGCTTTCTATTCACAAAAAGAGTCAGTGTGAGAAACCCATGGGGACAACTCTACCCTGACCTATAGATCGCTAGGGGTCAGAATTGACTTGATGGCAATTACGTTTTTGTTTTATTTGCTTGTTTGGGGGCATGTGTGCACTTTCAAGGAAGCCCTTATTGTGTCATGGATTGTACATTGGGTTGCAACTCATAAGACAACATTTTGAACCCACCAGCCAATCTTTGAAAGAAAGATGAAGTTACCTTCTCCTGTTAAGATTTACAGAGGAGGTTCTGGAGGTGCTGGATTTTCAGAGGGTCCCCGGGGTCTCGGCACCGCACCCCTGCTGCTCCTGGCTGCCCGAGGGGTGTGCGCGTGAGGCAGGCAGCCACGCTTCATACTGGCACTGTGCCGCGCCTCGCCTCTGCCATATATTTCATATTATTGCTTCACATGTACAGCTTGCTACATCTTTGTAAGAACACCAACCACCAAAGTTTTAAATAATTAAGAGGCACCAGCACTGGGTGGCAGATACTGTATGCCAAGTGGTACGAGGTTCTTTGGCTGTAGTTGTATACAATACTAATATGGAATTTAGGGTCCCAAACAAACTGTCTCATCGAGCTATCTAGATCGCACAACTATGACTTATGTGTCATCTTAATTGCCAAATTTCTGAATGTAATTTGCTAATTTGCTGGGTTTAGGATTAGCTAGCATTATTTTGCCACCTTCCATATTGTATTTGTATTTAAAGAAAACATTAAAAAGTGTCACACTTCCTTGGATTGTTGCGCTGGTTTAATGTGGATTTAACATCAATAAATATTCAACCAAAAACAGATTTAAAGACTTAGAAAACCTAGAGAGAGAGAGAGAGAGAGAGAGAGAGAGAGAGAGAGAGAGAGAGAGAGAGAGAGAGAGAGAGAGAAGTTCTATTTGTTTATTTGGTTGGTTTACTTTCAAGTCAGAGAAGGTATTTTTCAGAGTTTTATCCGGTGGTACTTAGATTTTATGTCACTTGGAAAATCCAGGATTCTCAAGTGTTAGGCAGAAAAGGTCAAGTAATTCCCCCTTGATACGAAGTTATCAACTGCATATTGGGATTTGCTGTGAGTAGCCAATCAGTGTAAAATGATTATGGGGATTGCAGTCACCTTGCTCAGGTTACAGTCCAGATACAGTTGGAAGGGATGTTTCTGGAGTGTTTGACCTGCTTTCTGCATGTGTTCGCTAAAGAAGAGCTTGCTTGCCATTTGATGGGTCTCCATTCTGCTTCGAGTTAACTGACGTCTGCTTTCTTTGCCTTGGCCTCCTAATCCTGGGAGCTGTCAGGGCCCTGACACTTGACCTTCCTACTTTGAGTCCATTTAACTCTCTAGTCTAGACCTGACCTCCTGACATAGGATTCATCCACCCTGGCAGCTAACAGGCTGTGATCTTCCTTCTGATCTTGGCTTTAACAACCCCAAAGCCATTTCAGTCAGGAGAAAGTGCAAGTGCAAGTTTAACATGTGTCCCATTGATCTGGAACCTGGTTGGATATACAGTGTTCTCTCTCTCTCTACACACACACACACACACACATACACACACACACACACACACACACGGATACCCACCCTCCCCCCAAAAGTTAATACTTTTTGCTAACCTATGTATTTAAATATTTTTCGATATTATTTTCGATATTTTGCATTACACTTAGTACATTTGTTAAAACTGAGATTCCATTCTTACTCACCTACTGGGGAAAATGTCTATTACAAAAGCCCAGAAGCAACAAAGCCCACGTGATGGAAGCAGCACACCAACATGTGTGATCATGAAGGGCCAAGGGGACCAGGTTTCAAACAACAAATGGCGGGGGTGGGGGGGTGGGGGGGTGCGCGGGGGGGGGGGGGATCATGTCACCGTGAAAGAGGGGAGTGCATGATGGGAACCCAATGTCCATCTGTAGACAGCTGGACATCCCTTGCAGAGGAGTAGTGGGGAGGAGATGAGTCACTCAGGGTTCAGTGTAGCCACAATGAAACTCAAAACCTTCCTCTAGTTCTTGAACACTTCCTCCCCCAACTATCATGATCCCAATTCTACCTTGCGGACCTGGTTAGACCAGAGGATGCACAGAGGTACAGTTGGGAACTGGAAACACAAGGAATCTAGGACCGATGAACCCCTCAGGACCAGCGGTGGGAGTGGCGATACAGGGAGGGAAGGGGGTGTAGAAAGGGAGAACCGATCTCGGATATCTACATGTAACCTCCTCTCTGAGGGATGGCAACAGGAAAGTGGGTGAGGGGAGATGCCTGGCAGTGTAAGATAGGATAGAGTAATAATTTATAAGCTATTAAGGGTTCGTGAGGGAGAGGGGAGCGGAGAGGGAGGGGGAGGGAAAAAAGGAAAATGAGCTGATTCCAGGACCCCAAGTGGAAGGCGAATTTTGAGATTGATGAGGGCAATGAATGTGTAAGGGTGCTTTACTCAATTGATGTATGTATGGATTGTGATAAGAGTTGTATGAGCCCCCAAAATTATTTATTAATAAACACAAACAAACAAAACAAAAATAAAAAAGCTCTGTCTAAAGGAACTTTTTTCCATTTTGGGGGGTTACCCCCCAAATAGTGATATATATCTATATATATCTATCTATATTCTAGAGAACTGAAACTAAATATATGCTTTATCCATAGTGTTTAAATATTTAAATGTTTAAATATTTAAATTGAGCAAAAATTCAAGAAGTTTAACTATATAAATAAAACAGAATTAGAGGAAAGCTCATCAACAGTCTATGTTGTGTTGATAACGCAGCCTTGCTTACTTATATGAAGAGAATTTGAAGCATTTATGGATGAATGTTAATAATGAAATCTTTCAATATGTATTATAATTCAAAATTGAAAGAATCCTGGCAACCGCGATAAACAACAACCATGAGAAAAGGCTGAAGTGCTTGCGAAATGTACTTGGATCCACAGAAAACACCATGGAAGCAGTAATTAAGAAAACAGATGGTTGATTTCATTGGGGCCAGCTGCTACAAAAACCTATGTAAGGTGTTAAAGAGCAAATATGTGACCATCAGGACAAAGGTGTGCCTGAACCACCCTTGAACTATTTTCAATGGCCTCAAGTGCACGATTAAATTGAAATATAATAAGATGATTGAAAATGGAAGATGGCTTTAAATTATGGTATTGATGAAGAATATTAAACACTTTACAGGCTTCCAGAAGAATGAACACAGTTGTATTGGATGAAGTATGGTTGGATTGTTTCTTAGGAGCAAGGGTGGCTGGACCTTTCTCCCAGTTTGGATGGGCTATTGTGAGGGATCTCTAGATCTAGAGGAGAAGATCATGCCTGGTGAAGTATCAGGTTAGCCCAAAAGAGAAAGACTCTCACTAAGGTGGATTAACCCAGTGACTGTAAAAATAAATGAAAGTGATGACAAAGATTGTGGAGATATTTTAGGTAAAGGTAGGTCTTGTTTTGTTGTACAGTGTGCACTATGAATCAGAATCAACTTTATGGCACCTAATAAAAACAACATGCATATAATTAAACAACCGTTAGTTTAATGCATTATTTTCAAGTCAGAAGAGGTGGTATCCTTACAGTTTATCAAGTTGCTTAAGCCAAAAATTCCTCAATAAAATATCATAAATTGATGTATTCACAAATGGGTAATAATTATAATGTTGATTACGTAACGGTGTTAAGTGGAGTTTCAAAGAGTAACGGTCATTAATAGCACATGCAAGTAACCTTTTGCTGAAGGTATTTCCAAAACAGTTACAGTAGTGCACACATAGGGAAAACTAGAGGTTGAAGCCAGATTTACAAGGGAGCCTGGAAGAAGATACATTATTTCTAACATCAGATGGATCTTGGCTGAAAGCAGAGAATACAAGCAAGATAATAACTCGTACTTTATTGACTAAGCAAAAGCATTTGAGTGTGTGAATTGTAGCAAATTACAGGCAAAATTACAGAGAATTGGAATTCCAAGCATTCAATTTAATGCTCACGTAAGACCAATTTATTGCTATAGAGACAGTTGATCAAGCAAATCTAAGGGATTGTAAATAGTTTTTAAAATTAGGAAAAATGTGTCGCAGGGTTGTATCCTTTCACCATATTTATTTGATGTGTATTCTGAGTAAATCTTGCAAGAGACTGGATCCTATGAACATAAACGCAGTATCAGAATTGAAGAAAGACTTTTTACCAACCTGACATACAGTACTGATGAACCTTGCTGAATGCCAAGAGTACCTGAAGCACTTACTGAAGAAGATCAAAGAATATCAATTGTTGTTTTAATTATAACTAAATATGGAGAAACAAAGATCCTCACAATGAAGCAATAAGCAAAGCACCACCATGCTATGCAAAGAAACATGGGAGTTGTCAAGAATTTAATTTTCCTCGCATGCACAGTCGATTCAGATGAGCGCAACAGTCAAGAAATCAAATTAAATATTGCATTGAGAAAATATGCTATACAAAGCTGCTTTAGAATCTTGAAGAAAGCACTTGCCCCTTTAAGGACTGGGGGCGTGCCTAACACAAGCCATGGTATTTTCATTAATCTCATTTACATGTGAAAATGGGATATTGAATATGAAAAATCAGAGGACAATGGATGCCTTTGTCTTATGATGTTGGCTAAGAATATTAAATAGGCCACGGACTTAAACAGAGACACAGATAAATATGTTGTAGAAGTTGTGCAGTCAGTATCTTGCTCAAGAAAGGGTGGCAAGACTTCATTTCACGTACTTCGACCATGTTTTCAGGACCAGCCATGGAAAAACTCGATCAAATAAGGGGCCAGAAAAAAATGGATGACTCTCAACAACTTGGCTTTGACATAGCGGCTTCAAGTGTTGGCTCAAATGTAGAAACGAGTCATTGTGAGGACAGTTAAAGATTGAGCAGCCATTCTTTTTGTTGCATGTAGGGTTGGCACCTCAATAGGACCCAATGACAAATACAAAGTATCATGTGTCATATTTTCTGTTATTTAGCCAAAGAGTCAGAACCAAAATTGTTATAATGATATAACAACTTCCCCATTTGTATCTCCCTATGAATTTGTCTTTTAACCTTCCCCATTATCTGAAGCATGCTTACTTAAAAAAAAATACCCACACTATTTTTTCTTTAATGTTCAAAAAGCTCATGGTCATTGAGTTAATCCCAATTCACAACACTGCCTGCTTCCGTACCATGCACACAATGGTTATATTTGAGTATATTGGGGTATCCCAGTTGTTGGCATAATACCTAATTGAGACAAATGATGGCCGGCATCCAATCAACATAATGGCATCTGGGCTCTTAGACGTTTATGAGAAGCACTACACAATACCACTAATTTGGGTCAAAACAGTCAGAAAGAAGCAAGAGCTGAGAAGAGAAACACGTTTACATGAGCCACAGGGTTATCTACCTTGAGGGCCGAACCAGCTGACTGGTATCATCACTGATCACTCTGGCTAGGGCCATTGTTCCTTGACAGAATGGGGCAAACCTGGGGAGCAGAACTTAATTTCGTATTTTAAATAATGGCTGCCAAGATGGAACATAAACAGAGGACTCTTTGACACTGTTGTTCTGAGATACTCTGGAAATTATAACAAAGCCTCTCCCTAGATCACCAGTCCGAAAAAGCAGATAGGTACACACAATAAAATATAATATTACCCACACCACCAGGTGTTGCTGGGGAAGTATTGGGTGTTGCTAATGGTGTTGCCAGGGAAGCATTGGACTTGGGTTGTTCAAACTCACCATGAGAGAAAAAGAGGAGCTAGAAAAAGTTGTCAATATGAGTCAGAATTGACTTGATGACTAGATTATGGTAATTTTTGTTGTCATTGCTGTTCTTAAATTTTATTTTTCTGCCCATACTATTATTTCTGTTGTTACAAACCATTATGTATGAAACCAAAAAGTGAACAATTATTCAAAATTAAAAAGGAGAGGATAAACTAGAAGGGAAGCTAGGCTACTAGAAAGGAACAGTCATGAGGATATTGAGTCATTATGATAAATGCAAGTAACCCGTGCGGCGGTTGTCAAATGGGAACATAAATTTCTGTGCAAACTCTTGTCAAAAGTTCAATAAAGTCATATTCCAAAATATGTTCATTTTAAACAAAATCGCATTTATTTAAATTGTATTCTTTTAAGTACAGTGAATTTTAACTATAACATCACAGACTGAAAGTGCCTCTGTGCCAGTCACACCCTCTAAGTAGCCCTTTTATGACACTCTGTGGAAGTTATGTGCTTTCATCTTACAGCTGTTACCTTGAAATGTAATTTGCACTAATAAGCCTGAGGTAGATAAAGAACAAAATTGACTTTTTTTCCATTCCAGATTATAAAGCTTATTGAATATTGCAGTAAATGCTCTTTTATTTATGGCATCAGAGAGATATGATTCGTGTTCCTAGGGGATGAGGTACGTAGAATCCTCTCTCTAATTTTATTCCTGTGTTTTCCCTCCTCTGTGTAATGATCCACCACCTGTCTGTCAGTCTACGTGATATTCTGTGTGCCACTGTGATGCAGGATCTGTGACAGCAGAGCTTCAAATACCAGCAGGGTCATTCCTAGTGAAAGATTTCAGTGAAACCCCCAAACTAAGACAAACAAGAATGAAAAACCTGAAGATCTACTTACAAAATTTAGCCAATGAAGCATGGCGGACCACAGCAGGACATTGTTCGACTTGATGACATAGTTTAAGGAAAGATTATTGACCAAAGGAGGACATTGAGCTTAGAGAAGTAGAAGACCTGTGATGACGAGACAGGCCCTCAGACCAAACCGCGGGAAAACACAGCGGGGGCACATTTGAATTTTTTGGTATTACTCGATATTCTTATTCATACAACTCCTAAAAATGAGTATGTGGGAACACACAAATAAGGTATAAAGGCTCTATGGTGGGGATTGGACAGTTTGTCTTTCTGAGTATTAAGTTAGTAATCCCAGAAACACAAAGAGTCTCACAGTGAACAAGAAAGGAACGTGAGAAGTAGATGGAGCACATCCAAGATCACAGAGAAGGGCAAGAGCTGAGGCATCAGAGGCTGCAGGACTGAGACCATGAAGCTGTGGACTTTCCAACACTTAGAATGAGTAAAGCTGAACCCCTGCAGCCAGGAGGCTAGTTTGAAGAGTAGGGTGTCTTTGGGCACTGTCTTTGTGACACTTCGTGGAGCATGGCAGAGGCCATGTGGCTAAGGCTGAAGAGATGAGAAAGAGTCATGTCTAGGGGTATAGTAAAGAAGAGGGGCAGAGGACAAAGAACTGTATCATAACATTTCTGATAATGACTTGTAACCAGTTAACTTTCTGAGGTCTACTGGTAACAGAATAGGGCAATAAGGTTCAGAAGGTGGAAGCAGGTCGGTTCTCTAATGGAATCATCCTTGGGCTTAGGTGAAGATGGAGGAAGACAGGTGTCGTCTCCACATCATTTCCTCAATATTCCAGCCAGATTTACACATAACAGTAAAACATAACTCAGTATAAGCAGGATGAATAATTTATCCAAACCCAAATAAACTCTGATGACCCAGATACAATATGTGCCTGATATCTTAGGGTGGCTTAAACATCCCTTAGTAGAATTTTGCTGAATTTTGAACAGTGTATCAGGTAAGCACTTGGCTTCTAATCAACAGGGTGACAGTTCAAATATAGCCAGAAACCCTTTGGAAGAATGAACTGTCCATCGACTTCTAAAGGATTATAGGCATGATAAATTTGGGGGGAACACAGACGGGGTTGCCATGAATCAGAATCAACTTGACAGCAAGGGGAGCATGAGCTCTTTTTTCCATTTTTGTCATTTTGTTCTGGCATATTTTATCATATTGTCTTGAGACAAAATCTCTGTTAGTATATCCTAATCTCTGGTTAGGCCCAATCCATTATGTTCACGTGTCATTTTTCTTTTCCTCCTGATTACTTTGAAAATTAATTTCCCCTTTTATTTTAAACTACCAGGAATGTTTGTCTGAGTGTTTATTAGGAAGGAATCAATTTAATGAGAGTAAAAAGGCTGAAAATGGGACTTCATGGGAAGGAATAAAAAAAGGGTAAGTTAAAAAGTACCATTTATACTCGTGTATAAGCTGAAAAACTGGGGTTCGGCTTATACACGGGTCAGTGATACCCCAGCGAGGTATAACATCTCACGGGTGATTGCTGTTTCTCCGCTGTTCATTCAAAGCCCCGCTGACACTGCAGGGCTTTGAATGTTTTTTTACTCACATCTAACCCGTCAGAGCCATCTTATGACATGTATCTTTGAATAAGCCTTTTAAAGACCGTATGTGAAGGATGTGGCATGAATGGATGTCATCTGGTCAAGCCTGACTGAAAAAAGGAGGAAATCGCATGAAGCCTGACCTAGAGTTAATAGCAAAGTAGGTTTGAGATGCATGGGAAGACATTCCAGAAGACGTGGAGCGACGTGCCTTCCAGAAATGTAGTATTAGTAATGCTATGGATGGCAGTGAAGACTGCGCTTGGTATGAAAATGACAGCAGTGATGGTGATGATGGCGATCTCAGTGAGGACAGCGTCTTTGATGACCTCACACCAGCTGAAGCTCTGCATTGGGATATGGATGATGATGAGGAATTCAGTTTTGAAGGATTTTAACTCTTTACATTTTAGCTTGGTTGCTGATTCAGCTCAGGGAATAGTACTCTTAAGGTATCATTGTTGATACCTTATTGTTTTTGTTGAACCTATTTTCCACTTACTGTGCTGGTTTACTATTATTAAAGAACTTGTCCTTTTATTTATGTTTTTTATTTAAAATAAATATTTAAATACATTGCCCACTGATGTCTCAATTTTTTGTAATTTTATTTTCATTTGTTTTGATTATTGAAACTCACCAATAGCTTCTGCATTTTCCACCCTAGGCTTATACTCGAGTCAATCAGTTTTTCTGGTTTCCCAGGTAATAATTAGATACCTCGGCTTATACTCGGCTTGGCTCATATTCAAGTATATATGATAGTTATAGTTTATGTGTACTAAGTTTTAAAGTTTGACATTTTTGACATATCTCTGCAACACATTTTCTCCATGTGTAGTAGTTATATACTTTCATGACAAATTGAGATATATGTGTTACTCTGGGTAGACCAGAGAAACAATATTCATAGATACTCACATGCATATAAGAAAGAGCTTTATATATGAGCAATTGAGTATTGGGAAAACAACTTCCCATCCCAGTGCACATCAAGTTCCTTAGTCCAATATTAGCCCATATGTCCCATACCAATCTATAAAGTCCTCCTCAGACTCACGAAACACATGCAATGACACCGAATGTAGAAAAATCACAGTCAGTGGGTGGGAAGTCTTGTGCATCCAGTGGTGTTGTAAGTATCTCAGGGCTGGCAGGGGTCTCCACGAGTCTCCTCTAGCTCAGGGAAGTAGCATAGCTTCATGTGCCTTGTCAGCAAGCATCCTTCACAGAGAGTGAGTATGTGTCCCACCTCCAGTGAGCCATTCATCTCCTTAACACCTCCAAAGGAGGTCTCCAAGCTATTATGAGACTAACAGGCCAGAGTCCACCCCTTCACTCTTACACCTCTCAAATTTATAACAGATTATGTAACTACCACACTATATAAAAGTGTGCAGATGGAGTTTAGCCTATTAGTCAGGTCCCAACCTGATGGTGACGCCTTGTGGGTGTGGTCTTCTCATAAGGAGGCCTCTAGGACGCTCTTTCCATCTCTCTTCTTTCACCTTGCTATTGGCTGACCCTGGTTGCTGCCAGAGCCCTGAGATGAACTGCATCATAGGATCCCCCAAATTTGTACCCATCGGCCAGTGATCGTCCTTCATTCGTCATCATTGCCTGTGGCTTCATGAGTTGCAAGAGGAACTTATGGAGTAGGATCAGACTTACGGTCTTGAGTTGACTGGGCTGGGAGGTTTTCCTGATATACAATTACTTCTTGATATACAGGTCTTTGTTAACACATATATGAATGTCACTGGATTTGTTTCTCTAGTCAAGTTGGTGTAACACATTATGCTACATGCGGAGTCAGGTACTAGAGAAACAAATCCTGAAGATGGTTATCTTGACTGCTTTGGGGTTTTCTAAAGTAGCCCTGGGGCATAGCGGATTTCACACTGGGCTCCTAACAAGAAGGTCAGGCCTTACTGCTGCTCCTTGGGGGAACGATGAATCTACTCCCATGAAGATTTACAGACTTGGACAGCCCCAGGGGTACTTCTAGCCACTCCAATAGTGTCTCTATTACAAGTGATAGAGTTTAAATTAACCATTGTCATTGACTCAATGGCAGTAAGTCGAGTTGAATTAATCATGCTAGATTTTCTCAATGATCATAGGACAAGCATGGAAGTTTATTTTGAAAAAAATTAAGAAAATGATAACTGCATTGCTTCGAAATGTTTAAGAATGTGGTAGCAGGGCATTTCATACATGAAGACAATACCCTCATTCATTGTTCAAATGGAGCAAGGGCTGTTGTTTGGAAAAACCGATCCAGACTTCCATATGCACCAACATTCCAGACTTCTTTTTGTTCTCAAAACCCAAAACACATTGAAAAGGAGCCTTACTTGAGTCCCTCTAGAACACCCGAACTCCTGTTTCATGTGTCGAAATGAAGGAGAATGGAATTATTTGGGGAAGTTTACATATGGCTGCACCGCCTTCAGAAATATATAGATGGATGCTACCAAAGGGCTTCATAAAGTTCTAGGGAAAATTCCATGGTCTTTATATCCCATTTTCGAAAAAAATTAGAAGCAACCTCTTATAACAGCAAATAATACCATCATGTTTTTGTTTAATAATGGGTTTGATTTTATACAAAAGACATTTCAATATACACTTAATGGCAGTGCTCCCAGAATAGAAGGGAAAACCAAATTCTTTGCCTTTAGTCAATTTTGAGTTGGGTTTTAAGACTAAGTCAGCAGTTCAAACCCACCAATCTCCCCATAAGGTTTTCATTAATTTTCTGTATTTTTCCTCTCTTGTATTTAATATCCATTGCAATGGCTCTACAGAACTCACCAACATGATTCATGATTAAAAGGTTTATTAAGGAAGTTAGCAAGTTGTAATGCCAGTGAGGAATGCTCAGGATTCAGCTGCTTATTAGGACATGTTTCAAAGTTCATTCGGGTCTAGGAATACATACCCAAAGGGGCATATCACTCCGATGTAAGCCTCAACTGGTAGGCATTCAGCTCAAGTTCATGGGTCATCAAACTCAGCTTCCTCAATTAAGTGTGCAGAGTTTCAGCCTAAAGACACTCAGCTCCATTTCTTGTGGTCAGTAAACCCAACTTCCCCCCAATGAAGTGCTCAGAGGCACTCTACTCTGTAAACCGGCCTCCTGGGCAGAAATATTTAGTTTTATTGAATGGTAAAGCATTAACTTTACCATGGATTGGAAAGTCACTTTGTTCCGTACTGTGACTCCTGGTTCTGCTGTTGCTCCTCTGATGTTATAGATGTCTTCTGGATCCAGGAGGTTCACTTCATGGGGATCTTGGATCCGGAGGAATGGTCTGTGTGGGGCTTTTGCTGATAACATGATCCTACTCTCTACTTCATACAATGATCTTCAGAAAAGTCACAGCATGGAAGACCCTATAGAGAGCCATTCTACTCTGCATAAATGGGGTCTCTAAGGGTCAAAGTCAACTGGACAGCCAACTGGTAATGAGTAATAATCCTCAAAAAGTATTTCAGGTTAATTTCACCCTGAAGGATTAACATATCAGATAACATACCCTTGCATAGAATTAAGATTCCTAGTTTTTCAAATTTTCAGCCATGGGAAGAACCACCACAAACCCAATTTGTTGCAAAGAAAATGAACCTCTTTAAGATGAATTGTTTCCTATAGTCATTGCTGAAATATAATAAAGGGCTGAACTTATTAGGCCTTGGACCAAACCCAAAACATATGTTTTCTTCTCTTAAATCAGGAAGGAGCCCTGAGAATAGTGTGTTAAGAGTTGGGCTGCTCACCAAAAGGTTAGCAGTTTGAAACCACTCAGACACGCTGCAAAGCTGAGGCTTTCTGCTCCTGGGAAGATTTTACAGCCTGGGAAACCCAGAGGCGGTCCCTACCTGACCTATACGGGTTAGTACGAGTGGACTGGATGGCAGTACGTCTGTTTGTGTTTCATGACCTAGGAGGGTAGATTCTCCTGTTATGTAGTCAGGACTCTTCTGATAGGGTCCAGATAATTTTTCCTCACCAAATAGGAATGAAAGCGCCCGAGGAACAAAGACGTCTCCACTTCTCAGTGAGTCATCTTCGGAGGAGCCTCTGGGATAAAAGGAAATTCTGCACCTAAATTGCTAAAATCACCAGAAATGCCGCTTTTAATTGAGTAGGAATTAGGCAGTCAGGTGTGACGAGGAGGAAGGAAGGGGTTATCATGAGCTAATAATTTGATCGAAATGCAGCCTCATGCTTCTAATCCCTCCAGAGTGTTATCTCATGATTACCAAACACCTGCTTAGGAATGCATTATTAGTTTCTCCTTTGGACGTCTTCATCCTTAAGAACACCACACCTCTCTGTGACAGAACACGATGATGTTAGCAGTTTGGAAAATACGAGCAGCTGCTTCAGCTAAATGAGCAGTATACAAAAATTAACCTACTATTTGCCTAATCTCTGCACCAATCAGAAAGTTTCTTTAATCCAAGAAGTTTTAGAGTGCAGTCTAAATCACTCTGGCCCAGGTGCCTTGTGCTACTTAAAGAAGAGGTAATGGGAAAATTTAATCTGAAGACTATGATGCATTTTTAGCTGCTGCTAGCTGGTATCACCTAGCAACTATGTAACATACTAAGTGAAACTAACAAATAGCAGCTCATCTTTCTGTCATAACAGAGAAAATAATTAGAAGATAATAAGTGGAAACACCGATGGCAATGAGGAAGATAACTATAAGATGTAAGATTTTTAAGAAGATGAAAAGTGGTTTTAGATAACATCCTGTGTCTGCTCTTATTGTTAATGGCCTTTTCACTGGAAGAGATCCATTTTGTGCCCATTTATTAGAAAGATGCTTTAATAAAATATGGGGATTATCAAACAATATTATTACTACCATATGAAAGTATAGACTTGCTAAAATAGTTTTCAAATTATTGCAGAAGTACATTGACAGGGAAATATCTATTATATCTATTTCCTGGTATATATATATATATATGATGGTTTCAAAAGGGGAAATGGAAAAATTTTTTTTGATGTAAGGTGGATCTTAACTAGAACAACAACAAAAAAAAAACCCAGAAACATATTTAGCTACTGCATTGATTATACAAAGGCATTAAACTGTGTGATTTGTAACAATTTATGGTAACATAGTGAAGATTAAGAAATTCAGAACAGGTAATTGTGCTTATTTGGCAGCTATCACAGAACAGAAAGGGGTCAGGAGACACTCTGTAGATTAAAATCAGGAAAATTCGGTAGGTATTGTTTCACCATACGTATTAAATCTGTCCACCACTTGTCTGTCAGTCTGTCATGTTGTGGAGCTTGTGTGTTTCTGTGATGCTGGAAGCTGTGTCACTGGTATTTTCAAATACTAGCTGGGTGAACCAAAGCGAAGAGTTTTCAGGAGACCTTCCTGATTAAGAATACACTATGAAAAAGAAATAGGTTATTCATTTTAGAGGAATCAGCCAGTGAAAACTTACAGCCAGAATCAGAATATTGTCAGACACTAAAAACCTAATTAATAATAAGACAAGCTTGTCAATTTCAGGGCAGAAGATGAATATCTCAGGTTGTAAGACAATCAAAATATGATTGAAAAACAGCTGCCATCTCAAAATACAGTCCGTCATAATGGCCAAGATTAAATAGAAAGCCTTCTGGACATTCTTGTACTAATGCTGCACAAACCCAAATTGAGAAGAAACAGATGCAAACAACCATTAATCATTGGATCTTGGAATGTATGAAGTATAAACCAAGGAAAATTACAAGTAATAAAACATTACATAGAATGCATAAAGATCTACATTTTAGGCCTTAGTGAACTGAAAAGGATTGGGGTTGGCTAATTAGAATTAAAAAATCATATGGTATACTATGGCATGAATGACAAGTTAAATTAAATGGCGCCACATTCAAAATTAAAAAAAGAAATTTGAAGATCCATCTTGGAGGAGAGTGCTGTCTGTGATAGAATTACACCAATCAGCATACAAGGGAGCAGAGTCAATACAACTATTATGCAAATTTATACACCAATCACTGAAGCCACTGATGCAGAAATACAGAATTTTACCAACATCCTCAGTCTCAAATTAATAAAACATGCAGTCATGATGCACTGATAATTATGGGAGATTTCAATGCAAAAGTTGGAAACAAAGAGCACAGAAAATAGGCCCTTGGTGATAGAAATGAAGCAAGAGATTACATGATAGAATATTGCAAGACCCACACTTCTGCACCGCAAACACCATTTTTCAACAATACAAAAGATTTATCCAGAGGGTATACACAGAAATCAAATTGATTACATTTGTGGGAAGAGACAACAGAGAAGTTCAGGATCAGTCACTAAAACCAGGACAGGGGTTATCTATGGAACAGATTATCCATGACTCATGTCTAAGTTCAGGGGTAATTTAAGGTTAAAGGTGAAGAAAATTAAAATAAATCCAGCAAAGCAAAAGTAAAACTTGAATATATTCAATCTGAATTTCAAGAACAGATTTGACTCATTGATGCTAATGACAGAAGACATGGTGAGCTATCATATGACATCAAGAATATCACTATGAAAAAATAAAAAGATCATTAAAAAGACAGGAAATAAATAAAAGATCACTGTGGATGTCAGAAAAGACTAAAGCTTTCTTTTGATCATGGGGTAGCAAAGGCCCAGAAGAAATGATGAATTCAAAGCGATGAACAGGAAAGTCCAAAGGGCTCCTAGAGAAGACAAAGCTAATTATTATAATGAAGTCTGCAATGATAAAGAGTTCAAAACTGAAAGGAAAGAACACGCTCGGCATATCTTAAATAGAAAGAACTCAAATCAGGCATCTATGACCCAGAATTAAACCATACCCAAGGTGAATGCGGGAGGGGGGGGAGAGGGGGCATAGAGTGGAGACCCTAAGCCCATCTGTAGACAATGGGACATCCCCTCACAGGGAAGATATGAGCCAGTCAGGGGGCAGTAGAGTACTGATGAAACACACAACTTTCCTCTAGATCTCAATTCTACCTTACAAATCAGATTAGACCAGCGCATGCACACTGCTACAGATAAGACCTACCACACAGGGAGTCCAGGATAGGTAAATCCTGAGGGCCAACAATGACATTAGAGATACCAGGAGGATTAGGGGAGTGTTGGGGGGCGGGGGAATCAATTACAAGGATCAACCTATAACTCCCTACCAGGGGGACAAATAACAGAAAAGTGGGTAAGGCGCAACAGAGGATGATGCAAAATATGGAAAAAATAATCTTTCACTTATCAAAAGTTTGTGAGGGAGGTCGGGTGAGGAGGTTGGGGGAAGAAAAGGGGCGGCTGATATCAGGGGTTCAAATTGGAAAAGAATGCTTTGAAAATGATGATGGCAGCATACATGCAAATGTGCTTGACACATTGGATGAATATATGGATTGTGATAAGAGATGTAAGAGCCTTCAATAAAAGTATTTTTTAAATTAAGCCCTCAACTGCAATATTGAAAGATCCCATGAACAAAATATTGAACAATGCTGGAAACATAGAAAGAGTTATAAAGAATACACAGAGTTGTAATACGACAAAGTGCTAGTCCACGTTACATCATCCGAAGATATTGCATGTAGGGAGAGGGGGAGGAAGGGGAAAGAAAGTGGGTGTTAACAACCCAGGGATAAGGGAGCAAGTGCCAACAATTGATGGCAAGGAGGGTGTAGGGGGTCTAGTAGGGCTTTATCAATGGCAGTGTAACTGGGAAGAGTTACTGAAACCCAAATGAAGGCTGAACATGATAGTGCGATAAGATGAAAGTAAAAGGAAATAGAGGAAAGTATAGAAGGCAAAGGGCATTAATAGAGGTCTAAATACAGATATGTACATATGTAAATATATTTATATACGATGATGGGGAAATAGATCTATGTACATATATTTATAGGTTCAGTATTAAGGAAGCAGATGGATTTGGGCCTCTACTCAAGTACTCCCTCAATGCAAGGACACTTTGTTCTAATAATCCAGCATTCTGAGATGCTCACCGTCCAACATGATCACTGAAGACAAAGAGGGTGTATAAACAAATGTGATGAAGAAAGCTGATGGTGCCTGGATATCAAAATATATAGCATCTGGGGTCTTAAAGGCCTGAAGTTAGACAGGTGGCCATCTAGCTGAGAAGCAACAAAGCCCATGTGGAAGAAGCCTGTGTGATCATGAGGTATTTATGGGATCAGGTATCAAGCATCAAAGAACCAGAACAAACAATGTGAATGGGGTGGAATGCGGAGTGAAAGCCCAAAGTCAATCTGTAGGCAATTGGACATCCCCTTACAGAATGGTCACTGGAAGAAGACAGGCCAGTCAGGGTGCAGTATAGATTGAGGAAACATACAGTTTTCCTCTGGTTCTTTAATGTTTCCTCATCTTCACTATGCTGACCCTAATTCTACCTTACAAATCTGGCTAAACCAGAGCATGTACACGGGTACAGATAGGATCTGAAACGCAGGGAATATGGGGCACATAAACTTCTAGGGACCAAGATTGAGAGGAGCCATACCAGGAGGGGAAGGGGAAGGTGGGAGGAGAAAGGTGGAACTGATCACAATGACCTACCTATAACCCCCTGCTCGGTGGATGGCCAACAGATAAGGGGGTAAAGGGAGATATCAGACAGCGCAAGAGACATGGAAAAATAAGAATAATTTATAAATTATCAAGGGTTTATGAGAGAGGGAAGAAGGGAGGGAGGGGAAGGGAGGGGGGAAATGAGGAGCTGATATCAAGGGCTCAAGTGTAAAAAATGTTTTGAAAAATGATGGTGGCAACCAATGCACACATATGCTTGATATAATGGATGGATGGATGGGTTGTGATAAGGAATTGTACGAGCCCCCGAGAAAATGATTTATAAAGAAAGATATAGCATAGAGGCAAAACCAATGCTACTGAAGGAAGAAGTCAAGCATCTGAAGGAAGAAGCCCAAGAATGCATCAGAAACAGCTATTCTTTTATGCCAAGTAATTTGGAAGACAGCTAACTGATTGGAAGAGGTTTATATTGACACTCATTCTAAGAAAAGTTACCCAATAGAACGGTCAAATTGTAGAACAATAACATTGATATTGCAGGCTTATTAATAACCTGTAATATGTAGATGCTACAACCCTGCTTGCTGAAAGTGAGGAGGACTTGAAGCACTTGCTAATGAAGATGACAATTTCAGCCTTTAGCGTGGGTGAGGAATCAGTGTAAAGAAGACCCAAATCCTCCACACTCTCTAGAACCATAGGTGACATGATAAATAGAGCAAAGGTTGAGGTTGTCAAGGATTTTGTCTTGTTCAAATCCATAATAAAGGCTCCTGGAAGCCAGAAATTAAGAGATAAAATATACATTGTATTAGGTAAATCTGCTGCACAAGACCTCTTTAGAGTATTGAAAAGCAAGAATATTACTTTGAAGACTAAAGTTCACCTGACCCAAACCATGGTATTTTCAGTTGCCTCATGTACGTGTAAAAATGGACATTGGATTAGGAACACAGAATTAGAATCGATGCATTTGAATTGTGGTACTGAAGAAGAATATTGCAAGTTCCATGGTTTATTAAAAAATAAACCTATCTGTCTTGGAGGAAGTACAGCCAGAGCGCTCCTTAGAGGCAAGGATGGCAAGATTTCCTCTCGTGTACTCGGGTCACACTATCAGGAGAGACCGGTCCCTGGAGAGGGACATATACGCTTGTTAAACTGGAGGGGGATCAAAGAGCAGACGGATCTGGAGGAGATTGACGCAGTGGCTGCAACAATGGTCTCGGTCATCGAAAAAATGGCAACAGGTTTTTCAAACTTGCAGTATCCAAGTGACACAAGCTTGCCTACTGAAATCACGAAGTTCTCGACGTCATTGAAGTAGAACAGTAAGGACTGCAGCCTTCAGTATGGATTGCAACTCCTTGCAACGAAAAAATCATCCTCACACCTGGGCCAATAGACAATCTCATGAGAAACAGAGAAAAGATTGAGCTGGCCAAGGACTTCATTTTTCTTAGGTACGCAAGCAACGCTCGTGGAAGCAGAGTTAAAGAAATGAAATGAAGCTTTGCGTTTAACAGAGCTGATGCAAAAGACCTCTTACAGTGTTGAAGAGCAAGGACCGAGGGCGCTTGACCCAAACCATGTGTCTTCACTCCTCTTCTATGCGTGTGGAAGTTGGACACGAATAAGGAAGGGCACAGCATGGTTGCATCTGAATGATGATTTGGGGCAGAAATATTGAAAGCATCATAAACTTAAAGGACAAAGAAGTCATCCTTTGAAGAAGTTCAGCTAGAGTGCACGTTGGAAATGAGGGTAGTGAAACTGCCCCTCCAGTGAGTTTGAAATGCTATTAGGAGAAACCAGTCCTGGAAAGAGACACTACGCTTGGTAAAGTGCAGAGTCGGTGACACGAGGAAGCCCCTCAACAAGAATGGTGACAAAGTGACTCAAAGGTAACAACACTTGTGAGGCGGGCTCAGCCCCTGGGCGGCCAGCAGTGTTTTGTTCTATTGTAAATAACAACTCTACGTGTCACAATGGACTGGAGGGCACCTAAGATCAGCAACAACATCTGAGAAGTTGTTATGCTTTACAAATATATTTTTTAATGTTTTTAGACACTCTGCTGGTACAGTGGCTCATCGCTTAACTCATGTCAAAAAAGCTATAGGTTCAAACTCACCAGATCATCAGCACTGCATTCACCAATTCAAACCGGCCTCTTTATATTCTGTCTCCCACCCCCCTGATTGTCTTATTCACCTTACGGACGTCCAGCCATCCTTTCATCCAAGTCACCACTTGTCAGCCTCTGCGTCACTTACTTCATCTACCTACTCTTTATCCCCTCACCCTCAGGAACCTCTGAACCAGTGGTTCGCCACCTTCCTAACGCCCCGACCCTTTAATAAAGCTCCTCATGTGGTGGTGGCCACACCATAAAATTATTTTCATTGCCACTTCCTCACTGTCATTTTGTTACGGTTATGAATTAGGTGACCCCCGTGAAAGGGTCGTTCGTTCGACCCCCAAAGGGGACGCAACCCACAGGTTGAGAACTACTGCTCTAAAATGTTTCCTTTTGTATGCAAGTTTTGTCTTGTTTTTATCCTTACAGCAGTTGCCCCACACAATATTTGTCCTTTTTTGATTGCCTAAGTTCACTCAGCATGATGTTCTCAAGGCTCATGCATGTCATGAGGTGTTTCATGTTTTTATCCTTGATTTAAAGCAATGCACCGGTGTTCCATGATATGTTTATACCAAAGTTTCTGGATCCAGTCTTCTATATGGGTTTGTTTGTTTGTTTTTTTAACCTGTGATGACAGAATTTCTAAACAGCAGATTGTAAGCTTTCTGCTTACTAATTTAGGTGGACATATATTAATTGTATGCACCATTTTTGTTCTCTGAGTATTTCTTTACATAAAGTATCAGACAGTACTCCCAAGTGATTCAAGTGCTATAGCCAGACCCTAAACTCATTTCCTGTTCTTGGGTCTAAATTGAGCTGATTCTGAGTTTTTCTGCTTTGAAAAAGAAAGTTACTTTCTGTATAATTGTGTTTGTCTTGAGAAAAAGTTGGCATTCTACAATTTGCTTGCTAGTCATCTATTTTCAAGAATAAAATTGATTAAAAGATATCCATTTCTATTTAATTTTATTTTACCCTTGGAAGACATCGGCGGTTAAGTCCTCAGCATTTAATTAAAAAATATGGCAGTTTAAAACTAATCACAACTCAAAAAAATGACTATGGACCTCTAAAAGATCAGAACTTTGAAAAACTTATGAAGTAGTTTTACTCTGCACATATGTCGTTCTTGTTCTTGTTTGGGGGAACCATCTAGTTGGATCCAACGCATCACTACATTATGTACAACAGAACGAAACAAGGCTCATGCCTCCACCGTCCTCACAACTGTTCTTTTGCTTGAGCTCATTGGTGCAGCCACTGTGTCCATCCGTTTCATCCAGGGTTTTCCTCTTTCTCACTGGCCCTCCACTTTATCAATTCTGATGTGCGCCAGAGACTGGTATCTCCTGATGATATCTTCAAAATAGCAGGACAAAGTTTCACCATCCTTTCCTCAAAAGACCTAACTGTCCATCTCCCGAGACAGATCTGTTTGTTGGCGGTCAGTAATGCTTCCATTCTTCTTCATCAACACCATAGTTCAAATGCAGGCTTCCTTATTAAATGGCCAACTTACTCATGCATATGGTAATAATTGAAAATAATAGAGCTTGGGTCAGACATAGCTTAATCTTCCAAGTAGCGTCCTTTCATTTCAATACATTAAAGAGCACTTGTCCACTAGATTTTCCCAATCCCATGTGTTCTTTGATCGCCTGACTGTTGTATCCATGAGAATACATTGTGGATCCGAGCAAGTTGAATTAGTTGACAAGTTCAATTCCTTATCATGGTGTTACCTATTGGTCCTCATGTGAGGATTTGGGTTTTCTTTACATGCAGTCATAATCCATTCTGAAGACCATAGTCTTTGAACATCATCAACAATGCTTTAAATCCCCTTCCCTTTCAGCAAGCAAGGCTGTGCCAGCTGCACATTGCCGGTTGCTAATCAGCCCGATACTATCTTCGTCTTCATATAATCCAGCACTTGTGATTCTTTGCTCTGTGTATGAATTGTATTAATATATATAGGGGATACAACCTGGCACACACCTTTCCTGACTTAAAGTCACGCAATCTTTCTTTGTTCTATTCCAATGCCAACTTTGTGGCCCATAATAGTTATGCGTGTGCACAATTAAGTGTTCCCAAATTCTGATTCTTCTTAAGGCAATCCATAGTTTGTTATGATTCACAACAGTTGTATTCCTTTGCATAGTCACTAAAGGATGCCTCCGATGTCAGCAGTGACATCAGTCTTCCCAGCCTGTTCTTAGCTTGGAGGCTCCACTGAAGCTTGTTGACATTGGGTCACCCTACTGCTCACAGCAAAACACAAGCCATCATAGGGTGACAGTATGACAAAATGTGTGGTGGCTGCCAATATAGGGCTGCCATTTGTAAGAATCAACTCTCCATTCCTTAAGATCAGTATCATCATGACTACTTTCATATTGTAATAGTAGAATTGGGGAATAGTAATTACAACAAAGTCTAAAATATTATCAAAAGACTCATTACAGAATACTTTGCCAACTCCTCATGGAGAGGGTCATTCACTACGCATTTATATATTTCACAGAATATAAACTTGCTCTTCTTTCCTCTCTGTTACTGCTGGGCCTATTGCTGAATCATCTAACTCATGTATTCGGATTTCAGGGTCAGTCGGCTAATTTTCATTAAGGGCTCCAGTCACGCGTCTTGTTATCACCACCTACATTGTTTAGGAGGGTGTTTTGATGCTTGCAGCCCTGAGCAGTTCAGTCCCAGCGTAAAGCCACATCCGTGTTATCTTTTCTTTTTCTGTAACTTAACATTAAAAACCCATTGATCTTTTAGTCATTCAATTTTACAAACCACCCTTCATGTCTCTAGTTAAAAGGAAAGTAGCATAGTACACTCATAAGAAGATGTTGGAATTAACTTACCAATATTGCATATGCTTCCATGCAACACATTTTATAACCAACCACCCCCCTAAAAGAAAATCCCGTGTCATCGACTCCCTTTTAGCTCTCTCCCATGCACTCTCCCATGCAGATCAGATCTGCTCTTGTGGGTTTCTGGGGTTTCATCCTTCATGGCAGCACCAAACCTCATCTTCCTTCCAAGGAGGAGCTGATGGGTTTGAACTACTGATATTGCTGCTCGTGGTCCAAAGTGTAACCCACTGAGCCAACAGTGCTCCTGCAAATAGTGTGGACAACTAAATACTCACGTGGTGTTGTATTCAATGAATATAATACTAATGCCGGTAATAACAGCAATAATTATAACTTAAAATTCACAGTCTAACTGATGTTAAGAAACATAGCCTAGTGGGGATACAGGGCAAACTCAAGTAAACATACCAGAAAATAATATGGAGCTGTGAGAATCTGATATAAAGAATATGTTTTTCTGTGATATTTATAGAAACATAGTGATGGATAAATCAAATTTTACCACTCAGCATAAAAGTCATGCTTGCTAAAAGGCAATTATATTCATAAAAATTCAGATTAATCCAAAAGAAGAGGAACATAGAATGTCACCACTAACTTGTCTAATTTCTTATTATTAACCTAGAAAATAATATAATATTAATAATTTTCTCATTATTTTGCTTTCAGGGGTATATGAAATAATATATATTTATCTTACTCCCTGACACATAATAAATGCTCCAAAAATATTCTTGATGACATTTTGTTATATATTATACCATTTCTTTCTGTAGAGAGGGTGATACTTCAGTCAAAAATTAAAACAACAACAAAAAACATTTTGGAAATATATGGTAGCTATTTCATGTAGGTATTTTAGAAAGCAGCAACTTCTCAATTTCCCTCCCAGTCACCTAAGTGGAGAACTGGTTACTTATTTTCCATCTAGCTATGACTTGGCCCGACGGGAATAGCTCAAAATTGGATCTCCTGTGTTACAAGTAGAATCACCTGAAATGTATGCTCATCCAAATTATTCTCGCAACTTTTCTAAAATCAATAATCCAACCCCTTACAATTTATATTTATTTCTCCTAGACAGATCTTATCTTGTAAGGTGGCCAGCATACTTGAAGGAAATATATCAATATATTTTCCCGGACTGCTACTATGACATGTTTCCTTTCATTTTCAGGCTTCCTCCTTTTGAAAGAAAAGCTTAGCAATATCGTGTAAAATGGATTGTTTTTTAAAAAGCAGCATTGCCACATTTGTTGATTTATATGTAGGTCAAATGTGTGTGTATTATATATACATATATATGTATACATATAATTGGTACTCTGTTGTTTTCCATTTTTTGTATTTTATTTCATTACCCTTAAAAGTTGACAACAATCTAAAATTCTAATAAATTTTAAAGTAATGTGATGTTTAGGATTAGTATATGTCAGGCTTTAAACAGCAAGTGAATGGCTCTACCAGGTATCTCTAAAGATCTAATAGAAAGGGGGAGGAGTGATTTGTCTGAGACCCCCAGAAATAAGCCATCAGCAACTCTGTGTGATTTGAGTACTTCTGTGTTTGCATATTAGGTGTCAATTTCTTATGCATACTCAAATTAGTCTTTGTAGCATAACCCCTGGCCTCAACTTTTATTTTTTAAAAAACCCACAAATTTTAAGAGTTCCTCTTGCAAAGTTTTACTGTTGTACATTTTGATAATTTACTTTGCAGAAT
Organism: Tenrec ecaudatus; assembly: GCF_050624435.1. Taxonomy (NCBI): domain Eukaryota; kingdom Metazoa; phylum Chordata; class Mammalia; order Afrosoricida; family Tenrecidae; genus Tenrec; species Tenrec ecaudatus. The sequence continues at coordinate 194,815,885 of NC_134532.1, read as the reverse complement.
TGTTATGACAAAGGCATTTCTAAGCTTCTTTTAATCTCTCCTAACATGGAACAGCATTTTACTCATGTTTAAGATGAAATCACTTTCCATTTTATATAAAATGAGCTTTAAACTAATTGAAAGGTTCCCAACTGAGTAGATATTTAAAAGAACTTAGTGTCAGTCATTGAGATGTAAACCTTTGAAATTAACTGTTCCTTCACCTTCTGGAAATGTCATCTTGGGAGCAGATTCTGGGGCAGAGAGTGCAGGAATGACTGCGACACCAGCCTTTGAGGATAAAAAAAGTGCCAGGAGGCTCAGCATCTGCCTGGGGAAATAAAAACATTTCTGGGAGCCGACAGCCTCGTAATTCTCCCATGGAGTGACCAGTCCATTTGGACCACCTACCTTGTGGTTACCAGCACAATGTTTAGCCTATGGCATCACAAGGGATGCTTTCTTGTCAGGAACATGACCACATTTTAGCTCCCGCCCCTCCCTCAAAAGGATTGCTGCCTATGTTTCTCTACTGCCTATGTTTCTCTACTGCCTATGTTTCTCTATGTTCTCCCTCTCCCAGTCAACCTCGGTGGAAGTGAAGACTCTAAGATGTCACACTGTTTGTATGCTTGGAATTACATTGTCCAGAGACTGTTTCCCTCTCTGAACCCAGTTAGTTGTTATTGGAAGCTACTCTGAAGTATCTCGCCTCATTTGTGCCCATCCTTTACACGAGCCCCCCAAATGTGTTGGGTCTGAAGTATGGTCAATTGAAGGTTTCACTATTCCACTCTCATGGGTTTGCTTTGTCTAATTTTTGAAAGTAGACCACCAGGCCTTACTTTCTAGTTTGTCTTAGTTTGGGATTTCTTACTGATGCATAGTTAGCATCCTAGCAACATTCAAGATCACAGAAGCTGAGAATTCTATCACGAGCGCTATTGCCCTAGGACTAAATTAGAGTTAGCAAGAAGGGAAACATATGCACTTTGGAAGACAGAAGTGTTTCAGCGGCCACTGTTTCTGACGTGTTCTTACAGCCAGAGGCAATGGCAGAAAATTATTTAAATTATTGGACATCCCAATGTGTCTTTATTCTTCTCTCCTTGAAAAGTTCCTTGACATCTTCCATTCCATTTCATTTCCACTTTTAACCAACTCTTTCAAGCCCGTTTGAACATCTGCTTCATGCAGAGACTAGCTGTAACGCTTTGGTTGTTAATTGTTGCTTTTAGGTGCCATCGAGTTGGTGTGACTCAGAGAAAACCTATGTACAACACAGTGGAACACCACCCGGTCCCATGCCATTCTCACAGCTGTTCTTATGCTGTAGCGCGTGGTTGCAGGCACCAAGTCAATCCATCCTGTTGAGGGAACGCCCTTTTTTTTGATGCACTTATACTTACCAAGCACGATAACTTCTTGAGGGACCAGCCTCTCCCGATAGCATGCCCCAAGCGCATAAACGGAAGTCTCCAGCAGCCTGGCCTCTAAGGACAACTCTGGCTATTTCTTCCTATATGGATTTGTATGTTCTTTTGAAACTTTCAGTATTCTTCACTGAAACTCAAATCCATTCCTTATTACAGATGCATCTTGGCTGAGTGAAGAGAATATCATACGGATGTTTAATTGTGTTTTCTGACTATGCAAAAGCAATAACTGTGTGGGTCATAGCAAGCTGTGTTTAACACTGAAAAGAAGAATTTCATAACACGTACTTGTTTTCATACAGAATCTGTACATATACCTAGAGAAAGTTTTATGAACAAGATATAGGGATATAGCATCTCTTATAATTAAAAAAAGGCTGTCAGGAATATCCCTTCACCACACTTACTCAATCTGTAGGCTGTGGTAATGACATAATCTGCTGCCAATTTGAGACATAAGAGTGAAAGGATGGAGTCTAAACTGTCACACAGTTCACACAGCTTGATGACCTCATTGGGAGCTGCTAAGCTAAATAGGGAAATAGCTCCCTGGAGGCATCACTGATAACCCTCCCTGGAGACATTCCTGTTGAGAAGACACATGGAGTTACATGGGAGCCCTGGAACGGAAGGAGCCACGTGGAGACCCCTGTCAACACTGAGATGCTTTGACTTTGTTTACAGGTGCGGATTTCACAAGGTTCCAAATGGAATGAAGATTCTTCATGTCAAAGAATATGATCGTCTCCTCAGAGCACTGGGTTGATATAAGTGGGCAGAATAGAAATTGGATACACCAAATTTGGGGGATAATGGTGTGACGTGGTGAGCTTACATATTTTCATACATGGGGGGGATATATTAAATGGTGATAACATTAAGATGTAGGTGTTACTTAACTGCAGTTGTTAGGCATGGGGTATTTTTGTTTTTTTCACTTATAGAATGTTATGTTTAAATGAGGGTGGCACATATTGAATTGTATGCATTTTAGTTTTATCCTGTTATGTACAGATATGATGTTCTTATTTTTTGTTTGAAAATATATGGCTAAAGAGTTGTGTGAAAGTGTCAAATTGATAAGGTGTAGGCTATGGTAGTTACATAATCTGTTGTCAATATGAGACTTAATAGTGAAAGGGTGGAGTCTAGCTTGTCAAATCAGGCCGCAGCTTGAAGACCTCATTTGTAGGTACTAAGGAGATAAATAGCTCACTGGAGGCAGGACACTGACATTCTCTGAAAGACATTCCTGTTGAGAAGACACATGGAGATACACTAGAGCCCTGGAGATGAAGGAGCCATATGGAGACCCTTGAAAATGCTGAGATGCTTCCACTTCCACTGAATCCACAAGACTTTCCACCCACAGGCCTGGAATCGTCCTGCATTCGGCATCATTGCATGTGTTTCGTGAGTCTGAAGAGGAATTTATAGATTGATATTGGACATATGGGCTAATATCAGACTTATGGACTTGGTCTGGAGTGGGCTGGGATATTTTCTCACTATTCAATTGCTCTTGTATATAAATCTCTTTCTTATACACATATGAGTGTCTATGAATTTGTTTCTCTAGTCTATCCAGACTAACACAATGCTGAACAAATAGTTCCAGAAGCTGAGTCATTAAGATCAGAAGAAGGCTCATTATTAACTTGTGCCAGGGGGAGGACACACCCTACTTGTGAGTGCAAAGATGAACACAGAACACTTACTCATGATGACTGAACAGAACAGGCCTCAATCTGGAAAAAACTCAATGTAAAGGATAATTTAAAGCTACACAATGTAATGAAAATAGGAGAAAGTATCAAAGCTGTCAAGTATTTCTCTGTATTTGAATCCATAATCAATGACTATTGAAGCATCAGTCAAGAAATCAAGCAACCTGCTGCATTGGGCAAATCATCCTCAAAGAACTCTTCAGTGTATTTTAGAGTGAGGAGGTCACTTGGAGTGATAAGGAACCTGTCACCTGATATTTTTATTCCTTCCATGTGGATGAACATGAAAGCTGGATCACAAGTATGGAAGACCAGAGAAGACTTGATACAGTTGTATTATGATGCTTATAAATAATTTTGAATGTACCGTAAAATGCCAGAGGACAAAAACAAATCTGTCGTAGATGGGGAGCAATCAGAATGCCCCTTAGAATCTGAGTTGGGAGGAGTATCTCACTTGCTTTGGACATGTGGCCAGGAGAGAAGAGTTCCTGGAGAAGTACTTCATGATATTCATGAAACAAAGGGTCAGGGGGCAGGGGGGTGGGGGGGCAGGAAGACCCTCAGCAAGATACATTGGTAAGAATGCGCTAAAACGTGGGAATGAGTTTCAAGAATGCGCTAAAACATGGCATGCAGTACTTTACTTTGTTGCACATGAAGTTGCTAAAAGTTGGAACCAACTTTAAGGCATTTAATAAGAGCAACAACATGATTTCTAATTGACCCAATGGTAGTGGTAGATGGACTGTTTATATTTGAGCATTAAAATAAAAACAGTTAAAATGGAACAACAAATAACAATGATTTCTGGGTTATAACTATAAGGGCTACCTTTGCTCTTTTTGTTGTGAAATTGTTGTTTTTGTTCTTTCTCTGTTTCTGATTCTTCCTAAATTCTTTTCTTTGTATATAATGTTCATGACAGTAGCAGTCAAGAAATCAAATATATTATTGCACTGGACTAATATGTTACACAACATATTTTTAAAGTGTCAAAGAAGACAGGTGTTACTTTAAGTATTAAGGTGTGCCTTACCCATGGCATTTTATGTCAATTGACTCATATGCATTTAAATTTGGTCAATAAATAAGGGAGCATTTATACATTTGCACTATGGTGTTGACGGAGAACATAGAAAATACTGTGGACTTCCAGGCGAATCAGCAAGTCTATCTTGGAGGAGTAGAGCCCAAACACTGCTTAAAAGTGGAGATGGTAAGACTTCCTCTCTACTACTATGGGAACGTTCAGCAGGGGAAACCGTTGCCTGGAAATGACATCATGCTTGGTATTGCAGATGGTCAGTGCAACCGAGGAAGACCATCAACAGAATATCACAACCCTGGCTGCAATAATGGGATCAAGCAGAACAACTTCCCCAGGACCAGGCCATGTCCCCTGCTGGACATAGGTTCTCCGGAGATAATAACTGATTTGACAACAAATCATAACTGATTTGACAACTGACAACAAAAGCTAAAATTCAGATTAGATTGGCCTAATTCTTTGGTATATCTTCCTAAATAATTTCTTACATTGGAATGATCTCACATTTTGTATTGTTCTAGATGTTTTCACGTGTTTTGAGAGATGAGTAGTCAGATTTCCTGGCATTGTGCTCTGAAACCTCGCTCAGCCTTTCTTGGGAGGAGGCCTGGTGGCATAGTGGTCATGTGCTGCGCTGCTCACTACGGGACAGCATTTAAAAATCATCAGCTGCTCCTCGGGATGGAGATGAGACTTTCTGCTCCTGCGATAAGTTACAGTCTCTGAAACCCACAGGAGCAGTTCTAGTCTGTTCTACAGTCAGAATCAACTCTGTGCGGGTGACTTTGTTTTTATGGAGACTTTCTTATTATTCAGTCTTTACACACATTTTAAATTTAAATAAGAGCTGAGCTAAATACACTTCCACTTAAAATATGAAAACATAACAGAAAAAACCCTAAATTAAAACTAATATCCAGTGTTGCTTGGATCTAGTCCATTCAGTATTGCTTGGAATTAGTCCATGTTATATCTAGATACTTCATTTTCATTGCAAACCCAGGAAAAAGAAGTTCATACATAGTTTGGTATTTTCTAGGAATCAAATTTGCAGTCTCTAATGCATCCATCCTACCCATTTGGTCTGCGGTGACCTTGTAACAATATCTCCTGTGACTAATAAATTCACTACTCACTGCCATCTAGTCAATTCTGTGTCACATCCGTTCTATAGAACAGAGTAGAATTATCCCCTGTCCATTTCTGAGACTGTAACTCTTTATGGGAGTAGAAAGACTAATTTTCTCACAAAGAGTGTCTGGTGGTTTCAAACAGCTGACGTTGGGGTTAGCAACAATGCGTGAGCACTTCAGTAATTCTGCCTTGAGGGTAGATTCATCCTGAATAAGATGTTCTGTTTACTGATTCTAAATTATGAGATTCTGTTCAGTAATAATGTGTGTGTGGGTGTGTGTGCGCGTGTGTGTGTGTGTTAGGCAGGCTATATTCTAAACAGAAGCAAAAGCAGATGTACAAAGAAAGATGGGGAGACAGTGGCTCGCACATTATTTTTTAAGTGGTAAGTTTAGTCCCATTGTCATCCATGGGCCAACTCTTAGGCTGGAGATTTACTGACTCACATAGATGCCAGGGTTGATAAGCCAGGAAGCAGGACAACAAGCAGAAAGAGCACAGATAGCATGTCTAGATATAGGCAGAACCTGATGAATCCAATGTTGGCAAGACAGATATTAGCTCTGAAGACTCCCCTCCCTCCAAGGAACTTTCAATGGGGGTGTAGCCTGAGTAGGAGATCTCTGCACACTAACCTGTCCACAGCAGTGTGTCTTCATGGTAGATGACATCTGAAACTGATCACCCCTCATAGGAGACCTCAACTTTAACTACTGAGAACCCTGGGTCAGTAAAATGAACAAAAACTAACTATCCCAGTGTGATTCATCACAGTTCCAATACATTTCTAAGTCATGCACCACCCCTAAGTGAAAAAGTGATTCACTATAATTTCCCGGCACCTTCCCATCTTCTCAAGCTCTCACAAACAAGTGAGCACACAGAAGTGGATGTTTACCAAAAACAAGGCTAATTAATATGACAATAATCTCATATCTATTATGGTGTAGGTTATGAAATTAATGTGCCAGTTGTCTCATGTCTATTAAGATCTCAACACAACTGCAAATCCTAGCTCCAAACTACATTATATAGCATTATAGATATTATTATTCTCAATTTAAAAAAAATTCCACCTCCATAATTCCTATTGTTTATTCAAGACAAGTAGACTCCACAATCCACTGAATTATATAATATATTATGTTGTAATATCATAATGATCCCTATACATCTTCCAGCTATGAGATATTAGGACTACAACATTTACACATTGACTCTCTAGGGAATACAGTCTTAAAACACACCCACTTCACAGTTTATACCCTAGAAAGAATGCAGCAAATTCCATCTTTGAAGAGAAAAAGAAGAGCACTGGAAATATATAGCATTGGTCAAAAATAACTGATTTTTAAGACACTCCCTTGTGAGTTTCCACTACATTTCTTATTTAGGATGAAAGGAAATGTATTCTCTATGATGTGAGGGGAAAAATCACTACTTAATAGACCATGAGAAAAGACATGGGGTATATCTCTTCTAATTCTCCCCTGTCCTGTGATATCGGTCTTGATCAGAAGCAGCTCATGCCCTTCCTGTGCTATAAAACCTTCTGTGACATTATCAGAACTAAGCGATTACTTTAATTTTCAATGTAGTAGGGGGATTACTTACCCCACACCATCAGATACATAGGAAAGGCAGTCAGGATCAGTGAAGCTTTGCAAGAGTAAGCGATCTCGAGTCTTTGGGTGATAACTGTTTTTATGTGTACAATTGATTTTTAACAAAAACGGAAAAGTACGCATTTTTAAAAAGAGAAGAGACATGAGAGCAAATCCTTTCAAATGAAAATAAGTCTAGAGATGAGAGTTTTGATAAAGTAAATTTCTTTCATCCTCACATCTTAGACATATAACCTGCTCATACAAATAAGGACACTGATGTACCTATTAACAGTTTCTGAAAAATTATTAGGTGCTTATTGTGCATCAGTATGCGAACTGATTCACACATATCTTTTCCAACAGCATCCTATAGATATTATCACATTTTTCACTTTAGAGGAAAACATGAGAGATTAAATAAATATCAAACGTCACAATTCAATTCAATAGATAGGGTAATATTGGACATCATGTCTGGTTACAGAGATTTTAATATTAAAGGGCAAAGCAGGTGAAGCTACATTCTATAGATTGGTCTTCATTGTCTCAGAATTTATTTTAACTAACACCCTGTACTAGAGAGAGAGAGAGAGAGAGAGAGAGAGAGAGAGAAATCAACCGTATTTATTCTCAGTTGTTTTCCAACCATCCAAGTGATCCCGAACCTCCAAACTATTATCTTTTGGATACAATGGCATTGGCTCCCTTTTCACTTTCCAGTCCTAAGCAGGCTTGAAAGTACTTCACAGCTACAAGTCAAATATGGAGAGGGTATGCTTCTTGATGATCAGCAATGATGTTCCGAAGTCCAGGGGAAGTGGTAGAATCTCGGACTACGATAGCATATAGATCTCCATGGACCGGTTCTCTGGAGGCAAAAGGTTAATATTGCTGACTCTCCACTTAGTTCCTCTGTTCCTTCCACTTCTCATCTTATCAATGTGGCTATTTGTAAGGATGACCTTCACATCAAAGACCTTGAACACTCTGCTCTAATTATTCAGAAAATATCTTTATAATTTCTGAGTGACAGTTTAAGCAAGATTATTTTTTCTCTCGTCTAACATCAGGTAAGCTGTTAACGAGTGCTGCGTCCTGTCAAAATACTTAATCTGCACACTGAGAAAATATTCTAAGGAATTGAATTATATTAGGAAAAATGGGGAATCAGGTTTACAGAAATTTTCTTAACAATTTTCTATGTGCAGACATGCCACTTTGGTTGCTGAAAGTGCGGAGGGCTTGAAGCACTTGTTGATGAAGACCAAGCACTGTAGTATTCAACATGGATCATAATTCACTGAAAAGAAGATACAATCCTCAACTAGAATAGTAGACTCCATCATAATATATCGTGAAAAGATTGCAGTTATCAAGGATTCCATCTTCCTTAGATCCACAATTCATGCTATAAGCAGACGTCAAGGGATTAGAAGACCAGCTGCATCAGGTATATCTGCAACACCTGAGCTCTTTAAACTGTGGAAAAGCAAAGATGTTACTTTGAGAACTTAGGACTGTCTGACCCCAGACGTGATATGTTCAATCACCTCATATGCATGTGAAAATTGAAAATGGGATAAGAGAGATAAAAGAAAATTGAATGCGTGTGAATGATGGTGCTGGGAAGAATATCAAAAGTACTATGGACCGCCAAAAAAAACCAAAAAAAAAACCAAGCAAATCTATGGTTGGAAGAAGTACAGCCAGATAGCTTCCTAGAAGGGAGGATGGCAATATTTACTCTCCTGTGTGTTGGGCGTGTTCTGTGGAAGGAATAGTCCCTGCAAGGGTTATCATGCTTGGGAAAATAGAAGGGCAGCCAAGAAGAGGAAGACGCTTTAGGCATTCTATTGACATGGCGGCTTCAATAAGGAGCTCAGGTGTAGCAGCAATTGTGAGACTGGCGCACTACTGGGCTGCATTATACATACATTCACTTTGAGGCTGAATTGACTAGAAGGCAACCAACAACAGTAAGTTCACATCAATTTCCTAATCAACACAGGATCTCAATAGTTTAGGTTACTACATCTCTTCGAATGTATGCCTTACATAAATTTCTCAGGGTTCCATGGAAAGTTCTGTCACATGATCCTGTGCATCACTTCATAAATGAATTCCTTCTAAATGTTCCTAGAACCATTTAGACGCTCCGATATTCATCTTGCAGTTTGGTATTCTGTGTTGGCTTGCATGTTGCTGTTACCCTGGGGGCTTTGCCAGTAAAATCCCCACCATCAGCAGTGCCAACCCTAGGAAACGGGTGTCAGCTCTGCTTCCAGAATAAGATCTTCAGAATCTGTATATGGCCCACAGGGCAATCTTTTCAAGAGATCAAGCAGAACGTTGTGTGGTGTTAAATCTCCTGATGTGTGTCAGTGTTATGTTTTCTTCACCGTCCTCATGAAATCGTACGCTGAGCAAATGAGCAAAAGGACTGCAGGAAGCAGCAGGTGGCATCAGGATTGGAGTCAAGCTGATTACTACCTGTGGCATACCAGTGACGCAATTCAAAGTATTGTGCTTTTACCGAACAATTCTTTTGGTGATGCAACACCCAGTAAAGAGTATTATCACTCACCCAAATGCTCCAATCTAAGTTTAGACTCGATTTCTGAAATTTTCTTCTCAGTGCTGTTATTAGTTGTCACAAAGTTGGTTTTCCCCTGAATGGACCTTATTATGAACAATGGGCAGAACCACTGCCTGGTCCTGCGCCAGCCTCACAATTGCTCCTGTGCCAACAGATCAACCCAAGGTTGCAGCCCTGATGTCAGTCCAGCTCCTTGAAGGCCTTCCTCTTTTACTTACTAAATTCCATTCCTCAAAATGGTCCCTGCGCTGCATTTTAAATGTCTCTTAAATTGCTCAGTTCTCTTTGTTTCCAGGTATTATACTCTACTTCAACATTGTCTTTCATTTGATTTACTAGAGTAGCAGATTAATTATTCTTTATTTTTCCATTATGCAGCCTTATAATCGATCCCCCCTGAAGTAGCCAAAGTGACATGCTAACATTTAAATATAATTAAATGGCTCATTGTCGTTTTTGATCTGTGTACATTCTACTGCTTTCCAATTGCTTCTGTAAAATTTATCATGGAATCTGTAATACAAAATTTAAAACACACACACAATTTATTATCTGATAGCTCTATAGGTCTGAAATTCTTGAATAATCTCAGTGGGCTTAAATTCAATGTGTCCTCAGGGCAACATTCAGTTTGGAGGTTCTAGGAAGGAGCCCTGGTGTGTAATTGTTCTGCATCTGGATGCCAGGGCCAAGGTCAGCAATTCAAAACTCTGTAGGACCAAGGTGAGACATCGACTCCCATAAAGAATCACATCGTTAGAAAGCTACTGAGGCAGCTCTTCCTTGTCCTGAGTCAGAATCAATTGGAATTCAGGAGTGAGTATAGAGAAGGATCTGCTTCCTTGACTTTTTTCAGCCTTGGATGGCTTCCTGACTTGGCCTTCCTTCAGCTTGAATGGCTTCCTGACTTGGATCTTCAAAGAGAGAAATTATTTAGTCAATCCATAGCCTATGTCATTATTACACTGACTCCTTTAATGCCCCATACCTCTGTCTCTAAGAACCTTTGTAATTTATTTGAACTCACTCAGATCATGCAGAATGATCACCTGATTTTAAGGTAGGCTGGTGAATGACCAGAGTATGCAGGTGGTGCAAACAGTTAAGTGCTGGGCCACTTATCAGAAACCTGGTGGTTTGAACCCACCCAAAGATGCCTAAGAGGAAAATCCTGGTAACTTTGCCAAGCTCGATTCTACTCTGCACACATGCAATCTTAATGGCGACTGGTTTTATGTACCCAAACCATAGCTTCCTGCTTCAGGGCTGATTCCAACACACAGTGATCTTCAAGGACAGAGTAGAACTGCTCCTTTGCATTTCTGAAGTTGTAAACATTTACAGGAGCCTCGTATTTCTCCCTTAGAGCAGCTGACAGGGGGTTTACACTGCTGACCTGGCAGGGAGCAGCCCAATGCGGAACTCACTATGCTGCCACCAGGGCTTCTGGTTTTTAGTAAGCAGTCTTCATTTCATCTGTATGCTTAATTTCCCTTTGCTATGGTCATTATCTGGCTCTCGGGGTTAAGATATGAACATCCTTAGTAGTTCATTATCCTCCCTACCATATGATTATCAAATTAAATAATAATCCAAACCACTTTTCAAATCCCAAATGCCCCAATGCTTGGCCTTGACCTCTTGGTTGCCATTTCCTCCTACGATCTCCTCTGCATGCTTAGTGTGAGTCACAGGTCATGATAGGAGTCAGTGGTTTGGTTTCTTACCAAACAATGCCTACTTGAGGGCCTTGGCACTTGCTTTCCTGTTTTGTAATCTGTGTTCTCCCCACAGATCCTCATTTCACATATCCATTGTTGTCATTCACCTGGTTCCTCAGGGAGAGTCCTGGGCTACTACCTGAAACAATTCTAAATACTACATCCTTTTGTATTATTATTCTTTACCTTCTCCATCGAATTTATCACCAACTGAAATTGTGTTACTGATTCATTTTATTTTGAGTGCCTTTGTAACCCATTAGAATGGGAAATAGTTTAGAATAGATTAGTAATTTTGACAGTTTTTTAAACTAGTCTACTTCCAGAGTTCACAATAGTGACATGGTTTAAGGTTGCCAATATCTAAGTAGATGGTTGAATAATTTTAAGTATAAATCTTTTGATGCACTTCACTAAACAAATCATACACTATATTTTATTTCTTTGAACATGAAAAAAATGAATTTGTCCTTTTATGTTTTCCATCTCAAAAGGAAGAGGAATTTCATTTTTTTCTCTTTTCCTTCTTCTGTGGTACCTCTCACAGCACTTTTTAGCTCACAACAAAGTTGACTTTATTCTCTAGTTTCTTAATTTCATTTTCCTCTGATGCGCTTGAAAACAAAAAGATGTTCTCTAAGAGATGAACCAGAGGAGTATATTAATTTGAAAGCAAGAGAATTTACTATGAGGTTCTGTTATCCAAATGGAACCAGAAGGTCATTCTGCACCACTTTGCTCTGCGACTAACTCATAGCGTGTGTTCTCACATTCATACTTGCATTCTGTGCAAACCTTCCTGTGCTGGTTAGGCATAAATTTGAAACCTATCAAATCGGATGCTGCTCCAGATAAATCTGAGGCAAAAGCCACTGTATTGCCTCTAATAGAGTGCCTTGATTAGCTTGTCCTAACTCTTTCTGGATGCTCTGATTAAATTGTAAATCTTTCTGTGTCTCTTGTTACATATTTTTTGTCTGGGCTTTCAAGGTTACGATAATTTGCTCATCCATAACCAGATGCTAGATGATCTTGCCTACTACATGCATCCTATTTAAGTGGGCAGGGTGCCATGTATCAGATTAGCCCCGCTCCCAAACAACCAAAAACAAATATCAAACCTTTGTACCACACACTTTTCAGACGGTTTGTCCTAGTGTGATGCCTTGCATGTTGTTGTGAGGCTGGAAGTTACATCACTCATATGTCAAGTACCAGCAGGCTCCCCGAAGGTGAAAAGGTTTCAACAAACTTTCCTGACTGAGAACAGACAATGAAGAAGGATTGGACTGTCCACTTCTGAGGAATCAACCACTGCAAACCTGACGAATAGCAGGGGGACAGTTTCAGCACTGAAGGCCTTATGAAGGGCAGCAGAACCTCGTCAGACATCGTGCCAGGAGATGAGCCTCTCAGGTGGGGATGTACTCAGAGTACGACTGAGAAAGAGTCAAGTAGACCATGATGATGTGAATGACGTAACGCCTTCAGGATGCGTAATGGAGATGGATATGGAGAATGAACCAACGTGAGAAGAAACACCTCTAAATATCTATAAATAATTGGCACTTGCAATGTATAAAGTTTGATTCTAGGAAAATTGGAAGTTATGAAATACAAAGATAGATATCCTAAGGCTCAGTAAACTGACATGAATGGCATTACCATTTTGTATAAGAAAAGCATATGGTTTACTCTGGGGGGGATAACAGTTCTAGAGGAATGGCGTCACACTCATTGTCAAAAAGGACATTTCAAGATGTATCTTGAATTACAATGCAGTCTCTGACTGGGTAAATTCTACACACATACAAGGAAATCCAATTAACCCAATCATTATACACATTTTTGCATGAATCACCAAAGCTAGTGATTGAGAAACTGAAGGATCATATCAATGTCTTTAATCTGAAATTTACCATACATACACTCAAGATGCATTATGGTATGTATTAACAATTAGACAATTAGAATTTAAAAGTCAGAAACAAAGATACAGGAATAGTAGGTAGCACACATGTTCTCTGTGATAGCAAAACAGTAAAAAGAGTTGAACAGAAAAATTCAAAGGGCAGCTCAATAAGACTAACTAAATTATTATTATGAGATATGCAAAGACAAAGAGTTAGAAAAGAAAGAATACAATTCAGCGTTTTTTAAACTAAATAATTTAGAAAAATGTCAAGCCTCAAATAGAACTGATTCCAGTTTCAACATCTTCTGAGAAATCTTTTATAATAGACATTGAAACTGTCACATATAGGAGGAAGGCACTGAGAAATACCCAAGACTTCCTTGAAGTAGACGACAGCAAAGATGGTCTTCCAAGGCCTCTAGAGGAGCCATGGTGAAGGAGGGGCTAAGTTATTGGCTGCTAACCCAACCCAAAGGCCAGAAGTTCAAACCAAACAGACTTTGAGGAAGAACTATGTGATGTTGAATTTGTAACGATCACTACACTGGAACCCCCAGCACACATTCTACTCTGTCCCGTAGTGTCATTAGGAGTTGGAAAACAATGATCTGCGTGATACCAAGGGCTCCTGGAGAAAGGAAATGTTTGGAGAATGATAATGGCAATGAATATACAAATGTTCTGGACACAATAATGGGATGGCTGTATAGCTTGTGATAAGAGTTGTCTGAACCCCCAATAAAATGTATTAAAAATGATCGAGGGTTAGAATCAGAAGACAGTCTTCTGACACCTTGAATTTGGATTTCTAGACCCCAGAATTCTAAACAATAAACTCCTTTTACTTAAAGTTAGTCAGTTCATAACCTGGCTGCCTCATTGAGAAAGAGGCACAGGATAAAAGAAGAGAGGAGGGGATGGAAGAGTGTAATTTCTCGTGTGATGGTGTACATTATAAGTTTAAGAAATCAGTGTTGGAAAGGTCATTTATTTCTTCAGCTCCATGTGTCAGTGGCACATTTAGATAATTTCTCACCTTCTAAACAAAAGTCACTCCATGGTACACACGTGGGGCCATAGGCTCTGGTAAACGTTTAGACTTGGAAGTCCCATGGGGTCCTATAGGGTCTTTATGAGTTCAAATAGAATTGACAGTAGTTAGCTTACACTTAGTGTCTTATAAGACTTCCAAAAAAGCAATCATATTTTTGTTTATGTTTATTAAAAAGAAAATGATATTCCAAATGTCACATGAATCATCTTTTAATTTTGCTCATATTGTTAAACACATACCCTCTGATGAATGTCATAAAGCAAATTGATCAGAGGAAGCTCCATCATTTCTGCTTGTAAAGCAGGCATGAGCATCATGAAGAGTGTGCTCTATTGCTGCAGGTGGGAACCTGACATGAGGGAATACAAACCATCCAGTAGCACTTGCTTTTCATTAATCTCAATTCTCCTGGGGCAGATTCCATTATATGGGTAATTCCCTGAAGAATGTGCAGTCTAGGGCAATTCTCTTCCATATACTTAAGTGGAATATATGATATTTATATAGTCCTTCCTTCCAAAGAGCTCAAAGCAGTTGATAAATATCATGCCATTGATCCCATCCACTTTTCGGAACAGTAAATGGCAAGAATTGGTATCATCATTTAACGGACAGAGAGAACTTTGAAAAGAAAAGCGAAAACTGATTTGGAAAATCAGCGAGAGTGTTCAAAGTGTTTTGGTTAAAGATTTTAAGAAAATGCACCCTTTTTGAGTTTCCAAATTTATCTTTATTCTTATCTATGAGATCTCTTAGTTACAACTTAAAAAACCAATTCATTTTAAATATATACATTTTGTATGAAAGATTTTCCTTTTTGTTTATTTTTAGATGGGGAAATACATAAATAATTCTTGACACATAAAATTTTTCTATGTTCAAATGACTGCCTTTTGCTCTATGTACAGATTCCTCATGAGTGCAACGAAGTATTCTTGAATTCCCAGTGTCTGCATAGTTATCAATAATTTGTTATGATCTACACAGTTGAATGATTTTACATAGTTAGCAAAACTAAGGGACACATCTTAGTATTTTATTTTTTATAACTATTCTGTAAGTCAAAAACAGAAATAAATTATACTTTGATCATTGAAATAAGAAACAGTATGGGATTTCTATGAACAAGTCTAAAGGATGGAGGAGAAAAACATCTCTATCTTTTGTTTTATATTACTACTATTTTTGCTGTGGTTTGTTTTCTCCATTGAATCCTCCTTGGCTAGTATAGATCTTTGAGGAATAAAACATACATAACTTAAGTGTTCATATGGAAATGGATGCTACGTAAGGCATATTAATATATACGATTCTGTTTGACATCCTAAAATAAGACATTACGGTGCCGTGCTTTAGGTCCATCAGAATCATTTCAGTCCCATTGTGATGTTTTTTGTTTTGCTCATCGCCTCCTTACTTCTCAAGGCAATCTCAAATAATTCCAATTGTGAAATAGGGAACCACATAGGATACTTTAATAGGGCAAATACTGCTTCAAGTATTTCATTAAGGATTTTTTTGAATACGAACGACCGGGTCACAGAGGACCTCAATTGCATTTTAAGCTATGGTTATAATTAATAATGAAGGGGGCAGAGCAGTGAGGACATTTGTGCATCCACCAATCGGATGAGCTCCTTTGCAGTGTCTCCTCAGAAGTAGATGGAGGTTTGCAAGGGAGCGACATTTGCCTTTATTGTCATTCAAACCACAAAGAAAGAACGTCCTTGTGACCTATCAACGATCACAAGCATTGTCAGTGATTAGGACCCGATGACATATTACTATCACTAGAACTGTTGTGATTGTTAAGTGGCATTGAGTGGATTCCAACCCACAGTGAGTCTGCGCACAGCAGAACTAAGTTCTGCCGGTCTTGTGCCGCACTCACATTTGTTCCTAGGCTCTAGCCCATTGTAGCCACTCAGTCCATCCATCTTCCCGAGGGCCCTATTTTTCTGCTTCTCTGCTTCACCAAGGATGATGTTCTTCTCCAGGAACTGGTCTCTCCTGACATCATGTCCAAAGTATAGCAAAGTCTTTCCATCCTTGCCTCTAAAGGACACTCTGGCTGTACTTCTTCCAATATAGACTTGCTTGTCTTTTTGTTGTAGTTTCAACATTGTTGACCAGCACCCCAGTGCACACACATGGATTTCGTCCCTCTTTCTGATTCAACGAGCAACTGTCAAAGGCATATGAGACAAGCGAAAATAGCAGTTTGGGGTCAGATGCACCCTAGACCTCAAATTAACATCATTGAATTTTAACATTTTAAAGAAGTTTTGTGCAGCAGATCTAAACAATGCAATGTGTCCTTTGGACTCTTGACTGTTGCTCCCATGAGAACTGAGTGTGAATCTAAGCAAGATGAAAGCCTTAACAACTTCATTCATTTCCACATTTATCATAGTGGTTCAGTTGTGAGGATTTACATCTTTTTTGCGTTCAGTTGTAATCATACTGAAGATTATGGTCCTTTGATCTTTGGTCACATCTTCATTGCAAGTGTATTTGTTTCAATTTGGGGTGAGTGAGCTCATTTGTTACAGTAGAAATGCTCCATAGGTTATTTTGGCTTTAATATTTATGGAAGCAGAATACCAGGCCTTTCTTCCATGGTACTGTGGTGTGTTCAGTAGGGTGGACTAGAAAAATTCAATGACACTCATATATGTGTAAGAGAGAGTTTTGTATCATGAAGTAATTATATATCAAGAAAACATCTCAGCCCAGTCCAGATCAAGTCCATAAGTCTGATACTAGTCCATCAGTCCCTCTTCAGACTCACACACCCACATGCACTGATCCAGAATGAAGGAAGATCACAGGTAGGTTGCTTCAAAGTCATGCAAACCCATTGTGGTGGTTGCCTCACAGGACCCACAGAAACTAGGGTCAGCCAGCAAGAAGGTGAGGCAGAGGTTTGTGTGCGGGGGGGGAAGGTTAAAAGGATCCTCTTTATAAGAAGGCCACACCCACAGGAGCCACATTCAGACTGTGACCTGTTTGACAGGTTGACCTCCACCCCTACACTTTTATATATCTTCAACTTGACATGGAATTATGTAATACCACAATCGGAGTGGGTTGAAATTGCCAAACATTTGGCTAATAGTCAAGTGCAAACTTTTAATACTATCTGCCAGTGATGTCCCCTTTTTCTTGTTTTATTCATATAATTATCACCGCTGCTTAAATAAAAGAGCATCATGTATTTGACTGGAATTCAGATGTCATAAGATACCCGATGTCACCTTATTCTTTTGATATTGATTTTTCCTTTCTTTTTAAAGTAATATATAAAACATAGTCCTATAAAGATATTTCCTGTGGAGGACCATCATGTTCAAAATCTCTGTTTTCTTTTTTTGAACCCAAATGATCAGAAATGCTGATTACAAAATTTTCTTGTATGCAATCCATTTTATTTCATGGATAATATTATCCTCTCTAGAAATAAAGCAGCTGATCTCTGTACATTATAACTAAAGGCAATATGATATGAGACAGAGTAAAACTATGCAGTTCTCTTCTGTCCTATAGGGTCGCACGAGTCTGAATTGACTCAATGACAGCGTGTTTGATTTTTTTCTTGATAAAACTATTTTATTAGGAACTAATACAAATATCATATAATTTCACAGTTCAGTCACATTAACTGGTATTGTACAATTGCTACTATAATCAGTTTCAAAGCATTCACTCCTTGACGTCTGTTTCCCTGTCCCCACAGTACCTTCTAGAAACCTTTATTCTACATGCTGTCTCTAAAGGTTCATCAAACCTTTACTGAAAAAAAAAAACAGAAAAACATAACAATGATTCAAGAGGGTCACTCCCAGTGACAAAACATCTGGGGTAAACCCCAATAAAAACCAAAAAATTCAGAAGTTATTGGAATTGAGATCAGGTCCAAAGTGCATCAGAGGGTCTGATCAACTGACAAGGTTTTAACCAATCAAGTCAGGTTTATCATTTAGAACTTCCGTAGTCATCTCTCCAATGCACTCTGTTTGGTGACCAGTTCCTTCCCATCCCTCTATTATGGATAAAGGGAAATAACTGGAAGCTTAATTCCCATGTAGATCTTGAGAATAAACAAGCCTTTAAGGATCCAGATTCTATTTTATCTGATCGCTAGGCACCATCTAATTTCTTTGCCACATTTTGCCATAGCACTCATATGTTCTGCATTCCATTCCTGAGGGTGATTATGGAGCCGGGCCATGATGTAGGAACTATGTGCTCTTGAATTCGAGCTAGGATTTAGTGTGAACCCCAAACCCAATCCTGGTTCTATGTTTTCTTTAAAATTATTATTTACTATTTTTTATGTGCCTTTGACTCCCTTTTTTGAATGGTCCTTGTTAATTTATGGTAGAAAGTCTTATTGAACATCTCCCTGGGGCATACATACACTAGTTAATATTGTCATATATTATCCCCTGTCACTAATTTTATAATGCATGGTGGAGAGCAGGATATTGGGCCAAAGTAGGCTAGATCCATACCTAGTACTTGAATTATTCATGTGTACAGCACACAAGAAATTGATAGAGTAAGTCTATTATCGTCTGCCTACTGGCAGTTCAACAGTTTTGGTACAACTGTCTTCAGGTTCCTCAAACATCATAAAATAAATTTTGGGCTCAGCCCCCGGGTTACAAGTGTGTCCGGGTTACAAGTGAGTCCAGTTCACCCAGGGGCTATTCACATCACATGGCACTGGTGCGCAGCTGAAGCATGCCGTGTGCTCTGAAGATCCTGGTTAGTGCACGAGGCGCATCAGATGCACAAGACCTCTCTAAAGTGTTGGAAAGCAATCAGGGTACTTTGGCAACTAAGGCATGCCTGACCCAAGCCATGGTATTCTTAATTCCCTCTTACACTTGTGCAAATTGGATGCTGAATAAGGAAGACAGAAGAGGGATTGGTACATTTGAGTTATGCTGCTGGTGGAGAATATTGAATATACCATGAATTGCTAAAAAGAATCAACCACAATGTGACAAAGAGGAAAAGATGGCAAGACATGGTCGCAGATAGTTCGGGCATGTTGTCAGGAGAGACCAGACCCTGGGGAAGAATAGCATGCTTGGTAAAGTAGCGGGACATGGGGAAGAGAAAAACCTTCTGCAAGAAGAATTGACACCATAGTTGCAACAATGGGCTCTAACAGAACAAAGCAATGATTGTATCAATGTCACAGGAGCAGACCGTGTTTCACTGTGTTGTCCAAAGGGCCAGTATATGTGGGAACCAACTCACAGCACCTAGCAACAACCGTCAGTGCTGTCTTCTGACTCCATAGCATTGCTTCTGGTTTTCATTTAGGAACATTTTAAATTTTAAAAACACGTTTTAATAATAAATTAGGTAGTGTTTGACATTTCTGGTCTTCAATTGTGTATTCTTGTTCTTTGGACATTTTAGTTTAAGATTCAAGGAGTAGCTGTCCACACATATGATGTTGGCAAAACACTATTTTCAAAAGCTATTTGGGGTGGCACAGCAAAGAAAACAGCTTCATCCTTAATTGATATTCTGATCTCTGAGATTATTATTTTTATATCTTATTCCGTGTCTTGCTATGACCTGGGATTTCTTCCCCTGGGCATTTAATTGAAATGTCTCCATATAAAACCCACTGCTACTTATATAGTTGAATCCCACGTATATAGTACTCTGATATAAGGTTTTTGAGGCTGTAAATCTTTGTTAGAACAGATAACTGACAGAGACCAGAGGGTTTCTGCCCTGTCTGCTGAGGGCATGAACAAAGCGCTCTGTGAAACAAGTAGTGGATAATGAACTCTGTGAGAACTTGCTTGGAAACCACCTTGACCTTGAAGCTAGGTGCCAGTAAAATCCTGGCACAAGACTGTGCTCAAAGGTAATCCTGTGACATGCTGACCCAGAGCGGCAGCCCAGTTAGAACTCAAAGAAATGATATATGAGACCTAAGCACAGACTGAACAACTAATTAGCAAGTTGCTTGACCATCTACAGAGTGGCAATCCCCTCCCATTTAAAAGTGCCACAGAAAAAACTATAACTGTTCCCCTCGTCAATGTCCCAGCACTCTCCTCGTATGAAGCAGATCTTATCCTTATCTATGTTTAACATGTCCTTTCAAGTTTTTGAGAGAGACCTTCTCCATTTCTTTTGAAATGGCTGTATGGTGTCCGGGGACTGTGACTTAACTCGTTGCTGTGTTCATATGTGTGGGGGCTGATCTCTAGACTCTAACAAACCACACAGGTTAGGAGCTTGCTAGTTCCTTCGTGGAAGATAGTCAGGAAACTGAACTATAACTTCAGCTTTCTGCCACAGAGCAGCCTGGTACCACAGACCTGAAATTTAGCTGGCTCATGCCCCTAGGTCTTCTAAAAATATCACTATTTATGAGCACTATTTTTCATCTCATCCTTCCTGGCTTCATGATTTCATTTCACCAATTATTTTATATCAGTTGTTCTTTCCATCATTGTGAATTTTTGTATCAACATTTAAGATCCCTCTTGGCTTGTTGGTCTTCATTAGGTAGCTCAGACGCCCACAAAGTCTGAAACTCTTTATCTCTGTATGTCTTTTGAGTATATTAGTAGGTGGGGTGTATCTCCCATAAGTCATAAAGCTAGCGAGTTTAACAGAAGTGAGTATTGATAATATGACTTGTGTCCTGTGGAATTTGTACGCAGAACAACAAACAGTTATTTGAACTGAATAAGGAGATTCTACATTGTTTAAAACCAGGAAAGGTGTGTGTCAGAGTTGTATTTTTGAACTGTACCTCTTCAATATGGATGCTGAGAAAATAAAGCAAGAAGCTGGGCTCAATGGATGGGACGGCCACACCGGGATCAGAGAGAGGTGCAGGTGGCACCAACTTACTTTCAGAAAGGGAAGACTTGTAGGAGGAAGCTCAACGACCTGAACCTTCATTCTAGTTTACCTCTCAGTGTGACGGGGAACAGCTCCTCACAAACAGATCAATAAACAACATCATGATGCGTGGAGAGAGATGGAAACTGTCAGCAATTCCATTTATTGCTGTCCATAATCAATACTCAAGGAAACATGGGGAATCAAATGGCATATTTCAATGGATAAATCTATGGCCCAGGACCTTAAAGGCTTAAGAGCAAATGTGTCACATTTGGCTCAGGTGCCTGACCCAAACCATGGCATTTTCAATCTCCTTGTACACATAGAAAAACCAGACAATGAATAACGAAGATTGAAGGAGACTCAATGCATTTGAATTATGATGTTGATTTAGAATATTTAAAGTAACAAACAAACAAAAGTAGAATATATAAAGTACAATGCATGGACTCCCACTAATTTAAAAATAATTAATGAAAAGGACTTATATAATTTAATTTTAACATTAATACACTTTGTTGACTTTATACATTACCATAATGGCATTTGCTTATTATTTGGGTTGTTAAAATATAAGAATCTTGACAATAGATTCTATTTTTGAATGACTCTTAAAACACCAGGACATACCTCATTGTTTGACATATAATAGGTTCTCAAAATAGTATCACTAAGTAAACTAAATTAATAAATATTGGGGAAAAAGCAAGGTTAGCATATTGATAGAGACTTTATGAATTTACTAGAGCTAAGTGTGAGTTCATACTAATAAAGGTTGAATACCATATTTTTATTAAATTATTAAATGCACATTTTACAATTCACATTAAATTGGCCATGCTTTTACAGTGAGTTCTTAAGGTTTCTGCCCTGGTAATGACCTACCAATGATAGATTATGCAAATCTCAATTTAAGGTTTTCCTTGGGTCCTAGAAAACGTAGATATTTTACACATTATGCTAAACATGCTTAGCTTCATTTTATGGCTCTATAATGTATCAATTTGTTAATTGGTTTCCCTCACAAAAAGAACATATTTCGAACTGAAATGTATTTAAATAACACAAGTGAAAATCAACTTTTTCATGTTGCTATTTTTGTCAGTGTCAATAGTTTTTGACCACAGCCATAACTCCTTATTTAAAACCCCTTGATACATTCAAAGCTAAACACCGAGAGTAAAATAGAAGCTTCAAATGTAGAATGCTTTATTCTGAGAATTACTGCTGAGTTCATAGAAAATAAAAATAATATATTAAAGTGCAAAAAGTGTCTGATAAGAAATAAAGAGGTCAGAAAATAGTTTTTCTAGATAAGTCTCCATTTAAAATATATTTCTAAGGGCAAAGAATTGCCAGTGTAAGAAAATTGCCAAAATGCATTTCTCAAAATGTGTATCTCATGATGGGTTTGCAAAATAAGAAGGATGGATATTTCATGTGACTGAATAAAATTAGCACAGTTCTTAAATTAAAAAGAGAAAATAAATAATTTCTCTTTCTATACACTGCTCCCCCCAACCCCCCACCTCATGCACACACACACACACACATGAGCACATGCACACAATGGGGATGAACATTTTTGACCTCGCATATGTGTGTGAGCGTGTATGTAAGTGCGCGCCACACGCGTGTGTGTGTGTGTGAGACAAACCCTACGTGGGTCTCTGAGGCTGTAACTTTGTAAAAATCATTTTATTGGGTACACATATAGCTCTTATCACAATCTGTACATACATCCATGTGTCAAACACATTTTTACATTTGTTGCCATCATCATTCTCAAAACATTTGCTTTCTACTTAAGCCCTTGGTATCTGCTCCTCACTTTCCCTCCTCCCTCCCCGAGTCCCCCTCCCTCATGAACCCTTGATAATTTATAAATTACTATTATTTTGTCATATCTTACACTATCTGATATCTCCCTTCATCCATTTTTCTGTTGTCCATCCCCCGGGGTGGAGGTTATATGTAGATCCTTGTACTCAGTTCCCCCTTTCTAGCCCACTCTCCTTCCACCCTCCAGGTCTCACCATTCTCACCACTGGTCCTGAAGGGGAAAGGGAGCAGTCAGCCTCATCATTCTCCTCTGGAGTGGCTCCTTGGATTGCACTGCTGCCTTTGCAGTTAGCAGTCTGACGTGTCCTAGGCAGGGCCACCTCGGCCACATGCACATCTACAAAAATGCATATGCACACTCTGTTTATGTATGGACACACACAGTTTCTTAGACTGAATATGTGTGGGAACAGAGATTCTAATATTTCTCCTGAAGAAAAGTAGAACAACTGCTATGGTTGAAATACCAGGACACTCTCTCTATGTAATAGATAGAGAGAGATATTTAATAGATATATCTACAGAGCTATAGATATAGTATATCATATGTACTATATATATACTATGTTATCTATAGTATGTGTGATCATTTATCTTTACAAAATTGTCTGGTACAGAAGTCCTGTGGTAAAATTCAGATTATTCCAGTCTTACTTTGATTTCCCTTTGATAAAGATTAAGAGAAATTATTTGCATTTGCTTACATGCTTGTAAGGTTTGATTTGATAATCCATCCATTAGTCTATTCCAGAGTGGGTTATCTGTTATTGAAGCAGTGTTGTCTGTCTAAGAGAAAATAACTTGGGTCGTATGCTGGTTCTAAAAATAATTTGTAGTTTTATAAATATTAAAAGCTCTGGTATTATTGTTGGGTAAACATCGAACTACTAAACTTCAGGGTTGGCAGTTCAAAGCCAGTAGTCAGTAACAGGGGAGAGAGATGAGGCTCTCTGCTGGGGTATATATACATCTACTGCCTTGAAAACCAAATATAAGGTCACTATGAGTTGGAGTGAACTCAATGGCAAAAGATTACACAGTGAAGTAATTTTTTTTAATTATGCAAATATGTGATAAGAATCTTACTTTCATTCATTCTTCCAAGGCACATTTATTAATCTATTTCTCTTGGCCAAAACTTAATGAAGCATTGATGAATATAAGTCAACCCATCCACAAAGACTTCCTTATTTATTTGGAGCACGAAAACGTGTTTGGAATATTTTAAGTTTTATAATAATGGTTTGCAGAAGCTGATATGGCAATTCAAGGAAAATATACATCTAGAGTGCTATCAGAGACTGCGATCAAAGGAAGAGATGTTGGTGCATAATCCAGTCTGAGGATTAAGGCAATATTTAGTAAAGAAGAAGGCTGGTGCCACTGTGGGTTAAGAGCTGGCCTGCTAATTTTAAGGATGGCATTTTAAAGCATGAGATGGTTCCCAGGGGGCAGGTTAAGGTTGTCAATTCCTATAAAGATGATCTGTCTCAAAGGTTCCAGGGTGCAATTTTACTTCATGCTACAAGGTTGCTATGAGTTGGAATTGACATTCAGGCACTGGGTCATTGCAGAGACATATGCAAAGACATTGAATAGAAAAAGATATTCAGGATAAACTTTAGTTTGAACTAATAAATTAATCAGCAACTTTCAGCACTTTGGAAGAACATAGCAATAGAATGGAGGCCAATTAAGTAAATACCTAGGTCTGTACAGTGTTCAGCACCACGGTGCTGAAATAGAGCCCTGATCCCAGGAGCTGTCACAGACTATAGCACTTCATTTTCGATTTCTTTACAGGTAAAGACAATCATGAATACTTAAATAGCAAGGGGATAGTCTACCAGGTTTCTTTTGTAGAAACAGAACTTGGAAAGCTAGATAGAGATTGCGTGTAACAGGTAACATTAGAATCAGAAGGTAGGTGGATGTTATTATGCATGGAACAAGGCAGGAGAAGATGAGGACTTCAATAAAATAAGAATGATATCAAGGAAGAAAAAGAAAGTTTTCTCATGTTAGACAGAAATTATTACACACAGACTTTGATAAATGAATGTGTTAATAAAAAGTTAATCGTTTCACAGAGGAGGCACAAATTGACCAGTGGGATATAATAAAGATAAAACACTTCTGTACATCAAAAGAATTTGTCAAGAGAGTAATAAGAGAGACCACAGAATGGGAAAACATTGTTAGCAATGACACATCAGACGAAAACCTTATTACTAACATCTACAATACTCTGCTAACTTACAACAAGAAAAAAATTAAGGGTCCACTCAGGGGGTGGGCAAAGGACCTGAGCAGGAGTTTCTCAAGGGCAGAAATCCAAATGGTCAATAAATATATGAGAAAATGTTCCTGATCTCTAGCCATAAGGGAAATGCAAACTGAATCAAGATGAGATGCCACCTAATACCCTCAAAGGAAGCCCAATTGCAGAAAGCAGAAAGCAACACGCGTTAGAGGGCACGGGGAGAGACAGGAGCGCTCGTCCACTGCTGGTGGACCCGAGGGATGCACAGCCACTATGGAAATTGATCTGGAGATATCCAAAACATTTGGAAATTGACCTACCATATGATCCAACAATCCCCCTACTGGGCATATACCCAGAAAAGACAAGAAACAAACCACGGGCAGACATCTGTGGCCCAATGTTCATCGTGGCACAGTTCACAATCGCAAAGAGTTGGAAACAGTCCAAATTTCCATCAGCAGACGGATGGATTAAAAAACTGGTACATACATAGAGTACTACATATCACTAAAAAGCAGTGATGAATGCATGAAGCACGTCGCCATATGGGAAGAACTGGAGAAAATTAAACTAAGTGGAATAAGTCAAGCACAGAAGGACAAGTACAATATGAGTCTGCTGAGGTAAGCTTAAAAAATGCAAAAGTGGCAGAGGGAAAAAGCTACTGCATACATACGTCCCTGGGGTAAGGTCCAGGTAATATGGCAGGGGCCAAACTAGACCAGGGCTACATATGGTAGCCCACTAAAAAGGAGGAGGGCAGGGAGAGACACGGGTAGCTGGACGAACAGGTCACTAACCCACACAGGGAGAAGGTGTTGATTGTGTCTCCACAGGAAAGGAACGACCAGACTTGAACCCGGAACTCCAAGACAAGCACGCAACACACTGACATGACGCAGGGAACCGATAGCGATGCCTGAGTGGCTGGCCACATTACCAAGTGGACAGCACCACCCTCCCCCGCCACAGGAATCCACTTCAGAGGACAGCACTGAAGCTACAGCTCAAGGAGAGGGACCTGTCTGATCAGAGCGCACAGCAGCCAACCAGTGGGGAGTTAAAAACAAAAAAGAGTGACGCACATCTTTGCCCACCAAGCCTTAAGGACAATGTTTCTGCTCAGAGCAAAAGGTACAGAGAAGACCACAGGGCCAGCAGCACCATGGGACACAGCGTTCCTCACTGACCCATAGCACCAGGGGACAACACTAGAGACCACTGCAGGAATCATGGCCGCCCTGAGCTCAGTACACAGAAGCCACCACTGGGGGGCGTGCAGCAGAATAGCAGGGGGAGCAGAGCAATGAAGTGTAGCAATGATGAAACACACAATTTTCCTCTAGCTCTTAAATGCTTCCTCCCCCCCAACTATCATGATCCCAGTTCTACCTTACAAATCTAGCTAAACCAGAGAATGTACAATGGTACAGATAGGAACTGGAAACACAGGGCATCTAGGACAGATGAACCCCTCAGGACCAGTGGTGAGAGTGGTGATACTGGGAGGGTAGAGGTAAGGTAAGGGAGAAGTGGGGAACCTATTACATGGATCTGCATATAACCTCCTCCCTGGGGGGTGAACAGCGGTGAAGTGGGTGAAGGGAGACGTCAGATGGTGTAAGATATGACAAAATAAAATAATTTATAAATTATCAAGGGTTCATGAGGGAGGTGGGGAGCGGGAAGGGAGGGGGGGAAAAAATGAGAGCTGATACCAAGGGCTCAAGTAAAAAGCACATGTTTTGAGAATTATGAGGGAAACAAATATACAAAAGTACTCGATACAATGGATGCATGTGTGGATTGTGATATGAGTTGTACAAGCCTCCAATAAAATGATTTAATTATTGAAAAAATTTAATAGTTTCAAAAACTCACAAGAGCAGTTCCATAGGGCCATTCTGAGTTAGCAATTGCTCTATGGCAGAGGTATCTATTTATTCATTTATCTATCTATCTATCTATCTATCTATCTATCTGTTTATGGAAGTGGTGTCTTATCCACCCATTTCAATTTACTTTTTGTTTTGTTTCTTTTTACTTTCTTTTTTACCTCCCCTTTATTTCCCACTTCCCAGTTTTTCCATTGTTCCTTCTGTTTCTTCCTTCTCTTTTTCTTACTTTTTATATGTATTTTGTCCCACTTTTGATTTTTCCTTTTTCCTCTTTTTAATTTCCCTTTTAGGTATTAGTTTCTATTTTATGCTTTTTGGTTGTTTTATGCTGGTTTTTCTTTATTATTTTACTTTACTTTTTGTTTGACCTTATTGATTTTTCTCTTGTATTTACTTTTTTATTTATTGACCCGCACAGAGATAAATAACATCCATGCCAACAAAACCCAGCCCCACTTCTAAGTCCAGCCTCCAGACCACTGTGAAAGGATCTGTGCTCTCTGGCTTTGCTTAGTCAATGATACACAGAGACCAACGCCAGCCAAACTTGACCTCAAATTGTCAGCATGCACATTGAATAGAGGACAGAATACTCTATTATCCTCTAACAAACTCACCAGGAAATTTTCAGTAAGTTGGTAAGAATACTCCAGCATGAAATGGCCAATTAAATAGAAATACAACACCACCATGTCTCAGAGGCAAGAGAACATTTCAGTCCACACGAAGAAGCAATAGCAACTCGCTCAAGTCGGTAACCGAAATATATATCTAGAAATGCTTTCTGAGGAAGAAGAACTACCTTATAAAGAACTGAAAGAATAGAATGAGGGCCTTTCAATCGATTTAGAGAATGACTGAGAAAAGCTGAAGATGAAATAAATAAATAAATGGAGACCAAATCTTAGAAAAACTCAGAAGATAACCAGAATAACAAGGTGACAAAATAAAATTAAGAAATAGAAACACTACACAAAAGGGAGTATAAATCCAGGAGATTAATACTAAGATTTTTAGAAATTCATATTGCTTCTTAAATGGGATAGAAAGATTAAATTACTGAGATTTAAAACAAACTTCTCAATACTAAAATGATACCATAGCAATTAGAAAAAATAACAACAAACAAAAATCAGACAAACTCCCAAACAAAAGCAAAACAAAGATCTAAGAATCATGTGGGACATCATCAAAAGGAACAACATCAGGTTGTCGGAATTCTAGAAGAAGGAGAGAAAAGAAGACGCACAGGAAAGTGTCAAAAGGTTGGAGGCAAAGTCCTCTTATGTCAGGAAAGATGGAGAGACATGCACTTACGAAGGCGCAGAAACCCTCAAGCAATACAGTAATAATCAGGGAATTTCCAGAGAAAGAGAACTTCAGTGAATTTGTAAAATCCAAAGCAGTCTTCACAGAAGAATTAAATGGAGTTCTTTGGAAAGAGCACCAACACCCACAGATGACAGCCTGAAATGTCCTCACCACATGGCACGAAAGTCAACAAGATATCAAAGAATTCAAAGAAAGAACCCCTACACGACTACAAGTAGGAGACCAGAAATATCCATTCATAAGCAAATAAAAGGAGGAAATAAGGTGTAATTACAGACCTTTTAATTGGAGAAAAAATTCAAATCAATCCAAATAGGATAACAAAGATTAATAAACCTCATAAAAACAAAATATGAAATTCATAAAGGTTTAGTAAAGAAAAATGATAAAAAATACAAACACAATGAGCTCTGGCACAGAAAATTATGTGGAATAAAATAAACAGCAGCAGCACAAAACACACAAGAAAATGAAAGCAATAAATTCATAAGTATTCAAAATTAAATGGAATGTAATGGATTGAATGCACCAGTCAAGGGACAGACAAGAGAAAAGGAAAACAAGACTTGTCAATATTCTGTCTAGAAGAAACATCTTATACACAGAGAAAAAATAAGCAAACAAGTAAAAACATAAAACAGACACACTATGGTAATAAACACAAAATAATAACCAACATTAGAAAACAAATCTGTAAAACAAATCATTCAAGGATAAAGCTTACTGAAATTGGTCAAACACAAAAGGACAAGTACTGTAGAAGACTGCTATTGCAAGAAGTCAAGAAAATTTTTTTTTGATAGGATCCAATGCAGTGGTTCTCAACCTGTGGGTCACAACCCTTTTGGGGGTCCAAGGACTCTTTCACAGGAGTTGCCTAGAGACCATTGGGAAACGCATAAATATTTTCACAATATATAATTGCATGTTGTTTTCTGATTAATCACTATACCTTAATTGTGTTTAATTATGTTCAATTTGTAACAATGAAAATATATCCTGCATATCAGATATTTATATTTTGATTTGTATCAGGAGCA
Source organism: Tenrec ecaudatus (assembly GCF_050624435.1). Classification (NCBI taxonomy): domain Eukaryota; kingdom Metazoa; phylum Chordata; class Mammalia; order Afrosoricida; family Tenrecidae; genus Tenrec; species Tenrec ecaudatus. The sequence continues at coordinate 194,786,396 of NC_134532.1, read as the reverse complement.
AAGTAACAGTTATTATGAAGTAGCAATGAAAATATTGTTATGGTTGGGGGTCACCATCACATGAGGAACTCTATGAAAGGGTTGCCGCATCAGGAAGGTTGAGAACCACTGGTCTGGGGGAATTCATTAGCGATGAGGTTGGCACATGTTGCCTTGGGTGAAGGGGAGATACTGTGTAACAGAATGGAGGTTAACAAAGATGAGGGAGGCCGTGGAAGACACTGTGAGAAGTGCCAAAGTTAAAGGCAATGAAGCAAATACTGTTACACAAACAATCCTGAATAACATCAACAAATAAACATGAGTTGGGTCATGAAGACTGAATGGGTGTTGGAGAAGGGGATTTATTTATACGCAAGAATAAATAAATATATATATATATATATATATATATATATATATATATATATATATATATATATATATATATATATATTTGTAAAGCAATATGTGTACATGCATATTTTGCTTCTGTATGTATGAATGTGGTGGAAAATATAGGGGAAAAGATCATGAAAACTTCTTAGACATAACCACACACTTTTGGAGGAGAACATGGGCTAGGAAACATCCAATCACTTGGAATGTCGTAATCCACAAACACAATGCTTCATATCTTACTTTGTTGAGCAGCTACAGGGTTTTAAGAGCTCATGACTTGTCATGGAAGGTGTAACTATTGGGTTCTCCCCATCCAGAGCAAGAAATGAAAGCATTGCAGATACAGGAAATAATTAATCCAGTATGCTAATAGTCCATATGAGAGTGGCAATGATCTTGGGACCAGACTAGAGGGTTTCTGATTTCCATTATTAACTTCTCTGAAATGAATAATATTAAAAGATCCCGGATCTTTTAGAGAAAGCAGAGTTGTGACACACATACTCAAAATCACCCTAAAGTTCAGGACTCCGGACAGTTAGAAATTGATGCCACCCATGAAACTATGGCCAATAGTAACCTTGAAGGTGTGGAAATGAAGTTACTACTAACTACTAGGATTCAAATTTTAACTAAACAAAGACAAGTCTATAATGGGTAAAACAACCTTAGAAGGTTTTCATAACTTAGAATAATCAACTATTGAGATAAAAAAGGAAACATTTACCTGTGGACAAGTTCAGGAGGGCTAGAAAACGAAAAGAAATGGAAACGGGAAACACAGGAATGGAATGGAATGATAGATGTTAACTTGTGGGCCTAGAAATCAGTGATCGGAAACAAAATGTATACACATTTTTTAATGGAAAACTAATTTACTCAGTAAACCTTCACTCAACCTCCAATAAAGAGTTAAAAAGCAACAACAAAATACTGTACATACTCGAGTATAAGTTGACCCAAATATCAGCCGAGGCACCTAATTTTACCACAAACTGCATAAAACTATGCTGAAAACTTGGCTTATACATGAGTATATACCGTAATAGAAGTGTTTTCATGTCCCAAAGAGGGTATCTCATTAAAAATCCCATAGCTGTCAAGTCTATTCAGACTCACAGACACCCTGTATGAACAACTCCACAGGGTTTCAAGTGCTGTCAGTTTTTATATAAGCCCGTCGCCACATCTTTCTTCCAGGGAATAGCTAGTTAGTTGGACGTGGCAACCAGTAAGTTAACAATGGATCACATTAAACACCCTGTCATCAGCTTCCTGAGGAAACCAGAGGCACAGTGGACTAGACATTGGGCTGCTAACCACAAGCTAATCAGTTCAAAGTCACCAGCTGCTTTTTGAGAGAAAGATGAAGATTTCTATTTCTGCAGAGTTTGACCGTCTTGGAACATAGGAATAGTTCCCTGTCCTACATGGTCCCTCCATCACACTGACACTCACCTCAACTAGAAAAGTGTACGGAGCTCTGTTTATTAACTTTGTGCTGTTGCAGAGAACATCTTTGAAACTCTGAGTATAGTAGCTATAACTCCTACATTCAAAATGTCTCATTCAATATCAGGGATTCATAGGTTATTCATTGGCCTTACATTAAGAACCTCTCTAGTTGAGTGAAGAAAAGGGGGGAATAGCAATAAAACCCTTCAGGACATAATTCAGTTAACCATTAAAACATTGATTTCAGTGTTGCCGGAAAATATTTTCTAAAATGACTTCATCTTTGTTATATATTCCTATTAAAGAATAAACCACCCACTGACACCATGTATCAATGAAGTAGGCCATAGATTAGGAGCTTTCTTTATAGAAAATATATATTTTTTCAATTAACATATTTCTGATTCTGAAAATTATTTTGTTGTACATTTTAAGAACTTCAAGAAGATTAATTGTGCTACTTATCTGAAACCATAGTTATATTTTAAAAGCTCACATAAATAATAGTACTATTTGATGTTTAATTAAGACTTTGGCATGGTCATCATTAAGCTCCCTGCCAATATAAAACAATTTACTATTTAACTAGCAATTGCTTTGGTTAAATTGAAGCTGACAGACACTGAACGACTGATCGGGCAAGTTTATTGAATACCATGCCCCAATTTTGTTAATGAAGATATACATCATGTTCCAGTTGGTGTATTATTTGTGAAGCTAGGAATTATGCCAATATCTAACACTGGTGTCAGGACCTATTATTTAATTAATAAAGAAAAGACACATGCTGGAATCTTGTCTCATAATAATAGAGGGGCATCCTTAGCCCTCAGATAAAACTGGCCCGGTGTAAATGTCTACCAGTTTCTGCATCTCTTTGTCCTTTTCCCAAACTAATTTATTAGAATGTTCCTATTTAGAATAACATTTCCCAAATACTTTCAGACACAACAGTACATAAGGAATAAGATAAAGAAAGCTGGGAGAAGTAATTATTATGTGACATTTTCCCTACTATCAGGCTGAGTTAAAACAGAAAGCCGGTCTTGCCATAATCTCTTTAGCTATTTTAACATTTGCAGTAAGATATTTTTTCTTTATAAAATATATTCATCAGTTAAGATACAAATAGTAGTTAAGTAGATCCCAATTAATAATAGAAAAAGAGCACATTTCTCTTTACAGGCTTTCATGAGTACGATGGGAATTTTTTTCTGACAACTTTGTGGTAAGTTGATTTTCTAAAAAGTAGAATAGCTACCTTTTTAGCTTCCCTTTTGATTGCCTTCCATGGTCAGTGCTTTTGTAAATCCAACCTTTGTCTTTGAAAGTTCGGAAACATTACATGTACAAATCTAAAAAGCCAAACTCACTGCCACCAAGTCCATTTTGATTCATAGTGACTCTATAAAAGCCTTTTTAGAACTTCCCTGTGGGATTCAAGACTGTAAACCACACCTTCATGGGAGAAAGCCACACCTTTTTCTCCCACAGATTAGCTGACAGTTTCAAACTACTGACCTTGAGGTTAGAAGCCTAATCCATAACTCACTACACCACCAGGTCTCCTCCTGGACATAATGTAAGGGTAAGTTTAAAAAAATGTTACTAGGTTCCTGTTTATACATGGACGGGTCTTTCCAAACAAAACTTGTTTAAACATGCCTCTATAATCAATGTGTATTTGCCAAAAAGATCTCTCCGTAATACGCTTGTTTTCATTTCATTAGAGTGACTTCAAGGGGAAAAAGGATATTTTTAAAAGGCATTACACAAAGATCTTGTCATCAGTCTTTTAGGCAAGATGTAATCTTGGATTTACTGACATGATACAGAGAACTAGTTTCCACCAAAATCAAGGCTTCAAAGGGAATTTTCTTCACCAGTTAAATTCCTCCAGCCAGGGAGGTCAGCTCACAAGGTTATGACAACTGTTCTATGAGATTCCTAAGGGGTCATCTTCCTGAAGAACACAGGATGATGGCGTGGAGTGGCTGTATGCTTTGAACTGCTGACATCGAGGTTAAGCCCATGAAGTCACCCACTATACCACCAGGGTTCCTGGACTGACCCTGTCATTCAAATATTGCAAATTCACTGCCATTGAGTCCATTCTAACTTCTATTGACTGTCCTAATCAGAGAGTGTAGAATTTCCCTTCTGGGTTTCTGAACCTTACCGGAGTGAAAGACTTCAACTTTCGCTAGCTGGTGGTTGAGATTGGTGGCCATGTGGTATACAACCCATCAAATAAGCTACCATACCACTATTAGATAGGATAAAATTGTTTTCAGGCCAGGAAATCTGTCTGAGACCCGAAAGCCTCTCCTGTCTTCTGCAGACTGGCTGAAGGTGTTTAACTAGTAACCTGTTGTCTAGCAGCCTGTCACTAAACGAAATGTACCACTAGGAGCATGTCATAGTACATACTTCCTAAAAAATGATATAACTTGTACTTTAAAAATGGGGCTAAAAACCAAACAAATTCACTTCCCCCAAGTTGATTACGACTCTTCGAGACCCACGAGGACAGAGTAGAACTGGCCCTGAGGGTTTTCGAGACTATAACTCTCAAAGCTGGTAGTTTCAAACCGCTGACCTTGTGGTTAGCAACCCCACTCACTACACCATCAGGGCTGCTTAATAATCATCGGCTAACAAACAGGTGTGTGTCTCCACCCACCAGCAGCCCTGTAAAAGAAAACATGTTTCATTCTGCTGCAGTATGGATTTACAGCTTTGGGAATCTTACTGACTCAATTTCCCCTCTCCTAAAATGTCTCTATGAATCAGAATGGGCTCCATGGTAGTGGACTTTTAGATTTTGTACTTTAAAATGGCTGGTGTGATTGTGTTCAAAGATTTTACTAGCAGTATTTATACTTAGCCGATCATTTATAGCCAAGGATCTTTATGGTTATTTTATATTGTATTCAACCGGGATGCTATCTCTTGTTATCATCATTATGAATATTCATTTATTGTCTGTGATAAAAAGCTGTGAAATCTGAATGAAAAATTCCATGTTCACTGCTAGGTATACAATTACTATTAAAATTTTAGCAAGCCCATCTAATATCAGTTTTTATAAATATTGATTGTGACTCTTATATTGTCGCACAAGGAAGAATAAAGCTTCCCAGTTACTTTTTTATGAAGAGGAAGGGAACTCATAAAAATTTTGCACTGCTGAGAAATGATCCCGTATAGTGTGTCTGACCCAGGAGAGAGCAGAGTGGCCATGATTTTCAGCATTAACATTAAATAGCTCTGGACTGCACTAGGCATGCAAACTTGGGAATGTGACTTAATTCTCTGTTGTGTCAGTGTTTCCCTTTAATGAATGGTGAGTGAATTACCATAATATCTGTACATATTCAAGGAGATACTTACTGTAGAACTTGGACCTAGGTAAACTTATGGTAGCTTTTAGTAACTGTTATTGTCATTTTGGCACAGGGTAAAATCTTAACTTGGTATACTTCCTTTAAATCTTAGCTTCCACATCTGTAAAAAAAAAAAAAGAAAGAGCAATATTGTTTTTCTTGGGATCCTACCAGCTGGTCCATGGAAGAAAGGTAAGCCAATCTGTTTCTACAAAGATTACAGACTCGAAGTTCTCCTCTGTCCTGGAGGCTTGCTCTGAGCTGGGCTCTCCTGAGCAGCTCTGTTTTGTTGTCTTTGCTCGTCTTTGCTTTTATTTTGTTATTCCTAACCCATTGGCTTATCTAGAAAAGTAATACAACAATCAATGTTTGAGGCAACGAGCTATAGTAAAGGAGCTTAGTGTTCTAGATAGAAACACCTGGTCTCAAATAATGCTACATGCTTCAAGCAACAGCCAGAATAAAATGGCTAAAATGCAAATTTGATTCTGTTTTCTACTTAATTTTTATTCTCTTTTTAGTCTCCTTATGATCGAATCCATGATCGTTTTCTTGATAGATAAAGCTCAGGATGAAATGATCCCTTCAATTCCACCTCTCGCCTTTCCCCATTCTCCCTAGTCTCGAGTCTATAGCCTTTCTTGGGTGTCCTTGTTCTTGCCGGAAACATCCTCACGCTAAAGCTTCGACCTTTGCTAGGTTCTCTATGTCCATTTCTGTTCCCCATGTGGTTCACCTTTCTGACTGGTTTGTATTCAATTTGTCTTTTCTATGGTTGCGTTCTTTAATCCACTAAACTGAAGCATCTCTTTGTGCGGCTCTCTGATGCTACTATTTGTTTTGTGCTTTAATGCAGTCCATCTGGGATTCTATAGTCACAGATTTACCCAACTATGAATCCGAAATTCTTTGAGGAGAGAGAGAGAGAGAGAGGTCATTAAGTCATCAGAGGCAACCTCTAAAAGGTTGACAGGGGACAGGGTTGATGAGCCTTCACACATTTCAGGGGAAATAGAATTTAAATGATAATGTTTTTTTCATGAACTTTTTGAAGTGTCCTCTTTTTAGATATTAATCCTGGGATAATTTAAAGTATATAGCAATTTATGTCTAGGCTATATGCAAATATGCTATTTTGTGTAAAAGACTTCAGCATTCATAGATTTTGGTATTCTAGGGGTCCTGGGTGCTAAGGGACAACATACATCAAAATTGTAATAATATGTCATTATTATTTTCTTAGCCTCAATTTCTCTGTAGACGTCATGAAGGCAGTGGCCATTATCTTTTTGTTTACAGCTGTATCTATAGGTACTAGTACAAAATAATCCAAACCAAATGCACTGCAGTTAAGTTAATATTTAGCGCCCTATTATTTGATCTTCCTTATGACGCATTTAAATTTGTTCGTTTTTAATATTTTAAATTTTTTATCCATGGAGATATGTATCTGTTTATTTTGCTATTGTCATTAGTTTGTTGGTTTGTAAAGCATTTTCTATATATGAAAACCAGGATAGGTAAATGGATCAAGACAGTAATTGGATTAATTATTCATTGGGCATATGGCAGGGAAGGTTGGGGAGAGGGTGATGGGGAGGTAATCAAGATGAGTATAAAATAAAATAAATATTCTAAAACTGACTGTGATGAGGATTGTACAACTCTTTTTAATGTGATTTAACTATTAATTGTATGCTTTATGAATTATCTACAATAAGACTTTAGGGGAAATTGAGAGCTTTGGAGTACAGGGGCTAGTGGCATTTTCAGTTGAATTAACTGAATCCTGTTGAGTTGGCTTTTGCAATCATGGGTGAAATTAGCCATCTGTGTTTAATAAGTATGGTTTTTATCATTAAAAGAATATTCTACGACTTTGTGTATAAGACTTTAGATGAGTCCTTATGGATAGTGATAAATATTCTAGACTTAGTCTTCATCTCAACTCCTTGGGCACCTAGTTCTTTCTCCAAATCACTATCTTTTTCTTTTCTCCTCTGAAAATCCTTATCACAAAATAACATATTAAGGACCTCAGATGTCCTCAATCGATTTTAAGGAGTCAAATAAAGAGAAACACTGTAGCAGGTCGCAGAATACAATGGTTTCTTGTTGAAGTGGAAAACCACTACACTTTTCCGGGAGCATAATTTTGGAAAAATCTACTTCATTGAGCTAATTTGATTTATTCATAAATGTAGTAATAGTAGTCAATTATCCAGGTTGTTGGAAAATTAAATCTAAACACAGATTTTATTTTATACTATTTCTAGTTTTTTTCCCAGCTCTTTTATTTGCAAGTGATTTACATATCATATAATTGTATAGTTCATTCAGTCATATTGCCGAAAATTGTACAATCACCCCAAGATCATTTTTAGAACACCTCCCTCCCCCATTGTCAAATCACCTTTACGATGATTCACACAATCCGTCTGTTCTAGTGCTCCCTCCCCACTCCCATTGCCTTCATTAGTCACTCCTGAAATCCCCTTTTCCTCCCTCTCTCCCCCACCTCCACCCCTGCATTCCCCATATCCCCTGGTATCCATTATTATCATTGTGCTGCCACTCCTCCCGTGCTTCACATCTGGGACACCTGAGAGAAAACCATAGACAACCAAATCACACCAAAGTGGTAAAGGTAAAAATATCACAGCATACAGACCAAAACCGAATGCTGTGTAAGAAGAAAAAGACCTAAAACAATATAGAAAAAGCCAGGAAAAATATTTCTGTGACAGAACCAGTAGGAGATACCTGTACCCAGAACGAATTCAGGTCACTCATAGAGGGTGGTCAACTGGTTAAATGTTGAGTTCGATCCAGCACCATCAAGATTACAATGGTCTCTGCCGGATGGTAAAGCTGATCACAGCGCTTGTCTGTGGCTAGAACTGATCTGCCAGCAGCTCAGGCAGACCAGATAGTCTGCAGATGGGTTTTGGGCTCTAAACACAGATTTTAAATACTGCCAGCCAGCCAGCCACTGTTCCTGGCATGTGACAAGTTAACACATACGGAAACACTCAGTGTTAATAACCATTGTGATACTATCCGGTACTGCTTGCTGCTAGGTGCTATGGAGTCAGTTTCAACTCGTTAGGACTTTATGACCAACTGAACAAAGCACTCCCCAGTTCAGTGCTCCGTCACCCTTGCTGTTATTTTCAGATTGCTATTATAATTCAGTTATTATGTTATTTGAGAAAACTATGTGGAGGGAACATTGGTCTTCGTTGACTCCACAAAGTAGAAGGAGAATTGAATTCCACACCAACTCAAGTCTAATTGTTACAAGGCAGAGGTCAGGCATGCCTCGCCCTTCCACCCATCCCCCTCTCTTTAAAAATAAAAATCATTTCCTAACACCAACTATTCCTCCCACAGCACTCGACTGCTTTACTGGATATAATACTCATTAAAATGGCGGATTTTATGGCAGAACTCAGAAAAGGCTCATGACTATGAGGTCATCTCTGGGAACAGGTCGCTGCAAGCCAGGATCAGAAAACTTTGGAGATGCAGCCATCAATCAGTCCACTGCAGTGTCTCTTCTCAACCAGCTCTCTTTCTTAGCCTCAGTCTCTCAGTCATACAGTCCCTTGACCTTTGCCTCCTTGGTCCAGGTATCGCATTGGCTCTCCCTTATCCTCACATGGTCTCAGTCTCATGGATTCTCTACTCTGTCTTACCATGGTTCATCTGTTCTCTTCACTTCAGACTTCAGAATCATATCCCACATGCTCTGTGTGGCTTTTCTCTCTTGGTGGTTATGGGAATTTCTATTCCATCTTATACTCAGGAAAATGAAAAAAACTGATCAATTCCAAAGGTAGAATCTTCTATACCTTATTTGTGTGGTCATACCCTGTGGGATTATAAAGAGGTTTTCCCCCCAGCTTTGACTCCCCCAAAGATATGACAAATATTAGAGGCTATTTCCAAGCATATGGTGGGAGGTCAGGTGCTTATAGACATCCTCCCTGAAGGCAGTCAGTTGTCAGACGACTGTCTGGTCCCACCACAGGTAGACCCCACGCCCTGTTGTTAAGGACAATAGGCTAGTTCTCCCTAAAGGCTTGTGACCATTAGTCTGGTTTCTGTAGGTGGGGTTTACACCCTACTGATAATAGTTTCTATGGAGATCCAGAGAACAGGTCAAACAAGTTAAGTGACATCCAAAGTTAAGGCTGCCATCTTGAATCTAGGATCCGCCCATCTTGTCACATGCGTACCTCCAATCCCTCCTCTTCCTATTGCATGTATATCCCTAGATTGTCCCCCTCTCATTGCTGTATAACCTATAGTGCAACCCCTTCCTGTGACGTATGTCTTTACCTGTAATTAGAGGGCTTGCATGCCCCCCCAAAGGTATATATATATATATATACACACCCCAAAGGTTAGCAATAAAGAGCTCTCTCTGGTTCCCCCCTTGGCCTCTTGTCAGTTCCCCCTTCTTCTCCCTGTCCTTGCTCCCCTGTCCCCTTTCTCCTTATCCTCCTTCCCCTCCCCACTCTCCACATGGACCAGCCAGAGGTACTGAGGTGAGCATGCTACCATGAAATGTGTCTCACTGCATTATTTCCATCTGTCCTTGATCTCTCATGCTATCTATGATTTTATTATAATCTTTATGTATCTCAACCATACAATTGCACCTACCGAACCTGCAATTAGTTGTGGGAGGCTGGCATATACCCCCACAATACCCGATCATTTGCTAGCAGGTACAGAGAAATTGATAGTAGAGCCATCTTGATTATTTGTAAGGGAGCATACCGTTATTACCAAGTATCGCACATTCATATAAGCGAGAGATCTAAGTGTAGAGTCTGGAAGATTAGAAGGATAGCAGATAGCCTGAGAATGTAGACGTGCAAGGGAGAAAATGGGGAAGAGGAAGGGTCAGAACGCACAACACACACAAGAAGGGCCAGACACACAAGACAAACGTCGTACTAGTACTTAATCTGAAGGCTGTAGACCAGTGGTTCTCAGACTTCCTAATGCTGTGACGCTGTAATACAGTTCCTCATGTTGTTTTGACACCCCAACAATAAAATTATTTTCATTGCTACTTCATCACTGTCATTTTGCTACTGTGATGAATCAGGCAACCCCTGTGAAAGGGTCCTTTGACTCCCAAAGGGGTGACAACCCACAGGTTGCGAACCGCTGATGCAGACTCTTAAAAAACATCAACAAACAAACACATGCAATTTAAAAAAATTCATTATAAACATCTCTTTGGGGCTCTTCATGCTAAGTTACTGTTGGCAGGTGTTCTCTATTCAGTCCTACCTACAGTGACGCTGTATACAATGGAATGAAACACAAAACCTGAATCCGGTGCTCAGAAAACTTGCCGAGAAGTAGAGTTAAAAGGAGCAGTGACCATCAGAAGCTCAAAGTCTGCAGAATAAAATTTTAGAAATGTGGTTGGAATGGTCAGAAAGTGTATGAAGATATGAAACAAATGGTGACAGCCCTGAAGGGACTTTCATTGAAATACAAATAAGATCCCCTGAGAGACTGTCCATGCTCCCAGTGCAAACAGAACAAATGGGTTTTCTCTGTCTGGGGACTTTGCAAACCAAGAAGAGATTCTAAGCATGAACTGGAGCCACTTGGTGACCGATGTTAGATTATTCCAGAAGTGTAAGATGAGAGACCATTATGCCTCATGGTCAGAAAGGGTGTCTACCGTCTAAGGGTTTAGTTACATTTTTGTTGTTTTTATTTTACCTTTTGAGCCCCATTCAGGGAATTAATGGTGCAATGCCAGGCATATGGCTGCTGATGGCAGTGAAATACACAACCTGTGAGTGAATTCTCACAAGGTACAGTAGAGTTTTTATTATCTCATTTGTAATAGCACAATCTTAAAATGCTGTGTGAAATCCCTTCTCGAGAAGCAATTTAATAGAAATCATCTAATTAAAAACCCACTAAATAATACTTGTTTTAGTTATTTCTTTAGCCTAATTGAATGTATGCCATTTACTTTTCAAGGGCATTTAACTACTGCCCCACTTGAGACTTAAGAAGCAGCTGCTATTATGACACACTGTCTAATAAGAGATCAGGCATATTTCAGTTTATGGAGAAAATTAAACATCCAGACCTTTTAAAAATAGAAGCTTAGAATTGTACTGAAATTCTCATACCAGAGCCTGAAATTATGTAAAAGTGTGCCTCAGAGACCCATTCACTAGGGAATTTAAAAATTCCAGGTCTATACCTCTGAGAGATCCAGGCACACATCTGCTGTTTGATACTGCTTACTGTATGTATCTTCATACTTGAGGAGATGCTTCTGAGACCAAACACTCCTGGCTTCCCAAAGGAAGTTGCACTTCCAATGTTTCATGTTCACAAGGGGCATGGGAACCACTCTAAGGCTCATTCTTTCCAGAGGAATGTACTTATTTGGGGAGAGGATTACATGTAAACTCTATGATGACAAACTTTGATGCAGTCAGTTTGGAAGACACGCAACAATACAAAGAAAGACCAGATAAGTCAATCCTTTAAGAAGCCACAGCCTGGATTATAATTAAAGCGATGGATTAGCAACTACAACGAAGGAACCCAATATCTTTTGTAGATGCCAGCAAAATTAATTTTAAGACTAGCACTGTATTTAATATGCATCCATAATATTATGTATGTAAAATATACTAAAGTTCATGGAAGATGAAACTAAAATTGCCTTTTTTTCCATGGCAAATCTGTTAGTATTTGAATGTGACTAAAATCATACTATTTATTTGAGGGAACCACAAGCTTGTTTACCTCTCATGCCTGGTTATTTTCTTGGCTAATCTTCAACCACTTTTACACCAGACTGAACCACCAGGCATCAACTAGATGACCACTTTGTGCACTAAAGAAACAAACACAATGAACATAAATCTTGTTTTACTTTGTTCTAAAGCAGTGGGTCGCAACCTTCCTAATGCCGCGACCATTTAATACAGTCCCCAATGTTGTGATATCCACAACAATAAAATTATTTTTGCTACTATTTCATAACTGTAATTTTGCTACTGTTATGAATTGGGCAACTTCGGTGAAAGGGTTGTTTGACCCCCAAAGGGGTCATGACCCACAAGTTGAGAACCACTGTTCTGAAGGCTAATAATAAAAGAAATATAATGATAGGGGTTAAGTCATAGCATCAATTTGTCTTTAAGATTAAAGCGTAGGTATATATTTCCAGCTTAACTATGAGGATCCTACTTCAATTTTGTGATTCAGTGAGTCCCTTTCTCTCTCCACCTAGTTACAGCTTTTGAAAAATGTGGCATACATATATTTCATTCAAAATTCTTAAGTAATTTTAATTTAGTTTGTAATTGTGAGGATTTCATAGGCAAAGATAGCCCATGTATTTTCACAATTTTGATGAATAAGCATTTACATTTTAGTATATAAAAGGTTTTGAGGACTAAACATGTCATTATAGGAAATTATGGTTTATATTAAGTCACAGAGAAGCTAGGTTACATGAAAAAGAAGGTAGTATCAGGACTGGAGGTAGGCTAATTAACAACCGGTGATATGCAGATGACACAACCTTGCTAGCTGAAAGGGTAGAGGATTTGAAGTACTTGCTACTGATGATGAAAGGTTTAAGACTTCAGTATGGATTAAGTCTCAATATAAAAAATTATCAAACTGGACCAATAAAGTAACATCATGATAAATTGAGAAAAAATATTGCCTTGCTTGGATCTACAATCAGTGTTCATGGAGGCAGCGGACAAGAGCTCAAAGGACAAAACCACTAGGCAAATCTGCTGCCCGAGACCTCTTTAGAGCATTAAACAGTAAAGAGGTTACTTTGAGCACTAAGGTGCAGCGGAACCAATCCATGATATTGTCAGTTGGCTCATATGCATGTGAAAGTTGGATACTGAATAAAAAGACATTAAAAAATCAATGCATTTGCATGTTAGATGAGAAGAATATTGAAAATATCAGGGACTGTTGAAAGGACAAAATAGTCTGTCTTGGAATAAGTATGGCCAGGATATCCCTTAAAGGAACGGTTGGAGAGACTTCATAATTGGACAGATTGTCATGGGAGACCAGTCTCTGGATGAGGACATCCTATGTCCTAAAACAGAGGGGAAACTAAGGAGAGGAAGGTCCTAGAGGAGATGGATTGACCCCCAAACTGCAGTGGTGGGCTCAAGCCCAGGAACAATTATAAGGATGATGCAGGGCCAGGTAGTGCTTTGCTCTGTTGTGCTGTGGGCTGGAACCCAACTCCTAGGCACCTCACAACAATAACAACAACAATGTTATGCATTTTAATTATTCCACAAGTTAAGTACATTGAATTTACTATGGACTGCCCAAAGACGAATCTGTCCTTGAAGAAGTGCAGCCAGAATGCTTCTTACAGGCAAGAATGGAGAGACTTCTTCTCCGCTCCTTTGGACATGTTATCAGTGGGACCAGTCCCTGGAGAAGGACATCATACATAATAAAATAGAAATACACCCCGAATGATGAAGGTCTGGACAAATTCCTCTGACACAGTGGCTGCAGCAATTGCTTCAGACATAGGAACCATTGTGAAGATGGCACAGGAGCCAACAATGTTTCATTTTGCTGTATCGCAGGTCCCTGGGAGTCAGAACGGACTCGATAGCATCTAACACTAACAGCGTGCTTCATTACGTATCTTGAACTTCTAAGATATGTATTTAAAATATTAGGATACCAGAAGCAGAAAAACCTAAGAAATCTGAGTTGTACACAGTAGTGATCTAAATAAAAGAAAACACCAAAAACTATAGAAGATATAATATGAGACTATCTTTATTATCACAAGTTAGACGGAAAAATGCAGATATTTTACAAATAAAAGAAAAAATATTAAACTGCATTAAGATGGACGATATTTATTTAAAAGTTTCCCTATAGAGATCATTTTAGATTATATATTTGCAACACACATGAAATGAAAATATTTTGTGTCAAAATACACTACTAATGAATAGAAATATCCAGATATGTTACAAGCAAAAAAATTGATGAAAGAAAATATGACTTGCCTAAGGTATGTATTCAAATGAACTTCTATAATAAAAAATATTGAAATAGTTACTTACTGGGCACATGAAAACATATTAACATATTAGTTATGTACGACATTTATAAAAATAAAATATTTAAAAATAGTGTCTTGGCAAATGTGGAGATATGAACTATACATCTTGCACTGATAAGAAAGAAAAAATGTCTAAAATAATGAGGAAAGAGGTATTATCTAGTGAACGTTGGAATGTACATACTCTGTTAACCCAGGCTTATTGTGACTAGCTACACACTGTTCCAACAGATGTAGTCAATTTGTTTTGTATATTCCATCTGGTGATGTCTGTGTGTATACTTGCCTTCCGCATTGTTAAAAACAGGTAATTTGCTATGAGAAAATCATTGGTTTTAGCAAAATCCTATCATGCGATCTCCAGTTTCATGTTTATCACCAAACCCATATTTCCCAACTACCTTCCTTCCCCTTTGTTTACAACTTTTTCATTCCTATCACCAATAATTATTATTGCAATTTTATTTCATGTTTGTTCAATTTCAACTGAAGATATTATTACAATTTTTCTATTTCCAGTTACCTACAGATGGGATTTGGGTCTCCAGTATGCACTCACCCTCATTTACAATGATATGATTTTATGTTCTTAGATGCCTGATATCTGGTCCCTTTGACACTTCGTATTCACACAAGCTGATGTGTTTCTTCCTTGTGGGCTTTGTTGCTTCTGAGCTAGATGACTACTTGTTTACCTGCAAGCCTTAAAAACCCCAGACGTTATATCTTTAGTGGCTGATGGGCACCATCAGCTTTCTTCACCACATTTGCTTATGCACACATTTGTCTTTAGCGGTCATGTCAGGAAGGTGTGCACCAACTGGTCACCCCCTTACAGAAGGGTTGCAGGGAGGAGACAAGGCAGTCAGGGTAAAGGGTAGTAAGTGATGAAACATACAACTTTCCTTTAGTTTTTAAATGCTTCCTCCCCCCACTAGCATGATCCCAATTCTACCTTATAAATCTAGCTAGACCAGAGGATGTACACTGGTACAGATAGAAACTCAAAACACAGGGAATCCAGGACAGATGATCTCTTAAGGACCAATGGTGAGAGTGTCCATACCAGGAGGGTGGAGGGAAGATGAGGTAGAAAGGGGAAAGCAATTACAAGAATCTACATATAATTTCCTCACTGGGGGATGGGCAACAGAGAAGTGGGTGAAGGGAGGCATTGGACAGTGTAAGCTATGACAAAATAATAATAATTTATAAATTATCAAGGGTTCATGAGGAAAGGGGGAGCAGGAAAGGAGGGGGAAAATGAGAAACTGATATCAAGTGCTCAAGTACAAAGCAAATGTTTTGAGACTGATGAGGGCAAGAAATGTACAAATGTGCTTTACACAATGGATGTATGTATGGATTATGATAAGCACTGTACGAGTCCCCAATAAAATGATTAAACAGTTTTAAAATTTCTTCACCACTAGCTTTTGTGGTTCTGCATAAACTTGAATAATAGTTGTATTGATTGGATTTCCTTCAAGGCCCGTAGATATAATCCTATCACAGACAGCAGTGTACTTCCAGATTGATTTTGCAATGGCCGTTTGGACGGTGAATGGCATGCCATTCCTCTTGATTATGTTAATACTGGCATTGCCAATAGCAGGATTTTCTGATTCAAAATAGCCAATACCAGTCAAGTTCAGCTCACTAATGCCTAGGGCAACTATCTTTATGCATTGCTTTTCATTTTTGACCACGTTCCATTTTCCTAGATTCAGACTCTGTATGTTGAGACCAGCTCTTACATTGTAAATGGGTCCAAGCTGGGGTACAATTTGCCATGTGAAAGCTTATATACAAAGGGGTTAGCCAAAAGTTAGGGCATGAGGGTCCTTGAAGTATAGACACTCCAGGGCCTAGAAGTTTATTAGTGGCAGGCTTGAATACTTTCCCTGCATGCAGAGTGCAGTGCCTGGCAGGCTTATATACAAATGGTGCCGTTCACAATTCAAAAAGTTTCCATAGCTGGGAGGGAAGGGTGAGGCTGGGGACGTGAAGTAACTGAGAAGGTTGCAGACTGCTGCCTTCTGTAGATGTAGTCAGGGCACAGGAGGCAAGTACGCGTTTATCTCAGCAGAGAGACAAGCCAGACATTGCTCCATCAGCTCCCATGGCTGAGACATCAGCATTCTCCCACTGGCCATGAACCATGGAAGGTGCTGGTCCTGTCCCATTTGCCTCAGAGGCAAATAGCTTTGCTCCCGCAATACTCCACCCATTCCCTGATCAGATCATGAGCAGATTTTTGCAGAGGTTTCTTCTTACCTTCAGTTGTGCTTCATTGGCATCTGAAGGTTTCAAAGGCTCCACTTCCACAGGCTTTACCAGGCTCACATCACAAGTAGCTCTTCCCCAGTCATATTTCCAGTGCCCTTGGACCTGAGGGGCTAGCCTCTGGCACTGCCTCCTACCAGATTCTGCTTGCATTCATTAGACCTCAGCAAGTAACAATGCTTCCAAGCTATGCATAAGGTTGTCAGTTGCATCGAAATTTGGGGAGCTGATTCCTATTTCGTTGTCTGTTCTTCGTCTGGCAGCTCGTCTGACACCTGTTCGTTCTTTGTGACCCGCTGGTGTTAGAACTACCAGTGACATAACTTCCAGCAGCACAGTGCACACAAGCCACCACAGGATGATAGACCAGTGGACACGTGGTGGACCACAAGGTAAAAGTCTTAATTTTTTTCATGGACCTTTTTCTCATTAAATGTCATATCGGATAAAATTTGCTTTTGATTCAGAAACTGTTACATCTCTCTCTTGTGGGAGAGATATATTTCGGTCCTTGGCTTCACATGAGAAGAATTCACCAGAAGCCTGGTTTGTGATCCAAGTGAGTTTTATGAAAGCAGCAGTTTCAGGTTTTACAGTAAATGGAACACATGCCAGACAGAGCCTGTGGCAAGGTTGTGGTTCTGTGGCTCTGGGACCGCAGCCCGGCTGCACTGCTTTGTGTAGCAGCCATTTGGGAAAGAGCCAGAGAGCAAAACGTCTGGCTTTTCAGGGCCCCCGTGGGAGGTGTGGTCGACGATACTGGTCGACCCCATTGGCTGAATCAAACTCACCTGGCTTAGGTGGGTCAATCCAGGTGTAATGCCCACCTAGGTGTACCACCCCTTCCTGGCCAGGAGCTTGAACCTAACAAAAATACCTTAATTAGGAAATTAATTTTAACATTTTTATCTATTTATTTATGTTTTTAAATATAATCCTTGAAAGAGAAAGTAATTATATATGTGATACTGATACTTATGTATTTTAGTGGAAACTAAATTAATATCCACAAAAATAAAATGAAACTTGGTTAAATCAGTACCAATGAATTTTATTTCTAATATTATGTAGGTATATTTTCTGTGGAATATATTTGTATGTGTGCTAAAAGATAAACATCATGGTACATGCATATTTTAAAAATCTATGAATTACTCTAACTTTTAGTAACAATTTAATATAAATGTGTGATATATACAGAACTGTGTGCAAATCCAGATATAGCGATCAATAGAGTTTGCCTATATTATACTGCTCACAAAAATGGTTAGTAATTCAAATCCACCAGCTGCTTCCCAAGAGAAAAATGAGACAGTGGCCCTGGTGATTTAGGAGTGTCACAATCACTGTGATCAGCAGTGAGCAGTTCAAAACCGCTGGAGCAAAGCAGGGCTGGTTCTTTTTAGTTGGACTCTTTGCTCAGTTGTATACTGTGTATAAAAGAACAGTTATTTTATAATTTATGAATATATGACAATGGGTTTCTCAATTTTGGTATTAAATATTTTGGTCCTCAGAAATGTTGAGCTATATTGAATAAATATGTTATGAAAATTCATATACCTATAGTTGGGGAATGAACACTTGTATATTCACTTTATTGACTGTAAACACTTGAAAGTTGAATTCCTTTGATTATATGGTAATTTTCACGGATATTTGAAAACAGTTTTCTAAAAATGACAGTCATTTTATATTCTTATCACTAGTTCTTCCATATTTTTGACAATCCTAGTTCAGCTTTTAAAGTTTAGCTACTCTGAAGTATGTGTCCTGATATCCTACAGGTATTATAATACACATTTCTGCAAGGACTAATGATATCAAGACAATTTTATATTGGACCTTTGTAGTTATTTTTTGAAATGCTTCTTTGAATAATTTACTCGTTTAGTATTTTTATTCTTAAATTACATGAGATATTTAACTGCTAAATGCAATATTAGTAGTTCAAAACCCACCATCTGCTCTGTGGGGGAGATAGAGAACTATGGTCTGTGCTTTCATAAAGATTTACAATTTAGGAAACCCTATATAGTGATTCAATACATCAGAATTAACTCTATGAAGTGGGTTTTTATATATTATGTATCTAAGTTATATGTAGTTTGCAAGTATTGCAAATATTCTTTAAAAAAATGTTTTGACTGGTATAGTCTGACAGAAATCAGATATAATGAAGGGAAATCACCAAGTACAAATATTAAAGACCCTTTATATACTTTTTATGCCGTTTTTGTGGTAAATCAGGTGCCTCAGCTGACATTCAGGTCGGCTTATACTCGAGTGCACACAGTGTGCCCACTGGGATCTTTCAGTTCCTTCCATTGAAATAAGTTAGCATATTTTTGTTTGGGTGGCATTTAAGAAATACAAAACTAAATAATGAATTCACATGAACCATTCATAAAATATTTTATATAAAGATATTAAGTCATTTAGTTACATATATGAGAACAAAATCTTTCAAGATTATAATAACAGAGCATCACTGAAGATTGTGTAAATGCTTTGGAATCTCTGATGTATATTCCTCTGTGCTCTTAAGATATAAAATCAGAAACAGAGTATAATAAATATTATTTACCAGTCAAGAAATAAAATGATTACACTTAAATTGAAAACTTTCTTTGTGACTTTGAGCAAATTATTTTAAATATCTAGGCTTCAGTTTATCTTTGAAAATGAAAGGATCAAATATGTGGCACAATCAGATAATACTCAGTATGGTTGGTGGCTCATACCTGCCAAACTCATTCTAGGAGCAGAACGCATGCATTCTGCTTCCTCGGAACCCCCATGGAGCTCATGCCAACACATGGAGTTGTTTGCCATGAACCCAAAAAGACTTGGTTTTTTAAAGGTACGAATTGTGAACTAAACCTATGCTCCTTTGAATTTTGATGCTGATGAAGAATATCAGAATGTATTAGGGATTGCCAGCAGTACAAATAAATTTATCTTCGAGGATGTGCGGTTAAAATGCTCCTTAGAACCAAGAATGGAGAGAAGGATTTAAGGATTTGGGGCATGTTGTCAGGAGAGACTAGTCCCTGGAAAATGACATTATGTTTGGTAGAGGATAAACAAAAATAAGGCCCTTAATGTGATGGACTGATCTCTTGGTTGCTGTCACAACGGTTCCACTATCACAATAGATGGGCGAGTGGCCCAGGACTGTGAGTGCTTTGTTCTGTGGAAACTAGGGTTGCAGGGAGTGGGGACTGATGTCATGGCACCTAAGCAGAAAAGCAAACGGAGTTGAGACTGATCTTTTTACATCAGAAAGTAGTATTGCTCTAGTAGTTTTCCATCTTGGTTATTCCAGAATTATTTTCATTGTAGCTACTATGAATTGAAATATAATTTCTGACCTCCACATAACTATATCAGGATTGTACATTCCTTAGGACAGGCATGCCTTATGCTGAAGTAAATTATTTGTATTTTACACAATGTAATTCTCCATCCTGATATTTACTCATAAGCACTTACCAAATGCATGAATATCACATAAATATACATACTTCGTATTCCTCTCCAGAGGTACTTGTGATGAAAATAGTTTAAATAGCTCAAGAAATGTGCACTTAAAAAATCCTAGCAATGTGTAGACACAAGAATACAAATATATATTAAGACATGTAGAGGAGAAATTGGGGAAAATATCTTTTGTTAACCTTTCCCAAAGCCATTTAATTATCATATTTTCAATAATATTTTTCACATGTCTGGTGTTTATTAGATTGTATGCAGCTGCACAGAGATGAAAATGGTCTATCTTATTTCTTACTGTAAGAGAATGAAAAGATAAATAAACTGTTTAAGTTAATGGAATTTTTTTATTCTCTGCCCCAAGATTTAGTAACTTTGCACTACATCTTTTTTATGTTTCTTGATTGAAAACAGCCAAAATCCAGCAAGGAAGCTAGGGAACGAAGTAACAAATATGACCTCTCAGGTGTGTTATGCGATCAATAAAATGCACTTACAAGACACTGTCGCCACCGAGAACAATGTCTTTTTATAATACCAAGTAAAGTGAATGAGACTATAAAACAGAATATGCTATGATTTCTATTAAATAAATAATGGGAATTTTGACAAATGGGCACAGCACAGAAAAATGAAAGGAAATGATTTTCTATTGGTAGAATTGTGAGAAAATATGTCAGTAATAACTTTTGAAAATTATATTATTCTGCAGCAGTTAAAAAAGCTTTATAAATATGCATGCTTAAAATGTGAAAAACTGTATGACAGAAATTAAGATAGTGTAGTAAATTTCCTTAGATTCTGTATCCACGATAGTTGCAGAAATATGATTTAAATTTACTTCTGTCTCACTCACTTGCAATATACATGCTCATTCCACATTCTGTTCATCGATATTAGCTTCATATTAAAATATGCCACTGATGTTGGAAATAAATAATGAATGCTATAATTATTAAAATAAATCCATCAATGCATAATTATCATAAAATCAATATAAATGCCATGAAGATAGTTATGAAATGTTAACATCAGGAACATATCATAAATTTAAAAATTTGATAAATTAAGTAATATAAATTTTGAATTTATTCTCTTGTAAGATTAAAACAGAGAACTTGCAACAATTGAACTTCAGTGAGAATAAATTTAAAGTGATAAATTTCATTTGAAAGAGGCAATAAAATTGAAGCACGCTAGGCTTTCTGATGAAAAATACATATAGCTTATAGGTGAACATAAGCTCTGACTACTGATGTTTTTTAGTGATTCCATAGGACAGGGTAGAAATGCCCATACAAAAAACTAAAGTAAAAACTGAGTCTAAAATTTTAGAATCTCTAACAAAGCAAATCAAACCTGTTGCCTTCTAATTTGTTTGATTCAAAAAGACCCTATCTAGTGCGGCCAAGGGTTTTATCCACTGCCCTTACTGTTACCAAGCCAAGATCCAAGCAAACTTGCTGCCATGGATGATGGCGAGACACAGCGACCCTTGAAGACTGAGTTGAACTGCCCTGTGGGTTTTCTGAGAAGGTTACTCTTTATTGGAGTAAAAAAGCCCATCTTTCTCTTGCCGAGCGGTTGTTGATTTCAAAGAGGCAGACCACAGCTACTCACAAGGCAGGCTGCAGCTGTGGTATCAGCCAAATACCTCACTGACAGTGCTGGCAGGACTCCATGGATGCATTATATTGTGCTCAGTTCAAGTTGATACCAACACATTATCATTTTCAATTTGAAAATAGGACCCCCCAAAATCTATGAGAAGTTGATAAGCCATTCCATAATAAAAATGACAGTAGTTAGATTCTGTAGCTTTGAAAATAAGTGGGACATAAGTTAATTATTCAATATTTTTTCAATTTGGAAGAGATAATGGATATATTCTTTGCTTATTAAAAGGAAGAATAAGAAGTAGACAAATATACCTTTATATATGGAATATATATCTAATGAAAGGTAAACTTATGTGAAAAATCTCTAAAAGTATAAACTCTTTTACCATTGGAGATGCTCATGCAGAACCTTCTAGACTGCATATCAAGGAATGTGATTACTATAGTCAGTTACAAGTTCATGTATGTTCTATTTGTTATCTTGGAAGGTCTTTGACCCTCTGGGAAATATGCACACAGTTTTATATTTATATATGAGTTAGAGCAGATCTTGAAGGGGGCCCATGTTTTAGAACAGACAAACTATGGTTTTTGTTTATTTTCTTTTTGAAGATAAGCAGTGAAAATATTATAAAATGATCATAATGGGTGTGGAGGTCACAACTCTGTGTGCCCAGTTTTGTATCTCTCATAGGTAATGCGGACTTCAGATTTAGAGAAGCTATCCCATGTGGTAGCAGATGTATGCTTGGATAGCAGGGATCTGAAAAGAGGGCATCCTACTGGATATAGTCCAGGTCAGATTAATTCTAGACACAAACAAAAATGAACTAAACTGGTCAAACTACAACTATCTTTAAGTATTAGTTAGGCACAGCTATAGGGTTATCTTTGGTTTTTAAAATTTTGAAAGGTCTTTTATGGGAGATTCTTTTTTCAATTTCCTTTTGAGGCATGTGGAAAACATAATGGAAAAGAAAGACAAAAATGATGCATTCATAGTGTGATTTTTTGAATACAAGTAAACCATGGACACTCAGAAAACTTAACATATTAGTCTGAGAGGCAGGACACCTGCTATGTTCCTTAGAAGCAGCCAGAGCCTGACGATGCATCCACTCTCACGGATCCACAAGACTGTGCTCCCACCAGCCTGTGATCTTCCTGCATTCTGCTTCATTGTATGTGATTGTGTGAATCTGAAGAGGGATTTGTAGACTACTATCGGATTTATGGACTTGATCTGGACTGGGCTAGGATGTTTTCCTGATACTCAATTGCTTCTGGATAGAAAGGTCTTTCTTAAACCCATATGAGTGTCACTGGACTGGCTTCTTTAGTTCCTCGGGCCTAATGCACACATTGTGGTCATATTGTCAGGAAGGACATCATGTTTGGTTAAGTAGAGGGACAACAAAGAGGAGAAAGTTCCTCCAAAAGGTGGAATGATACATTTCTTTCAACATTGGACTTGAGTTTAGGAATAAATGTGAGGATTGTGCATGACCAGATAGTGTTCCTATGGGTCTGGACAGACGCAGCAGCACCTAACAGCAACATTAACAACCTGGGAAACCCACTTGATACAAGCAAGCATGCAGAAAGTGAAAAGCATTTATTCACTTACTGATGAAGGCAAAGATTACAACCCTTCAGTTATGTTACACTACAAAACAAAGAAAACTAATTTTTAAAAAAACTGAACCTGTGGCAGTTACACAATCTGGTGTCAACTTGAGACTATTAAAAGTGAAAGGGTGGAGTTTGCCTGTCAATCAGGTCACAACTTGATGACCTCATTCGGAGGAGCTATGGAGTTAAATTGCTCACTGGAGTCAGGATACATAAAACTCTCCCTGCGAGACATTCCTGTGGACAAGCCACACGGAGCTATATTGATGGACCCAGAGCCCAGGAGCTGTAGGAGCCACATGGAGACGCACACCTGTGTTGAAGTGCCTCCATAAGACTTTTCACCCATTGACCTGTGATCTTCCTGCTTTCGGTATTGTGGTAGTCTGGGGTAGACTAGAGAAACAAATTCATAGAGACTACTACGTGAATAAGAAAGAGGTTTATATACAAGATCAATTGAATATTAGGAAAATATCCCAGCCCAGTGCAGATTAAGTCCGATATTACCCCATCTGTCTGATACAAAGCTATAAAGTCCTCTTCAGACTCATGAAACACATGAAATGATGCTGAATGCAGGATGATCACAGGCCAGTGAGTTGGAAGTCTTCTGGATCCAGTGGCAGTGGAAGCATCTCATTGCTGGTAGGGATGTGGCTTCTTCAGCTTCAGAGGTCTGGATGCGTCAGGATAGGTGCATGTGGCTTCTCCAGCTCAGGGCACTGGCATTGTGCCATGTGTCTTGTCAGCTGCAATGTCTCCCAGCGAGTGAACAGAGAGAGAAAGTTGTCTCCTACCACCAAGGAGGAAATACCAGGTTTCCCAGAAATCTCAGGAGCAGGCCTTGTCCACACACAGACCTCACTGGTTAAGATTCAATTGGCAGACTACTGCATGCCCTCACCCTTAATCCTCTCAAATCCCAAATTGACCCCAGGTTACATAAGCACCACAGATATCATTGTATGTTCTGTGTGAGTCTGTAGAAGAATTCATGAACTAGTATCAGACAGATGGGCTGATATCAGACTCATGGACTTGATCTGGACTGGTCAGGGCTGTTTTCTCAATAGGAAATTACTGTTGGATAGAAAGCTCTTTCCTAGAGGTATGAGTTTCCCTGAATTTCATTCTCTAATCAACCTGGACTAACACAAAACCAATAAAGAGTATAATGGTAAATGGCAAAGAAGGAACAAAGAAATTTTCCAGAATTTAATTTTTCTTAATTCAGCAATCAATGTCCTTGGAAATAGCAGTTAATAAATCAAATGATTTTTAAATCGGTCGAATCTGTTGTAAAAGACTAAAAAGAAAAACCATCCCTTTACTGATCAAGCTGAACCTGAGCCAAGCCATGCTTTTAAAAAATAGCCTCAAATACCTGCAAACATGAACAATGGCAAAGGAAGACCAGAGAACAAATGATGCATTAGGATTGTGATGGTATGAAGACAATGGATCATACCAGGAACTTTTGGAATAATAAAAAATATATATTTTGCAAGAAAGCGAGACAGAAGATGCTTCAGAGTCAAGGATGATAAAAGACCATTCATTTACTTTAACATGCCTTCAGAAGAGCCCCATTCCTGAAGAGAGGCATTCTACTTGGTACCCTAGAGAGTGGGTAAGAAAGAAGTAAGACCCTCAATCAGATGACTTCACACAATGACTCTAACAATGAGCCCAAACCTAGAAATGATTGTAAGGATGATGTAGCAGCAAACAAATTTTTGATTCATTATAGGGAAGATCATTATGCATAAGAGGTGATTCAAACAGTATCTAATAACAACATAAAATGATATGCACGAGTAAGGGATTGAAAGATGGGCATACAACTGTGCTTTTCTAAAACAAGTACAGATAACTGAAAAACAGTATGTTCAAACATCTATTATTATGATAAAGTATAATATTGCACTACCCCATTTGGCCATTAAATAGAAATCTTATTGATATTCATCCAGCCTTTTGGTTTCATTTCTTAGAGAATACTAACTGATATCAGGGGCAAAGAAGAGGAGGTAGCGTGCTTCCTTGTTAATAGATGATGAATATTACCTCCTGTTCCCTTCACCTAGGCAGTCAGTTGTTCACTACTTCAATGATCACAATACTTATTCATTTAAGAAGTTAATTAGCGTTCTGCATTGAACCTTTTTCTGCCATTATTTCCAGCCTATTAGTTTTGGACTGCCTGTCTTGCTCAATGGTTTGATGCTGTATATGTTTTGCCCATTTCCCATCATTTTATTGCTAAAAATAAACCTACCGTGCAGAGCCTATTTATTATTACTGATATTAAGCAATGTAGAGTTTGACTGTTATATAGGATATCTTTCTGAAAATAGAGGGTAAATAAATTATTGATGAAACATCATATGGATCTCTATTTAACGGACACGATGCTTTGTTTCTTGACACGACTTCCATACAGGTCTATGCACTTTGAACGGTGGTGGGCCTCTTTCTCTGACATCTTCCCTGGAGAATTCTGAACTTTGATTTACATCAAGTAAAAATGGTAGTTTTGGTATTCTGGGTGTGGGGGGATAACAAACTTGTTTCTTTGAAATATGCTTTGAGTTCTGCTCCCCTAAGGAAATTTGAAGGTGCAATATAAGGGCTGTAGAATAGATGGGGTAAGGAAGAGCTATCGCTACTTTTGAAAGTGCATCATTCTAGTGGAAAAATAAAATGCTCAGTGCACTTTTATCGGTCTTATTCTCTCCGCTTGCTACCAAGTTCTTCATGTGACCCACCTAATCATTCCTGTCAGGGTTGCATGCGACCATTTGCATACTGAAGATTGCTCAGCACATGGCAGTTAGGACAGATGAGCCCTCAGAGGTAGTGACAGGAGTAATGGTTCCCAGCGAGTATGGGAAGTGAGGGGTGGAGGGGAAGGAGGAGAGAGCGATTGATAGCATTGATGATTGTGTAACCCCACTCGATGGGATTGAACAACAGAACTGGATGGGAAGGGAAGGGATAAACTGGAATGAGTAAGATACGTCAATAAATATATTATTTAAAGAGGAAATCCACTCCATTTTCATGGTCCCTTCCAGTGTATGATGAGAATCATAAAGTATTTGGTCAAAAGTGTCATATTAAGTTCAATGCACCACCTGTGCTTAAACATATTTTGTTTGGAATAAGTTTGTACAGCTACAAATCACAGCCTTAGTAGCTATGCGTTTTACTCACCCTGACCTGTTAGAGCAGAGCTGCCCTCCATCAGGGTTCTGATGGCTGGTTTCCTGAGAAACTGATCTCCAGGCAAAGGTATCTCTGGGGTGCTTCCAAGTGGATTCCAATATACAATCTTTGTTTAGCAGCCTGATACCGGACAAATATCTCACATCTAGAATCATGTTGGATTAAGTAACTGGAACCATACCCGATTTAGTGGACACATAAAATTAGCCATGTTTCTTTCTCCCCTCTATAAGTACATACATGTGTGCATGTGCACACACTCCCAAGGATCCAGGTAGGTTATATTTAAATCGGGTCGTCTGGTGGGGCTACGGAATGCTTGTCAGGACCTTGAGCAGAATTGGTGACGCAAATGAAGGAAAACAATGAATTGTTGGAAAGTGATATGTGAATAGAATAAATATTGGTCTCACATCATCCAAAATGTCTAAGTGCCTGAAATGATGGATCGTTTAACAGATGTCTGTAGTAGTTTAGAGCTGCAGTAGCTTTTTCCCCTTTGTCCAAATGCCACTGGGTTCGGTAGGATAAATGACTCGTGCTATATTAATCACTGAATTGTTTCAGCAACTCAAATACACTGAGAATTATGACAGGAAGCATCAGTGTCTAGTCTTAAGGATATAAACAGGACATAGAAATCACAAACGAGCAAACCAATAAACAAAAGTGAAAAGAATTCACAAAATTTGAGATTCTTGTCAACTTTAACATCTTAGATTCGAAGTATCTAGAAACCGTTCAGAAACCTCTCTAAACTGTATATCTTCCACATAATCTAACTGCATTAATATTAAATTTATACCAAGAATGCATATTAAAGATGCAGGAAAGTAATTTTAATCAGTTTTTATTTTTTGTCTTTAAGTTCATATTTCAAAACTGCTAAATGATATGTCTTTATAGTGTGAATGCACCCTGTTTAGGGCTATTTGGGGATGTGAATTTAGTCACTGACAATAGTTGTGTTCATATGGTGGTAGGCACTCTGAAGTTCATGTAAAAACTTTTTAAAAATTGCTCTGGGGCACTATTTGTTTATTTGTGGGTTCCCTGCAAGCAGTATTAGACTTCTGAAGTATTCTCTAAAGTGCTGCTAAGAGATCGCCACCAGCATTACGTACGTGTCAGAGAACATTGGAGTCGATCTGAGAACAAGCATAACAAGAAAGGATCAGGGAAGGACTGGGTGAGTTATTGGGCTGCAACGTCATAAAAATGGAATGGAGTAATCAGGTCTCATGAAAACTGGCAGTTTTGTACCTTCGCCTTACTCTACTCTTTTATTTGCACCAAACATGATCATATTTTTCAAAGCATAGGCAAGTGAATAAATTAAAGGTGTGGATTAGGTCAGAATTGTGACTTGAGAAGTCATAGCTAACAGATTTTAAAGATTAGTAGTACATGGCACACAAAATTCACCGTTTGCAGAACACATTTTTAAGTCAACTCTTGCTACTTTAAAAATATTGGTCACATTTTTACTTTATCATTTTTCCTTGTTAACTCAGCTGAATTGCAAGGATTTTTCCCCCCTTTTCTCTCTTCTAAAATACAAACTAGATCAGAAAATGTTAAAATGGGTTTAAATCAACAACGTTTAAAAAATCAAATTGGCTCCTTTTTAAGTGAGTTTAAATCAAAATGAGTTATCATCAGGGAAGCTGAACTGGGTCATGTTAATAAAATGGAAAACCCATGAACAACCTGATGAGGCTTGGCAGGTCCATCATCACAAACATTCCCTACTGAGATAATGAACTTGACAATACTGTTCTTATTCTTAAGATATGATAGCGTAACGTCATTGTAAAAAAAAATCTCAGAATGAGGGTAATTCAGGTTGACTACAGAATCATCCATAGTGATAGAGAGCCTGTGATTGATGCCTCATTATAAAGTGAGTTCCTTTATCTTCATAGAATAAGGGCAAGGACAAGACTGGCACTGTTCTTCTGGGTGATACACCCGAGATCTTGAATCATTGTGGGCACTTTGCAAAAGTCTATTGGAATGAATTTTCCAAGTGTTGAAATTCACAGTAAAATTTTTTACAGGGAAGATGTGTTTCAAAATGCTGCTGCAGCAAGATCTCATCTATCCAATTAACTCCTAGGAATAACTCAGGTTTGCCAGATTCTTTTCATTTGTACAATACTTTGTATCCCTTTACTTCTCATCCCAACCACCTCCATCTCCAGCCCAAGAAGATTTCCATGAGCATGTTAGATGAACATGTGCCTCCTAGCCATCTCCTCTTCCATCTGAATATTTATATTTTGAATATACAAATCCTGATAATTTAAAAGAAAGCCAAGCTTGTGCTATTCGATTTACTAAAAGGCATAATTGTCCATATTGGTCAAATGTTGTAGCTGTTAGAAAAGTAATGATCAACCCCTTTTAAAGGTAAACATTTAGTGGCCTTAGGGAAGTTAGAGCGACCCTAGGAACTGTTCGACTTTATCTGTCTCCAGTTTGAACGATGAGAAAGGAGAGCTGTTCTCACTAATGAAGTCATCACAATGCTCTGCCCAGAAGTGTCTTGTCCAGGGCGGGAACTGATTAAGAGAAATGGAGAATTTGTGTACTAATATTTTCTTAATTGGCTTTCTTCGGGATTCTGGTTGAAACATAGATAGGAAATACATGCCGCTTAACCAGGGCATGAAACAGTAATACAATTATCTACTTGTGTCTACGTTGTGCTGTAGCCTGAGAACGTTCTCTCTGCATGCCGGATATACAGGGAGGCAGGGTGTGAGATAGATGCTTTAATACAATGTTCCTTACATATGAAAGTCCAAACCCCCCATCTTTGCCGAGGAACACAATTTCCTTTGGCCCTAGGTTTTGCAAGTAATGAATAAATGTATGACTTATTTATATTGTCAGTTTTTTCTCAACCTACATATGTAATTTTGTAGCACCAGCACGAAAATCATTATGTAGACATTTGAAAAGTAGTCTTAATAAAATTCTATCTGACCATTAAAGAAAACTATTTATGGTTAGACATTCTTTCATGTTATCTACATATATTCTTTTTTTAATGATCATTTTATTGGGGGTTCTTACAACTCTTGTTACAATCCATACATCAATTGTATCCAACATATTCGTATGTATATTCCATCATTCTTTTCTAGACATTTACTTTCCATTGAGCCCTTGGCATCAGCTCTTCTTCCCCCTTGTACCCCCCAACCCTTGTGGCCCGTTGATAGATTGTAGATTGTTAATTATTTTCAAATCTCACATGGACCACTGTCTCCCTTCGCTTCTGGTTTCTGTTGTTCCTCCCCCTGCATGGGGGTATGTGGTTATGTGCCTTTCATTGTGATCGGTTCCCCCCTCTCCAGCCTTTCCCCCTACCCTTTTGTTATCTCTATTCCCATTCTTGTTCCTGGCTTCCATGTGTTGTGAGTTTTATCTCTTGCCTGTACCCATGTCCATGCTCCAGTCTAGTCTACGTTCGGAAGTGACACTGAGGTCATGATAGCTAGAGATGAGGAGGCCTCCAGGGATCAGAGGTATATTGCTGACCCATTAGTGCTCTATTGCACGCTGATTGACTCACCCCCTCCCTGTGACCCCTCTGTGGGGGGATGTTCCATTGTCTATAGATGGGCTTTGGGTCTCTGCTCCAACCCCATCCATTCTCACCAATGCATGTTTAATTGTTTATGTTTGTAGTGAGCCTTCCAATGCCAGTTTCCCAGTCTCGATGACACCTCTGGGGTCTTAAAGACTTGAAATTAAATGAGCAGTCATACAACAGTGAAGCAACAAGCCCACGTGGAAGACACACATCAGCCAATTGTCTACATATTTACTATGAATCAAGTTTAAACAAAAATACATGTGTGTATTTCTATTGCTTCCCAAGACATAGTAAATACCAAGACAGCCCATTCATATTAAATTGAATACTTTAACTCCAATGCCCTAACTGGAGAAGACAGATTCTCGTGCACGATAGTCTTTTGTTTATGTTCATCCATATCTGTATAATGCCTGAAATAATGAAACTTTCCTATATTTTCTATACTCTTTAATGTCTGAATAAAACTTTCAAAGGTGATTCATTTAGATGCATCCTGAATATGAAATAAAAATATATTAATCTAATTAATATAATTCAGATTGATGCTTTGCTCGACATAATTCGATCTTCCTGAAGGAAGATGACTTTTTTCCCAGGATGGATGGAGCAATATTAAAGAACTCTCAATTTTGATTTCAGCCTAAATACTGATACTTGTTTGAACATAAACATTAAATATTAGCATTAAATATTGAAAACAAACTGAGACCACTCATAAAAATCACAGAGGAAAGCTAACTTTGAGTTATAATCTGATACAAACACTTCTAAGTACATACTGAAATTTGTGGTAGATTGGGATTTTTCCCTTTGTGAACCTGCGTATATTTACACAAAGGAGACCACAGTGCTGTGGTGGAAACCCACCAGTGCTTCCACGGAAGAAAGACATGGAAGTGTGTGTCCATAAAGATGGAAACCTTAGTTGTGGAAGCGCAAAGGGGCAGTCTTACTCTGTCTTGCAGTGTCATTAGGATTGACTTGAGAGCAGGGTTTCATTTTCATTGTTCAGTGTAGTTACAGTTTTTGAATTGCAGAAAATGTATTTGCGTACAAACTTCAGACATCAAAATAATGACAAAATATTAAAATGCCTTGACTATTTCAGGCGTAATTGTATACTGTATTTACAGATACTTAAAAATAAGCAAATTAGTCTGATAAATTGAACCATTTTTTTGATAGTTTGAAATGTTCTTATACATGCTAACGACTATAAGTCTGCCTGAATGTTACTTTTCCTCCTCCTTTTTTTCCTTTTCTTTTCCTCCTTTTTATAGCCACTCAGAGTAATATTTAGATCTGATGGATTAGGACTTTCAAGGTGGCCATCTCTCTTTTTAAGAATTAATTTTATTTACCGTATTTAGGTTTTTAATTTATTTATATAGGGTAACATTTCCCCCTTTAAACACGTAGCTACCACAGTCTGTATCGCTTCCTCTCTGTCTGGGGGAGTCTATAAACTGGCAGCAGAGGAACCAGCAATAACGCATGAAGAGCTCTGTGCCAAGAGTTGACACTAACTTGGCAGCAGAGAGTTTGTTCTTTTGGTTTTTATTTTTGAGATTAAAGGAAAAAGCATTCTTTAATTGAAATCCATTCTAAAATTTGTTCTCAGGAATTCCTTTTCTAAGAGACCTAGGGAATTTGCATGTAGGAACCATACGTGGCTGTCAATAAAATTTCAGAACTGGTTACTAATGTGTCGTGCTCTGAAGGCTTGTGACTAATAAATATTGTTTATTTGAAAATAAAGTAAAATGCTCCTTTTAAATGTATTAGTTGGAAAGAGCTGCCTCATTCCATAGTAGAATAAGTAAATGAACAAGGAACTTATTATTTAGATAAATTAAATTACTGGAAGCCATCAAAAATTCACAAAGAACAAATGGCTCTATCTTTCCTCTCTATAGTATATTCTTTAACAGTTAGATCAGGAAAAAAAAGATTTCTAAAACATTAGTGTTTGCATTTTGCTCTCACAATTTTTGGTATATTCACAAAAATACATGCAATAGTATTTCCTTATATGTTTCCTATTAAAATGTTGGTAAAAGGAGTCAAAACCTTCCCTTTGGAAAAGCTATGGCTTGAAAGTGGAAGCCGAGTGGAAGAGAAGAAGGGAGGAGTTTAACAATGTTCGTGGCAATTAGATGAAGTGATTCTGGCTACACCCAGGCCCCCAAATCTAAAGATAACAGCTGCCAGTCAGAAGCAGACGAGGGCAGCCAGACCTGTGATAACTGATAGGTAGGAAAACAGAGATTCCAGTCTGAGTTGGTATCAATGGAATCATAACAGGAATGAATAAGGGGCACGTCTTTATATTTAGTTAAAATAGGGATAGGACAAAATAGCTTTCTTTCTTGAAGACCTTTTTTCTTTTTCATAAAAATTGATTTTCATTGTGTTCATATTTTAGGGATATTAAACTAAGTAGCTTGACTCCACAGTCATTGCTGAGGAAAACAGCAATCAAGAGATCAGAGGAAACTTTGCATTGGGTAAATATGCGGCATGGACCTCTTTAGAGTTATTGAAAAACAGAGAAGCTACTTTGAGGACTAAGGTTCATCTGACCCAAGCCATGATGTTTTCAGTTGTCTTACATGCAAGTGAAAAGTTGGACATTGAAGCCGAATGTCAATGGTTTTCCTGGCTGGGAACATCTAAAATACCATGTGATGCCCAAAGGATGACAAAGTTGCGATGGAATAACGATGACTAGCATGCTCCTTGGAGGCAAGGATGATGACACATCATCTCACATATTTTGTACATCAGGGATGGCCAGTCCATGCAGAAGGACATGACGTTTGGTAAAGTAGAAGGACAGTGAACGAGAGGAAGGTCTTCAGTGAGATGGATTGGCGGGGTGAGGGCAACAACGGGCTCAGGCACAGGACCAATTATGATGAAGGTGCAGGACCGGGTAGTGTTTTTGTCTTTTGTGCACTGGTTCACTGTGTTTTGGGTTCTATTCAATGGCACCTAACAACAACATAAAGGATCATGTAACATAACACTCATCAATTTCAATATAATGGTGTGTTTTAAATCTGGCGAATTACTAATATTCTGACATGTGTTTTTGAAATCGATTGAGATAATAAAGGGTAAATTTTCTCATTTCCTCTATTCCTGTGAGCAATTAAATAAGAGTGTAAGTAAAAATGTATTGCTACTATAGTTACATTTCAAGCATGAGTGGTTTCATTCAAGATGTTTTAGTATGTTTGTAATAAATGTATTACAGCAAACAAATTCTCTCAGCAATACCCTTGTCTAGAACACACTAGAGAGCCTTCAAACAATAGCTCAACTCAAAATAATCATTTCCAAGGAGACGTGGTGCGCCATTTAAATTCAAGGCAGAGAGGGCGCCTTACTTGATGCAGACTGGTGGTTTGGAGTTCTGAATGGGTACATTTTAGATGACCTCAAAGTATATAGGACAATCACTAGGCCTCCTTAGATATGAATTTTAAAGAAAGGGAAACTGCACTCATGGGAAGAAGGCCAGGAGATTCCGACAAGAAATATCCTCACCTCTGCCCCCACTATCACTTTGTAACTGCTCTTTCTTCCCGGGAGAAAGAACTGTCCGATCATAAATCAACTAAGAAGACTTACCCCATCTGTGCACCCTGTAGTCTTGGAATTTTCTTTGCAGACTTCTGTTTGTCCCCTAAACTGAAAGAAAATATAAATTTGAGTGCTTTGAAGATCCTAAAATTAAAATCAAAACCACAGAATTTTTCAGGGAAGGGTATAGTGGTGTGAACATTTCCTTCATAGTCAAATTTACTGAGATGTAAAAGAAGTGGTAAAACAGCTTCATATTTTGATCTTTTGCTTTAAAAGCTTCCTGTGATTTCGAACAATGCTTTTTAAATGTATGGTCATAAATTCCTGAAGTTCCTAGTATAGGGTCACAGAAATAGAAAGATTCCCAATAAGATGACAGAGTAACTGCAAAAATGGATGCAGACATAACAGTCAGGAGGATGGCCAGACCCAGACAGGCTTTCCTTCCATGCACAGAAGGTACCTGTGAGTTTGAGCTCTCTTGATAGCACATAACAGCAATAACACAAATATTTAACTGTTTTTCCCATATTGGAATAAATCCCATATCACATTTAACACTTTTTCACTGTTGGCATTCTAGTTTTATCATTCCAATAAGGATTTGCATCCGAAGTCAATATGATACAAGTAAACGGGCTTCTTTCAGTGAGGATTCCGCTAATATGATGTGTGCCCACTCTGGTTCCACGGGTTCGTCTGAACTGGCTCGTCTGACAGCTGCCTGTGGACTCATTGCTGTAGTAGTGGCTGGTGATCCTAAGAAGAGTTTGACTTAGATGTGATATCAATGATATTGTTTGTGCCTTATGATCTGAGGGACTCAGACAATATCTTCATGTTCATGAAGTTTTCAGTGTCTGACGGTTCCATTGCTATTCATTAGGTTTTCAGTGGATGAGTCTGCTCTTTTCTGAATGCTAAGCTGAAGATTGTTCACTTTGGAGTACCCTACTGGTCGTTGAAATGCCAATATTCTAATTCCAGAATCACAGCAACACACAAGCCACCTGGAAGATAACGATGGTGTGTGTATACCGACATTTATTCATTATTCTACTGATTGGCATGGGGTTTGTTTCCATCTTCTGGTTATTACAGATAGGTCAACAATGACCATGGGAGTACACGCATAAGCTTGAGATGTGTATCTTATTCTTTAGTGTATATATCGAGTAAAGAGATCACCGGGTCATGTGCTTCTACCTGAAGAGAAAAGGAACATTGACAGAAGATCAAATGACTTGTACTATGACATCAAAGACATCATATATTAAGGAAACAAGCTCTGATTAAAAATACAGGGAAGAAAGAAAAGATCAAAGTTAAGGCAGAATAGACTCTAAAAATTGCTTTGAATCATATTGCAGCTAAGGCAAATGTAAGAATTACTGAGGTAAAAGAGCAGAATAGAAAATCTCCAAGAATTATGTGAGAAGACAAAGTCAAGTATTGAAATGATATGTGCAAAGACCTACAATTAGAAAACATAAAATGAAGTATGTGCTCAGCATCTACGAAAGTCTTAGAACTGAAGAAAAAAATCAAGCCAAGAGCTGAAATATTGAAATATTATATGGGGAAAATATTGAAAGATACAGAAAGCACCAAAAAAAAGATGGAAAGAATACACAGAGTACTACAAAAAAAAACCACACCCAACAAGAGTTGACATTGAGCAATTTCAGGAAATTGTGTCTGAGCAAGAACAAATGGTGCTAAAGGAAAAAGTTCAAGCTGGACTGAATGCATTAGTTAAAGGCTGCAGGAATTGACGGAAATGTTTCAACCAGTTGAAATGTTTCAACGAGCTGATGAAGCCCCTGAAACACTCATGCTTCTCTGCCAGGAAATTTGGAAGACGGTTACCTGGCCAAGTGACTGGAAAAGATCCATACTGATGCTCCTTCTAAGGAAAGGTGACCTGACAGAGTGCACAAATTGTAGAAAAATATCACTGATACCTCATGCAAATAGATGTTGCTGAATAACTAACAACAACAGTTGCACCTTTGCATTGACTTGACAGGGAACTGCCAGGGAACAGCCAAGGGATATCGTGGCTGATATTTGATGGATCTTGCCTGGAAGCAGAGAATAATACAAGCAGGTTTACTTGTGTTTTATAGAATATGCAAAGACATCCAACTATAGAGGCTATGGCAACTTACAGATAACCTTATGAAGAATGGAAATTCTGTAAGACTTCAATGTGCTCATATGAAATCTGTGTGTGGATCAAGAGGCAGTTGTGCAAACAGAGAATAAATACAGAGCAGGGGGATGGAGAACAGAAAAGTGGGTGAAGGGTGACGGAGGATGATGTAAGATATGGAAATAATAATCTATAACTTATCAAGGGTTCATGAGGGAGGGCAGGTGGGAGAGGGAAGGGGAAGAATTGGGGAGCTGATATCAGGGGCTCAAGTGGGAAGAGAATGCTTTGAAAATGATAATGACAGCATACGTGCAAATGTGCTTGACAAAATGGATGAATGTGTGGATTGTGATAAGAGATGTAAGAGCCCCCAATAAAAGTATTTAATAAATAAAATTTTAAAAGATAGCCTAGGAAACTCCATGGGGCTGTTATCATAAAGGGTAAAAAATTACCCCAAAGTGTTAAGGGTAAAACATAAAAGTAAACAAAAATACTAATAATATGTAAGAGGGAAAAGCCAAAACAACAGCAATAAAGCAGGAAAGAAATTTCTGTTGTGGAACCAGTAAGAGATACTGTACCAAGAATAAATTCAGGTAGCTTCTGGGAGAGCAGCCCAGAATGTCTTTCATGATGCAAGTGATGTCGGAGATGCTGAATAGACCTCGCCGATTTGTGGGAATGGTCGCAGCTCTAGTTGAACTTACAGCAATTGTCAGCACTGCTGCCGTTGCTGTGGGAGCACTACAGGACAAGAGTCCATCGAAACAGAACATTTTGTACAGTAGTGGAAAGTGAACTCACATCAGCTCTGGGCCACTCAGGCAAAGATGGATGATGAACTCGGGTGGGTGGTGGTGGGTAGCGGAGCTGCAATAAACTGTCCAGAGGTTGGGAGATCAAATAATGAACTTTCAACATCAATAAATGCTAAAATGTGATTGGAACGTATCTGATTTTTTATAACCCCTACCCATATAATAAGACATTGTATGATTGGGAATTGATTAGAAACTTTGACAAGGGTTTAAGGGAAACATTTCATTAGATGCTGATCAGCTGAAAAAAGATTTTCCTGTACATTAATAGAGAGACTCAATTTTCCACAAGCTCTGATATGATTAAAAAATTGGTGGATGGCATGGAAGGATTGGACCGATGCGCTTGGGTTCAAAGTATTTCTCATAGCCTGGGTTCCAGTCTAATGGTGCTGCTCACAATCATAATTTTTGTCCTGGCCATCACGTGTTGCTTCTATGGAAAGCTAAAGTGTGTGAAGGAATATCATATGGCCTCCATGGCTCTCTTGAATGTTATACATAAAACAAACATTGCAGGGAGCAGAGAACAGAAAGAGAGCGTGTAGGGTTGAGTCCTTCATTCTCCTGCTAAGAAGCATGGCAGGCTGGGTTTCTGGGGTGGATAGATGCCTTCACCCTTGTGAGTTGGAGGTTAGTCCCAATCACATTCTTATGATATTGTTCCCCATTTTACCCTCTTATACGGTGCTGACTTAAAGTTATCTCTTACAAGCACATAACTGATTGCTGGGTGGCTGGCAGCTTTAACCGTAGAAGCAAACATTCCTATTTGCTCTATCTCTTCCCTCTGCGACATCCAACTCCTCTCATATTCTCCCAATAATAGTGGGCAGGGGGTGGGGGCGCTTGATCCCCCAAGCCTGGATTCAAAATATTTGCCATAAGCCGGAATTTGGGGCTTGGCTACATTAAGATTGTCTTTTAATTTGCCCTAATAACTATCGATGTATAGAAAATAACCATGTTGCCCCTGAAGCTCTTTTGAATTTATTTTATACAAAAGTGGGGAGTGTAGGATATAAACACACTTTTTACCAGCTTTGGTTCCCCAAAATATATGCCCAACCTAAAGTACTGCTTGCCAGCACATGGTGGGGGGTCAGATGCTTGGCTATATTCTCCCTGAAGGCATTCAGTCACCCAGAGCAATCAGACACTATTGCTTATCCAGCCATAGGTGGTTCTCACTCTCTGCTGTTAAGAGAAGTGGATGCTTTCCGTAGAAATCTTAGAATAAATCAAGTCTCCAGCTGAAGAACAAGCAAGGTTATGCTCCATCTTTAATCTAGGATCCGCCCATCTTGTCACATGTGTACCCCTAATCCCTCCTCTTCCATTACATGTACACCCCTACATTGTCCCCCTCCCATTGCTGTATTGCCTATGGTACAGGTTTTGTAATTGTCATCTCTGGATTACGCAAGCTGATCTGCTTCTTCCATGTGGATTAAGTTGACTCCTTGCTTAGATGACTGCTTGTTTGAAAACAAACCTTTCAGACCCAGACACTGTTTGAATTGATAGTTGCGCACCATCTGCTTTCTTCGCCACACTTTGCTGTAGCACCCTGATCTTCAGTGACCATTTCATGAAGGTGTGTGTGAGGTGAGGCCATGACATAAGAACTGATTATTCTTACGTTGGAGCTAGGATTTAGGGCGAGCCCCAAACCCATTCCCAGATCCTTTATTTTATTTATTTATTTTTGTGTTTAATTAAATTGCTATAGTTTAGAAGCCAATTCATATGCCACATCATTTCATAATTCAACCTTGTCAACATTAATTGTATAATTTCTTGCAAACTCATACATGTTTTTCAAAATTTAGGTTTTTCATCAATTGACCTTTCACCCTTTTTGAAATGATAAAATCAGTTGGACACTTGAGTTTTTCCAATAGCACTGTCCTTGGTAAGCTGTGTTCAATATTACAACAGTTTCTGCAGCATTTTTCCTGAGCAGGAAACACAATTTTACAGCCGCATGCTGTTCTCTTAAATTGATCATTGCAAAAAAAAAATGAGATTTGAGCAAAACTGCTTGTATGAAAAAGTTTCCTGTGACCAGAGAGGACCTTCCCGGGCAATGCCACTGGGTGCACTAACTCAGACTGAACTGCTTGATGCTTGTCTAAAGGGAAAATTGCACACTATAAATATTCCGCCCAGCAGATATTTTTGCATTTGTTTTTTTTTTGGGGGGGGGTAGGATTGGGGGCAGTAATCCCTCCTATGCTCATAATGGTAATGTTGGGTCGTATGGTAGTTCAATTTTTATCTTTTAGGTATCGCCATATTCCCTTCCATAGTGGCTGTACATACATGAAAATCTACCAGCAGTACACAAGAGTCGCTATCATCCTACCACACCTTTCTACATTTGTAGTTCTCAGTGCTTTTTAACTTGGGCTACAGTAATTGGTGTCAGGTGGTACCTCATGGTTATTTTAACTTGAATTTCCCGGATGGCTAACGACCTGGAATATTTCCTCATATGTTTATTTGAGTGTCATTCTTTGTGAATTATCTCTTCAGGTCCCTGTCCACCTTCTCAGAGGTCTACTAGTTCTCTTTTTGTTGTTGTTATAAATTTGTCAAATTCTTTGGATCTTAGTAATTAGTCCTTGGTCTGCTATGCTGTTACTAAATATCTTTTCCCAATCTGTATGCTCTCTTTTTAACTTTTAATAAGTATTTTGCTGTACACAAGTGTTTCATTTTTCATAGGCCCTATTAATCTATTTTATCCTGCATGCAGTATGTTTCCTTTGTGAATTCTGCTAGCCCATGCATTCCCTGCACTAGGGCTAGGAGATTCGTCCTAAGTTTTTCACTGATGACCTTGATAGCTTTGGGCTTCACACTAGGTCTTTATCCATTTTCAGTTTGTTATGTTCATGGAGTGAGATATGGGACTTGTTTCATTTTTGTGCAGGTGGATATTCAGATTTCCCAACACCATTTATTGAAGAGGGGAACTGCTTCCCATTTAATAGTTTTGGGACTTGTCGAAAATCAACTGTCTGCACGCTGACGTTTTTATTGTGGCAAATGTGGCTGCTAGCATGTTTTCAGGTCAGGTAGTACAATGACCTGCTTTTTCTTGAAGAATTTTTGCCTATCCTGGGCTTCTTTCCTTTCCATATGAAATTGCTGATCGGTTGTTCCATTTCTCTGAAGAATTGTGCTGGAATTTGGATGAGGATCACATTGGGTTTGTAGATTGTTTTAGATAGATTGCTTTGTAGCTTGTTTTTAATGGACATGAAACATTCTTCCATTTGTCCCTCCCTTTTGCTCTCTTTTAGTAATGTTCTAGAGTTTCTTTGTACAGGTCTTTTGTGTTTCTGAGTAAGTTTATCTCTGTATACCTCAGCTTTGGTGTGGCTGGTGAATGGTACTGATTCCGTGATATCTTCCCATGTTCCCATCACTGGTATATTAGAAATCCATTGATTTCTGCTTGCTGATCTTGTATCCTGCTACTCGACTAAGCTCCTCTATTGTTTCCAGCAATCCTAAGCAAATTTCTTAATATACTCAATATATAAGATCATGTTGTCTGCAAATACTGAAAGTTTCACTTCTTTACTCAACATTGCACCCTTGATTTCTTGCCGTCTTCTTACTGCATTGGCTGAGGTGTTCAGCACAATGTTGAAAGGATGTGGTGATAAAGTGAACTCTTGTTGGGTTCCCTTGCTCAGTGGGAATGTTTTCAGCTTTTCTCCATTAAGTGTAATATTTGGTACTGTGTTTTTGTGTATGGCTCTTGTCAAATTGTATGTGTTGGAATATTTTGATGTCCCAAATTTCACTGTCATTTTTTATGCCAACTCATTGCAACCCTGTGAGACTGAGTTATGGTGTTTATTTTTATTCTTTCTGCCTCTTGATGTGAGCATTTCTGATATAAACAGCCTTCTGAGTATTGCTTTTGCCATATCCCACATATTTTGATATTTTCTATTTTTGTTCTCATTTGTTTCAAGGAATGTTTTGATTGTGGTCTTTATTTCTTCAAAATCTGAGTGGTTCTAAAGTAAAGTGTTGCTCAATTTCCATGTATTTGGGTTTTCAGAGTTGATCATTCCATGATTGATTTTATGACATTGTGATGTGAAAATGGTTTATAGTATCTCAATGTTTTTAAATTTATTGGTGCTTGCTATATTACCTAAAATATGAGCTAATATAGTTAAGTGCATGAGCAGTAGATAGAAAATGAAATGATATTTTGGGGGTTTGGGTGAAATGTTCTATCTATCTATCATCTATCTATCTATCTATCTATCTATCTATCTATCTATCTATCTATCTATCTATCTATCTACTCTATCTATTAATCTAATCTATCTATCTATTATCTCTCTATATGTATGAGATCAAGGAGATTGTTTATTTTTTCTGAATCTTTGTTAATCTTCATTCTAGTTGAGGTATCTTTAGTCTAAAGTGATGTACTGAAGTCTCCTAGTTTAGTCATGTTGTGGTCTATTTGTCTTGCCATTTCTGAACGAATTTGATTAATGTATTGGTGTGTATACATTTACTATGATTATGGTTTCTTGTTCAATTAAAGTTTTCCTAATTATATAGTGACCTTTTCATCTCTCATCATGTTATTTACATTGATGCCTATTTTGTTTGCAATTGCTATTGCCACGACAGCTTTCTTTTGACTGCTGTTAGCTTTATATATTTTTCGATTCTTTGATTTTTAGTCTATATTTATCCTTGCTTTTATCATATTGCTTTTCTT
Source organism: Tenrec ecaudatus (assembly GCF_050624435.1). Taxonomy (NCBI): domain Eukaryota; kingdom Metazoa; phylum Chordata; class Mammalia; order Afrosoricida; family Tenrecidae; genus Tenrec; species Tenrec ecaudatus. The sequence continues at coordinate 194,744,833 of NC_134532.1, read as the reverse complement.
GCATATGTGATTTTCATCTTTTTGTGTTGTTGAGAATTTTTTTCCTTTGAAGAATTTTGTTCTTTTATAGTGTATTCCAAATTTCAAAAAAGTTTTGTGCATTTTGTGAATGTTTTGATATATTCTCTCTCATACTCCATTGTGTATTCTATTCTTTCTGCTTCTGGCTGTTTATTTATTTATTCTTTCAATCTTCATAGTGGAATGTTATGTATGGTTTCTTGTTTCAATTGGTTCAGTGATTTATGTATATTAGTTCACTTTCAAATCAATTTGTCTAATCCCACATTTTACTACAAGTATCAAGAAGACACCAAGTGGGCTCTTTAAAATCTTGCTTGAAACTTTCTCAGGAAAATACCAAAGGTTCTTCATTTAAAATGTATACCTTCCAATAAATGCTAGAGAACATTCAGATAGGCTCTTTGACACATAATTAAAAATATTGTTTTCCTTCTGGTCTCCAATCATAAAATCATAATTTCATTTAAAAATCCCTCAAGAATCACATATAAAGTCGACATTACTAACAAGACTATATTTTATCATGTTAATTACATTATAATCTTGTAATGCTATACTATGTATATGATATCATATCATATCACATCACATCCTATCTTACCTTATCTTGTTTAGCTTATTATATATGTATATATATAATTTTCCTGTTTTTGATGTTAGTTTTCCCCAGAATTCTCAATTCTTTTTACATATCAGATTCAGCTTTGAAATACATAATTATTCTAATAGACTCTAAAGAAAATATAAAGCTTTTCTACAAAGCACATAATTTTTATAGCACCTATCTATATACATTATCCCATTACAAACCATATCCTCATTTCAGAGATTTGCCCTGCTCTGGACACCAAATTCTGTCTTAGATTCTTAGTTCTGCTATAATATAAATCCCACAAGGAAAAGGCTTTTAGAATAGATATTTATTCTCACACAGATTAGAAGTCTAGCATACTGAATTATTTTCCCCAGCTTTATGAGAAGGCTCTCTTTCTGTTCCCATGATTGGCACAGCATCCTTGTTTCAGCTTATCTCGATTTACTTTGGGTTTTCCTTGGAGAGCTCCAAATAACGTCAACTGTTCCCGCATTCATGCCGTTTTACACCTCACGGATGACTACAAAGATAATGCTATTCCCACCACAGAGTGGCATCTCCGGTCTAGTGGTTAGAATTTACAACATCTATTTTAACCAGACTATTGCCATTGAATCAATTCAGACTCATGCTCACCCTATAGGACATACTGGGTTCTCTGGGGTTTTCCAAACTTGAATCTTTTTTTAAAAATCATTTTATTGGGACCTCATGCAACTCTTATCACAATCCACACATACATCCATTGTGTCAAGCACCTTTGTACATTTGTTGCCATCATCATTCTCAAATGATTTGCTTTCTACTTGAGCCCTTGGTATCAGCTCCTCATTTCCCCCCTCTCTCCCTGCCTTCCCTGCCACATGAAAACCTGGTAATTTGTAAATTATTATTAATTTGTCATGTCTTTAAGCAAAGGAACAAACTTATCTTTCTCACACTGAGTACCATCGTAGTCAATTCACAACATGCTTCTCCTCCCACCCTGCCCCCACCTCTCACAATGAGTATGGAATATGATCCTAAATTTCACAACTGACAATGTAATTCTCTTTGTAAACAGTTGTGTGTGTGTGCTTAATATTAAGAAACCTTGGTAGTGCTGTAGGGTAAGCATTGGAATGTTAACTTCAAGGTCAACTGTTCAAACTTCCAAGCTGCTTTGTGGAAGAGAGTTGAAGCTATTTTCTCCGATGAAGATTTACAGCTTCAGAATTCTACAAAGGTAGAGGTGAGCCAGAATTTTCTTGATGGTGTAGTTGGTTGTTAGGTGAGATCATATGTGAGTACGATGGTTTTTAAATCTATTCACTTATGATTTTTAAAAATAAAAAAATAATAGTAGAGATGTAACCATACAGAGGACAACAGAGGTCATGTTAGGATCATGTACAAGCCAAAAAATCCAAAGAAGCAAATATTGTCCTGAAACATATACAAAAGAGTAAGCACCATCCAACCAAAAAAGCAGATAATTTGGAGTTTAGACACCAATGGTAATGAAATATATATTTTGTGTGTTACACAGGTTTTTTTTAAGAAAACAGAGTGATGTGTGTATGTATACACATCGATAGAGAGATAGATAGAGATATATCAAGAAAATGGCTGATATAATTGTAGATGCAGGTAAATCTAGTCCAGCTCAAGTCTGTGGGCTAATCTTTAAGGTGGAGTCTTCTCCTGAATCACATAGCTGGGGTGAGTGACAGGGGGAGTGATGAACCAGGAAGCAGGGAGAACAACCAAAAACAAGAATGACCTATAAGATCACATAGTAGTGGTTGTAGACTCAGGTGAATCCCAGGTAAACAACTCAGGTTTAAAAATGGATGATGCAATGATCCAAAGTTGATAGGTTAGGTGGAGGATTGTCAATGGTTCCTGGTGGTTCAAGTTCAAAGAACCTCTGGTTCTTTGACATTAGTATTTTTATGTATTATAAAATGATTTCAAATCATGGGTCTAGCATGATAATCTTTGTGATTGTATATAATCTGATGTCATTGAGTTGGTTCCAACTCATCTAAACACTGTAGGACAAATAGAAATACTCCAAGACCATGATAACATCATAAATAAACTACATGTTCTTTACCCCTTCGATGGTGGTTGGTTCAAACAACTGATATTCCAGTCCATGTGCATGCTTAATGACAGCACCAATTGGGTTTCATTTGAATATATATCATCAAAATGCCCTTGCAGGATTGCTTTCATAATCCTCCAAGAGTCTCATTTTTCTCAAATATTTAATATATAAAACATATAACCTTTCTCAATCTGATTTTTTTTGAAGGTGAAAACCTAGCATGCATTTAATATATTAACATGGGTAGTGATTTAAAGTACTAACATAGCCAACATCCTAATATATAGGAAACATGAAAGGTCATGTACTGGGCATCATTTTAATTTATGTATCAAGTCAATATTTTGTTTGTTCATCATCTGTTGTGTGCTTCCTATTACCCCATATACTAATAAAAGAGATATTAGGCACAATAAAAGGATGCAACATTCCGGAATTGTTTGTTTTACAAAACACATTTGTTTTGCGAGACAATCTGATTTTTTAATCCCGTTTGACGTCAAGTGCTCGCCTACCCTCCAAACCCTCTTGGAGCACTTAGTTTTATTATGTTCATCCCCCAATCTCAATGGACTTTTATTTATTTCCTTTTATTAATTTTTGACCATTTTATTTTCCGTTTTTGCTGAATGACCTTTCATAAATTACACGTCACCTTCTCAAAGTCTTCTCCCACCTTTAAAACAAGGCTAGATACTTTTCTTCCGAACTCTGATGACCATACAAGCATTTATCTTGTAGTTTTAATTTTAATTACTTATTTATAACTTACCATCATTAACCAAAAGCTTTACTACCAGTGCCTTATCCAATGATAACGGAGAAAGTGCTTTTGAGAGGAACATTGTAAAAGTACAGGGATGAAAATGAAGGTCAACATTTACAATATTTACAAATAAATAAACTCTGTTGAAACTTTTGTTTGAGAATAATACATGGCACAGACACATTTCTGAACCCTTTCTATCAGTCAATTCTGGTACCTTTCCCCTTCTCTGAAAACATATGTGTTCCTATTTTTCTATGAGACAGAGATCGGGGGAGTGTATTATCAACCCTACGATAAATAGATTATTTTTCTTGTGGCTTTGGAAATGTCTAATTCAGAGATATACTTCTAAATCCAATCTAAACTTTAACTCAATGAAATACTTTTCAGTTTGTTGGAGTTCTAACACACAATAAGGCTAGCACACAAATAGCTACTTCTGCAACTTTCAATTACTTTATATATTTATTGAAAAACTTGGCAGGGTTCGTAGATAAATTTTCAATCTTCATTTTATATATACCTGACAATGCCCCCAGTCTTGAGAATTTCAGCAGAAGATATTGGGTCCCCAGATATCTAAGTTGGAAGTGGTGATTCTTAATCATCTCTGCTTTTTAAAACACTATTACAACTAAAGTTGTAACCCAGGGCTGTCATGGGAAAAACATTAAAATGCTCACTTCCCAACTTGTTTGCGAAATTAACTCTGGAGAGGAAAACATGAATGTCAGTGGTCAAGAATCATGACTTAACAATGTTTAATTAGTTTGTAACAACAGAAGTAAGCTAATCAGTTTTGTTCATATTCTAGCGATTAATACACTCTTTTGAAAGCAGCTTCTAAGAACACTTGAGTGTGAATGGTTGCTTTTAGGTTAGATGCCATGGCACTGGTGTGTGCAGTCTCAGGGGATGTGCAAGAGGAAAGACTGGATTTACTTGAAGAAAACAGTTTTTGAAAAGAAAAGCCTAGTATAGTAAATAAAAAAATGGTACTGATCATTTATTTGCTATATTTTAAATTTACCTGCCAGTATAATTTGAAGAAAGAGTATTTACTTTGTATTTAGCATTTATTTAAATTTTCCCTTTTTTTTCACTATCCACTACTTCAGTAATCACAATGTCTTTTTCCAAGGCCTGATACCCTTTGATAACATTGCCCAACTTGTGTGTCTCTCAGTTCTTATTCCTAGCAAGCATTCCAGCCGTAATTCTTCAAACACAGGTTTGTTCTTCTACCAGTCTATGATACAGTGAATATTCTTCAACAGCACTGTAAGTGAAGCCTACCACGTTTCCTTCTCTCTTCTTTATTCGTTTTCCATTTTCCCCGTTCACGTGTTCTTGTTGTTAGGTGACACGTTCACGTGTTCTTGTTGCTAGGTGACACATTCGCGTGTTCTTGTTGTTAGGTGACACGTTCGCGTGTTCTTGTTGTTAGGTGACACGTTCGCGTGTTCTTGTTGTTAGGTGACACGTTCGCGTATTCTTGTTGTTAGGTGACACGTTCGCGTGTTCTTGTTGTTAGGTGACACGTTCGCGTGTTCTTGTTGTTAGGTGACACGTTCACGTGTTCTTGTTGCTAGGTGACACGTTCGCGTGTTCTTGTTGCTAGGTGACACGTTCGCGTGTTCTTGTTGTTAGGTGACACGTTCGCGTGTTCTTGTTAGGTGACACGTTCGCGTGTTCTTGTTGCTAGGTGACACGTTCGCGTGTTCTTGTTGTTAGGTGACACGTTCGCGTGTTCTTGTTGTTAGGTGACACGTTCGCGTGTTCTTGTTGCTAGGTGACACGTTCGCGTGTTCTTGTTGTTAGGTGACACGTTCGCGTGTTCTTGTTGTTAGGTGACACGTTCGCGTGTTCTTGTTGTTAGGTGACACGTTCGTGTGTTCTTGTTGTTAGGTGACACGTTCGCGTGTTCTTGTTGTTAGGTGACACGTTCGCGTGTTCTTGTTGTTAGGTGACACGTTCGCGTGTTCTTGTTAGGTGCCACTGAACTGGCTCTTACCGGCAGCAGCAGACACAACACAATGAAGCAGCGCTGGTCTTTCACCAGCCTCACAATCGCTCCTGTGCCGGAGCCCATTGTTGCCGAAACCATGTCCTTCCCGTTCACTGAGGCCCTTCTTTTCCCGATGCCCTTCTCCAGGGTCTGATCTCCCCTGAAAACATGCCCAACGTATACAAGGCAAGTCCATCCATCTCTACCTTTAAGGAGCACTCCAGCCATAGCTCTTCCAAGACAGATCTGTTTGTGCTTTGGGCAGAATTCAACATTTTTAAAAAACATTATACCCTCATGCTTTAACTTCTTACAGTTAGAAAGTTTTCTCTTACTTCATTTTTGGCCCTGTAGGGACAGTGAATTTTTAAAAAATAATTTTATTGGGGGCTTGTGAAACTCTTATCACAATCCATACGTACATCACTTGTATCAAGCACATTTGCACATTAGTTGCCATCAGCATTCTAAAACATTTGCTTTCTACTTGAGCCCTTGTTATCGGCCCCTCATTTTCACCCTCCCTCCCTGTTCCCCACTCCCCCCTCCCTCATGAACCCTTGATAATTTATAAATTTTTGTTTTGTCATATCTTACCCTGTCCAATGTCTCCCTTCACCCACTTTTCTGTTGTCAGGGAGGAGGTTATATGTAAATCCTTCCAACTGGTTCCAATTGGTTAATGTGAGTCTTAAAAAAGTCTTTGGGAGTTAGCCGTCTAACTCCCACCAAATAATGCTTCCCTGCATGGGTGTGGGAGAAGTTGTGGAACAACTTGATAGGATTCCCTGTGAGTAATTGAGGTCAGGATCCTCTGGACTGACATCCTGCTGTACATACATGGAGCCTCTGTGAAGCAAGAAGACGGCTCTCATCACCAGCACCAGCCTGGAGCAGGCCTGAGATCCCTGCGCAGTGACCCTCCGGTTCTGGATACCAGCTATCGCACCAGAAGATGAGCAACAGAACCAGCAGCCAACCCACAGCAACAGAGATGCTTCTCACATTCCAAGAAGTGCGGTTGTGTATGAGGCTGGTTTGCACAGTCAGTGCTCTGGATCATTCATTGGGGAAGTTGGAAATGCAGATCCACAAAAACGGAGCAGAGTGCACTCGGACTTCGGCTTACTGAAGTAAGCTGCCTTTGGGCACTTAATTCAGTAAATTGGGGTTTTTGAGTGAAGCAAGTAGCGCTGAATGCCTTGGACTGAGACTCTGGCCAATTAATTCAGGGAGCTGGGTGTGCTGACTCATGAAACTTAAACTGAATGCCTTTGGATTGAGGTTTACAACAGAATGGTGTGCCCTTTGGACATTAATTACAGGCCTTGAACTTTGTAGTATATAGTTGTAAACAACTCTCCTGGGTTTTTCTCACTGTCATTACAATTTGTTAACATCCTCAGTAAACCCTTTAATCGTGAGTGTTGTCTGTGAGTTCCTGTGCCGTCATCACAATGGATATTAGCGCCCGGAGAGGTCGAGCGGACAGCTAAATTATAGAACATTAATTGAGTCAGAGTAGGCCCTAAATACTGATTTTTGACCATGCTTATTGATTGGGCTAAGCTGAAGCAGGCTGGGGCCCTGCTTCCCTACACATCCCTGGAGGTCAGCAGCTGGGCCCTGCAATGAGGAGACTCAGAAACCATGCCGGGAATGCCTGACTCAGCCTGCCTGCCAGAAGCTGATAAACTACACCATGGGCCATAACCCTCCCCTCCCTCCCCCCCACCCCCACCCCGCAAAAATTCCCCTGGGCCACTTGCTAGATGATGGGGCCTTGCCCAGGAGCTCCTCTCTCTCTCTCTCTCTCTCTCTCTCTCTCTCTCTCTCTCTCTCTCTCTCTCTCTCTCTCTCTCTCTCTCTCTCTCTCTCTCTCCCCCCCTGCTGCAATAAAAGTGTTGCTAACTACATCTACTTTGTCCTGACTCTGCTCTGTCATGTGCCTCAGTTCGTCTTTACACTTACGTTCTTCAAGAAGCAATACTTCCCCTGTTCTGATAAACCGTGAGCATTTACGCAGGAGCATCCTAGTGAACTAGGTATTCTATAGAGTTTAGCATTAGCGTGGCGTGGGCTTTTCAGCAGCACAGTGTCTTATCACTCGCAGTGCATCACTGTTTTTGCTTCGGTTTCAAACCGTCCCTTCTGATACAAAGCTGCTATTTTGGACTACTCCTGCTTTTACTCTTTATGTAAATAATATACTCTTTGACTCTGATAGCGACAATAACAACCAAACCCCCCTGAAGAATTCTGTACCTCTATAATTTGTCAGCTTTATTTCTCAACCGTACGTTCACTTTATTTTATGGCTTCGTAGTGAACCCTAAGCCTCAATAGATTCAAAGATATTAGACATTTTTGTCCACATTAAAAAAAAATGTTAGCTCCAAATCTGTGAGATCTTTCTTTCTCTAGTGGGAGAAATACACCTCGGTCCTTGGCTTCATGTGAGAAAGAGTTCACGGCGAAGCCCAGTTGTGATCCAAGTGAGTTTTATGAAAGTTAGACGCAGGTTCAGGTTTTATAGTAAATGGCCTTACTGCATCGTGTAGCAGCTGCTGGGCGAGAGCCAGAACAAAACCTCCGGCTTTTCAAGGGCCCCTTTGGGAGGCATGGTGGATGGTGGGCGACACTGGTCAACCCCATTGACTGAATCAAAGTCACCTGGCTTAGATGGGCCAATCCAGGTGTAACGCCCACCTAAGGTACCACCCCTTCCTGGCCAGGAGCTGGAACCTAACAAAGCAATAATAGCATTCCTTAGAGAACTGAAAAGATTAGTGCGATGAATACTAGACTCGCAAACGATGGTGTGATTATCCCTACCAATCCCCTTTTAGCCGTAGGAGAAGATAGGTCTTAGAGAATAAAATTTTGTTTTGCATATCTAATTAGTATTAACAGCCAACTGCACCTGTTGTTTCAAATGTGCTTTCGTTGCTGGACCAAGTCTACACATTCCTTAGCACCTGGTGCACAGCCATAGATTTGATAATACTTACTAATAAAAGTTATTGAAAAAACCAATTTTATCTCAGCAGACATCAACTGCAACACATCTCTTGTCCTACCTTCCAGCTTTATCAACCTTACACCCCCGTGTCTTATTTTATTCCATCAGCCTTAGCACAGTTTTTTCTCTCTGCAACAGAGCCAGGCTCCCCAGCCAGGGTTTCTGCCACGCAGGTTACATGAGGCAGCGAGGTTGCTGGTGTTCAGTGTGTCAGTGGTTTAGATTGACTCTTTAGGAAGCCTTTTCTTGAAGGTGCGTCACACTACAGATTCTGAGGATTTCAGAGCAAAGCTTTACTATATTTCAGACATTTATTCTTTGTTTGAGAAATGCCTTTAATCAGGCCTTAATAGAGACTGAATGTTCAACCGTGAGCCACATAGTTAACCTGTAACCTGAGCTCTCTGTCATAAGCAAGGGGTGTCCTGGCCTGTTCATTCATAAAGCTGTGCATGCCCAGCAGCACGTCATCAAATGGAAATGGTCTGATCATATTCCAGCAGATATCGAAAAGGCAGGAGAATGGCATGAGGATGTGATCCAGATGAAAATGATTTTCATTTCTCCAACAGTCTTTTTAATTTCGTTCTTTTTTTTTAAAGGCTTACTGATGAGTTGAATATTGGACTGACAAAGAAAACTTAGGCTTGACTACCAATGGTTCTGCTTATATTTGGGAAAAATGTTAAGGTAGACAGCTATTGCATTACTAACCCAATCTAAAATATTCCTAAAGGACAATGCCGAATGGAAACCTTACCAACAAGCCTAAGTGAGTATTGAACCTAGTAATTAATTTGCCTGAAGAACAGATGGTAAAGTAAATTTCATATCCAGCTCTGTAACCATAACTAACTAGCAAACAATTCTGAAGCTATGTAAGTTGGTCTGTAAGGGTGGAGGTTAGCAGGACCATGAAAGTTATATTATTTCCCAAGTTTATGACTTAGTTATTTTCTGCATTGTTTCAGATGTGGTTTGCAAATTTATACTTGAAATAATTAAGGCATTTAATTTTTTTAATTAATTTTAAAGAAAATTGAGAACATTTTATAGCCATACCCAATGTGGAATTTAAAATCAAATTCAATTTTGATAAATAAAAAAATAATGTTATGAAGACTAATGTTATGATTTGTTTTACAGAAGATTCTTGATTGAAGTGTTGCTGCGGTGAAGTTTTAGTCTACATTGAACTATTCTCTGTTGGATATCCCATTTGGAGAGGAGTGTAGTGATTCTTCATACTTGAAACATATTATACAACTCTAGTACCTGGTTTAACGATTAAAATTCAATTTATTCAAATTTAAATTTTAGTTTTATAAAATCCAAAGTTCTTATCCTCTATCATGAGAAAGTTTAATATCATACAGTTTTGTCTGTTACACACCTCCCTTTGTTATTCTTTTTTAAAGATTCTATATTTTTAATACCAAAGTGGTAGAGGAAGTAGGTACTTATATCTCCCTAACACAGAGAATGCTTAGGCACGATCTGCTCTATTCTTCATTAACTTTTGTGTGTGTGTCTCTTTCACATCATCTTTATATAACCATGTGGGCATGAAAAATGTAGATAATAATTGGTTAAAATATTTTGAAATACATGCAATTTGAGTAAAAATAATTTTTATGATTAGTTTTGGATCATATTACTTTAGTTGTACTTGCACCACTGTCCACATATTTAGTGCCATATGACCATTTAGTAAATATAGTGTTGACTCACTGTACTTTATTTCAATTTTTGCTGTGGATAAAGAAGCATTTATTGATAGTGTTTCTTAAGGACAGTATTTTTAAAGATAAATTTAGAAATGCTCATATTGAGTGACCTAAATCCTTCACGAGATGAAACTGAAATTCTCTTTTCCTATTTCCTTTACCAATTTGTAAAATGTGGTTTAATCAGTGCTAGGAAATGTACAAGATATGTTGCTCACATTTAAAAACAATATAGATATAGTGGCTTAATGTGATATGTGAAGGAAATTCAATAAAACAGCATAAAATGTACTGTTGTATTTATTTCATAGAGATCAATAAGCCACATTTACTACAGCATTAGAGTAAGCGGAAGATTTGACAGCATTGTTGGTTAATTTATTAAAGAGGACTCTTTTATTCATATATTATTGAATCAAACCTGGAAAACATTAGCAGAGAGAGAATGCATTTGAAAATTGTTGCAGAGCTCCTGCGAGTCTAAAAGAGATTAAGAGCAGAGCATAGCCTAATGAGGAAGTTTCAGTAATTCTGTCTCCCCACCCCTGCTCCCTCTCCCTCTCCCACATCCTTTCTCTTTGTCTCCCAATCACCATGGCTTTTTTTCCTTTTCTTGATAATTGTGACTTTTGTTCTGCTCACTTCACAGAGATCCCTTACCTGAGAGGGATTCTGTGCTTACATGTCTAGAGCTCCTGAAATGGATGGCAGGCTTTAGTACACGAATAGAGAGAGAAAGGATGCAGGTGAGTTCATGTTGGAGTGATTTACACCACCTGACTATTGCTTGTGGAAGGAAGGCAGGGAAGGGAAAAGAGAGCTTGCTTTCAGGTCTCTTGGATTTGCCAGAGCAACCAAGAATATTTATAGACTTTTAAAGTGGTCGCAAACATTTAACCTCTGGGAGAATCATTGCAAAGGAATTAGATTCCCCCAAACCAGTATCACTCACATTTTTTAAAACATCACTAATGTTTTTTTTAAACACCTAATAAAAATATTATGTTTGATCAAAGTATTTAAGACACTTATTTGCTGGTTGCCCGGAGAGTGACCCTGCATACAACAGGGGAAAAAAAAAAAAGATTGCATGGTCTTGATCCAATGTCACAGGGCGGTAAGGCAAACCAAGTACATTGGCCCAACATTGAACCCAAGACTCTTTCATGTAACTCAAAAGTCCTACCACTGAACTACCACTGGACCTTTTACACCATCCTCTGCTTCATAGTCGTGCTATACGGCAGTGGGGACCTGCCCCGTTGGGTTTCCACAGCTCTATGTTAAAGGAGCACACAGCCTCGTCTTTCTCCAGACGAGAGCCTGGTGAGTACACATGCCTAGGCCTGTGGTTAGCAGCCGACTCATCATCTGCTCCACTACCAGGGCTCCTTTCGAGATCCACATTAATGCTTATTTTCTAGCAAGCAAGGGACACTCATACAGACACATTTTCACATTTGATAAGGCCCATGATATATATATATATATATATATACATATATATATGCCACTTGGAATCACAGAACAATATGAAAATACACAGAGATGCGATTATTTGGGTGGTTTTACATATTCCTCAAGAGCATGACAATATAACTGATGTATCACAAGCCACATTAAGAATGAATTAGAAAGCCTCACACTCCAAAAGGAAGAACCAAACTCAGTGCCAGTGGGTTGATTTCTGGGTTTCTGAGACGGTAAACATTTTGGGGGGAACGGACAGCTTCCTGTTCTATAGAGTGACTCGTAGACTTGACCTGTTGAGCTTGCATCTAGCAGCCAAATGCTTATCCCACAGATCCACCATTTGTTAATCAAAAAAGCGAATTATCTCTTATCTCTCTTTTCATGACATATTTTTATTTCAGCAGGCAGGAAGGGAAAGTTGCAAAAGAGAGCAGTTCCCGATGTCTTACACTCTTATAACAAAATGCTTATTCCGCCAGAGGTGTCATCAGGCTATGATTTGGTTCATAGGCTGGGCTCTGCCCTGAGCCATGAGTACCTGGTTGGCATAATCCTTAAGTTCCATACTGTGCAAAGCCCTCGGATAATGATCTGTCTTATCAGCCTAAGTGACGAAGACTGTCCAACAACAACTGCTCTCATGCTGAAATCCCCTGTGTCAGAGTAGAACATTGCATACAGCTTTCAATATTTGCATGAATATACATGAATGCCGTTGCTGTTGAGTGCCTTCAGGTCTGGTCCAACTTATAGTGAGCCGATGTGCAACAGAATGAAGCACCACCTGGTCCTGGGCCAATCTCACAATTGTTCTTATGTCTGAGCCCATTGTTGCAGCCACTGTTCCAATCCATCTCACTGAGAGCCTTATTCTCGTTTGCTGCCCGCTGGTAAACAAGCATGGTGTTCTTCTCCATTGTGTCTCTTGTTCAACTTGTCTGAAGTACATGAGATGAAGCCCCATTATCCTTGTCTTTTAGGAGCACACTTACTGTACTTCTTCCAAGAAGTTTGTTTGTTCTGATAGCGGTCCATGACCGGTAATATTCTTCACCATATTAGTATCATGAAATGCATTCATCCTTCTTCGGTCTTCCTTATTCCATGTCCAACATTCACTTTCATTTGAAGCAATTGAAAACACCATGTCTTATGTCAGATGCACCTTTGTCTGTAAAGTGGCATTCTTGTTTTTCATCACTTTAAAGAGGTCCTGGGCTGCAGATTCACTCAATGCAATGTACCAATGGATCCCGTGACTGCTGCCGCCATGAACGTCAAATGGATACATGCAAGGGGAAATCCTGAACAATTTTAATCTTTCCTTCATTTATTATGATGCTGCTTACTTCTCCAGTGGAGACTTTTTGGGTTTTTTTACATTTAGTTGTGATCCATGCTGAAGTTTACAATGCTTGATCTTCATGAACAAAGAATTCAAGTCCTCCCCAGTCTCAGCCAGCAAAGTGGTGTCATCTGCATATTTAAGACTATTAACTAAATTGTCCTCTAATTATGATGGCATATTTTTCTTCATATAATCTATATATATCTGAATATAAAATGGGGCATATATTCTGCCATTGTGTCAATTCTGACTTGCAGATACCTAATGTAAGGCTTCCCATGCTTCCCATGAACCTTCATGGGAGCATATAGCCTCATTGGTTTCCTGTAGAGCAGCTAGTGGGTTTGAACCGCTGACCTGGAGTTTAGTCATTCAACCTGAAAGTATCAACAAGACTTCCTGTATATTTAGGTTACTTAAAAATGTCTCATCTAAATATTATTAGCTGTAAGACTATTTTACATAGCGTGCTAAAATAATTTTTTAATCTATAATTTCTCATCACTCACTAATTTCAGCAAACCAGGCTATGTAGAAAGAATTTTTTAAATGAGTATAAATGCCTTTGATCATCACAAAATCTGGATTTAATCACTTAAATAATTTCTATCATATTTGCTACTTGTCTACCTTAAAGCATAACTCAGATAATGAATAGCCTTAATCTTCTTTCCTGTAGCAACTGAAGAGAAATAAAATAAATTGTCATAAACATTTCCAAGGGATCATATAGGCATGACTAGAGGGAAGCAAATACTGTTATTTATGCTGAGGCGATATAAATAGTCAATATTCCAGGATTGCATTAATCCTTTTCAGCAGAAGCCTTGTCATAATTCATTAAGCATCTATGTAATTGTGTGGTGCTACAAGCCATTTTATTGTTACTGTTCTTTTAAGACTTTCCTTTTGACTTAACAATTAGATTATGCGTTACTCAGAAGAATGGGCTTTTTTTTGTCACCTACATGGATAAGACCCTCAGAAAGTTTGTGCTAAAAATGGTCATGGCGTTTTTAATGAATGTAAGCCTTATTCCAACAAGCTTGTCAGTTTGAACCCTTGCTCAGAAACTGCTGCTCCCCTATCAAAGCACGTATGACTTGTTCTGTATCTAATAGTTGCTCAGGCTTCTTCATATCTCATAACATATCTTTTTATTCCCTTGTCTTGTCCAAATACAAGGGGATAGAATGTCCTTGATTATTGAGCCTTCTCAATGGTTAATGTCTCACTGAAATAATCTTTGCCCACCCTCCTCCAGGTTGTATTCTCTCACCATTATTGTTCAGCTCTCTGCTGAGTAAATAACTTAAGCAGCTGTATTATATGAAGCATAATGTGGAATCAGAATTGGAGGAAGGTTATTACCAACCTGTCATCTGAAGATGAAACAGTCGTGCCTGCTGAAGGTGAAGAGGCAGTGAAGCACTTGCTGATGCCGTCAAGGATTACAGCCTGAAGTGTGTATTACAATTCAATGTAAGGAAGATCCATATCCTCACAAATAGACCAGTAGATAAAATCATGAGAAAGGAGAAAGGGTTTAAATTGTCAAGAATTTTATCTTACTTGTTTGCATAATCAATGTTCATGGCAGCAGCAGTCAATAGATCAAAAGATACATTGCATCACATAAATATGCTGCACCACACAGATTTCTGTAGAGTTTGAAGGAGAGGGATTTTACTTTGAGGACTAAGGTGTGCCTGATCCAAACCACGGTATTCTCCCGTAGATCATTGGCATGTGAAATTGGACATTGAATAAGGAAACGTGCAGAATAATCGATGCATTTGAATTATGGTCCCAGAGAAGAATATTGAAGGCACCAAAGACGGCTAAACGAAGAAACGGATTTGTATGGGAGGAAGTAAGGGCAGACTGCTCCTTAGAGGCAGGATGGCACACGCCATCTTACTTTGGGCCTATTTTCCGGAGGGACCAGTCCCTGGAGAAGGACACCGTGTTTGGTAACAAGGTGCTTTGACACAGTGGTTGCATCAATAGCCTCCGACATAAGAACAATTTTGAGTCTGGCACAGAACTGTGCATGGTTTAGCTCTGCTGAGCATGCGGTGGCTAGGGGTTGGAGCTTTCTTCATGGCACCTGACAACAATTACGCCTGGGGCTATAATTCAATATTTAAGGATGTTTCTGCTTCGATCATGGACAAGAATAAAGTGTGATTGTATCTTGGCTTTAGAGAGTATGAACCAATTCACACCTGTTGTTTTCTTGGGATTATGATCTGCTAAAAACAACATTTCGAGCAAAACCATTCATCTGTGTATAAGAGCCGACATGGGAACATCCGTAAATCTCAGAACAAGTAGAAGTGGGCCGTGTTTGAAATCTCTGTGTGAAATTGTAGACGCTGAGACTAGAGGCACCAGAGGCTGAGGCAAGGAAGCAGCACAGAGGGGTAGGACTGAGACGATGAGACCTTGGGACAGGGCATATGGCTGGCTGTGTGCCCATGTGGGCAGAGGCCAAGGGACTAAGGGTCTGAGCAGTTAAGGACCGGAGAGAGAATTGCCTCCTGACTTAGCACTGGTGTTTCTCTGTGCTAATGATTTTATCTTTATTGTTTTCTAACCCTCATTTGTAATAACTTGTTAGCTCACCTAGTAAACCCCCTTAATCATATCATCTGTAAACTTTGTGTGCTATTACCATGAACAATTGCCCAGAATACATGTAGAGTGCTCTCGGAGGAATAGCTGGGTGTCAGAATAGGGCAAAAAGGATAGAATGTAGAAAAACCCTTGACTTCGCCCACAGGGTAAGGGGGAAATGGGAAGGTTAGAAATGGTTTCCCCTCTAGGCTGTGTACCCAAATGGCCAATTGTTTACTTAGATGGCCACTCACAAGTGCCTAGGGCCCCATTTGCTATTCACCAAACAAAGTAGTGTCTAGAGCATTTGCTTCGTGGATTATTTTCTGGCAATTGAGACTGTGATTCTAAGTCCAGGCCTGTAAAGCTTCTTTTTAAAAAAAATAATTTTATTGGTGGCTCATACAAATCTTATCACAATCCATACATTCATCAATTGTATAAAGCACATTTGCACATTCATTGCGCTCATTATTTTTAAAACATTTGCTCTCCACATAAGCCCTTGGTATCAGCAACTCCCTCCCAACTCCCCTCTCCCTCATGAACCCTTGATCATTAATGAATAATTATTTTGTCATATCTTACACTGTCCACTGTCTCCCTCCCTTAATCCACTTTTTTGTTGTCCATCCTCTAGGGAGGAATTTAAATGTAGATCCTTATAATTGGTTCCCCCTTTCAGACTCAGTACAAATCACATCTTCCCCACATAGAGCCAGTTAAGCAACCTGCCCTCTGTGGTGTAAGAATATTTTGATCAGACTGCTAATATTTGTATTCATATTTGATTTACTGCTGGTCTCAACCTCTAATCTATGAGTGTTTCCATAGCAAGTAGAAAAGTTAATGCTTACTGTCTCTCTAATACCTAAGATTCCAGGTTTGAATAAGTTTTCACTAGAAGAATGACAGATTTCAAAATGATGCAACACTTAAGCAATAGCTATGCCTACTCTTTTTGTAAATTTTTTGTATCATGCACATTAAATTTTGCTAAATTTTTGTATCATGCACATTAAATTTTGCATCCTGAGGGATGACTTTTACAATCTCAGTGTATATTTGTACGGTTTGATGCTGATTTAACTGGGCCCTTTGCCTTAATGAAATTAACTGTAAGTGATATTTTAATCTGAAACTAAAAGTTCATGTAACATTCAATAAATAAAACTGTGGATCAAATTTTATAAAGAAGGGTCCTATGAATGAAAAAGAACTGGGGATATTTTTTCTCAATATTAAAAATATGCAACACATCAGTTCACTCCATACTATGAAGAACTCAGATAAATTATTTCTTCCCTCACCAAAAGAGTAGTAGTGTGTATAGCATAAAGAAAAGTAACTTGTCAAATCAGAAAATATGGCCATAATCGATGTTTTCAGTTCAATAACTATTTGATGCTATCTTACAGTTTGAGATTCTGTCACTACATTGAAACACAGATTTTTTGAAAGATGGCTACTATTTTCCCAGAATTATATTAAAATTAAGGTACTTTTTTTATAGAAAAGCTTCCTAAAATAACTGGATTCTTATGAGAATAACCTCACTTTAGAAATTAATCAAGAAAAATACAAATGGCTTTGACATTGAACAGACTATGCTGAAATTAAACACATGTAATGCCTGGTTATGTGACCTTAGATAAATTATTTATTTTTTCTTGCCTCAATTGCTACATACCTAAAAATTAAAATGAACATGAAATTACCATCTTCAATGTGCCATGGGTAACAACAGTAAAATATTTTAACATTTATAAATTATCCAGTTACTCTAACAGGAAATCTTAGAATAGAGTAGCGGTTTTCAGTATATGGGTCGTGGGGGTCGAACAACCCTTTCACAGGGCTCACCTAAGACCATCGGAAAACACATATATCTGATAGTCTTAGGAACCAAGACACCGCTCCTCTATCCATCTCCAGGTGGGTCTGCCCACATGCAGATACCCCCACATATGAGTACCCGGTGTGAAGGCTGTACCCAAGCTATATCATGCTTCAAGACAAAATTTCATTTATTTGTAATTATAAATAAATATTTCACCATCTATAATTACACATTGTTTTGTGATTAATCGCTGTGTTTTAATTATGTTCAATTTGTAACAATGAAAATACATCCTGCATGGTCAGATATTTACATTATGATTCATAATAGTAGCAAAATTACAGTTATGAAGTAGCAACGGAACTAATTTTATGGTTGGGGGTCACCACAACATGAAGAACTGTAATAAAGGGTCATGGCATTAGGAAGGTTGAGAACCACTGGTATAGAGGGTAAAAGAGCATTATTAATGTTCACTCTATTGGAATATCACTGAACAAATTAAGTTAATCACCAACCCCGGAGCAAACTGCAGTTTTGTCAAGCAAAAGAACAAAGTTGTTGGTTTTGTATTGGGTTACAGATGCATGTGTATCAGCCATGAGTCAATCATAGAAGCATGGTCATTAAGGGTATGTACACACACACACAGATCCCTAAGTGAAAGGGTATTATTAGAAGGTTACAGTGTATGTATGCCTATGTTTCTTGAGAAAAATGTGTTCAAATATCTCTAATCAGTTGATTTTTTTCAGGTAAGTTTTTATCAGTGATATGCTTTTCTTAGTCTCCTTAGAATGAAGGTTATTCAAAAAATAGGTTTTCATTTTAATATTTTTGTCTAATGATAATATTTATGATTTTTCAGCAATATTTTTGAATTCAATCTATCATTTGACCACCAACACTTGATGAGTGAGTTAGACTATCTCTGGAGGTTTAGGTTTCTTCACATGTGATTAATGCTACATCTTTAATTTCACACGGCCAGTATCAAGGAAAGGAGGATAAATGTACTGAGGAGATTGGAACACAGGACAGAAATGGAAGCCCATAAACACAGACTGAAGCCCGAATTAGACCTTGATGTTTTTCCTATTGGTAGAATTGGTATTTTATAGATGCCAGAATGCTACTTCTTGGTGATAAACATGCAAAAATATACATACACATAGTTAGCCAAGGAATCAGAGCATTTTGAGGAAAGTGGGTAGATGTGGAAAATTTGCACACTCACTGCTGTTTGAAACTATGAAGACAAGTCAACAGATCAGCAGTCAAGTTTATAAATCACTTCTGTCCTTCTAATCTCCCCAAATTTTCCTTGTCTGATCCTCACTGGAGTCATACGAGAGAGGAATTCTGAAACTCTACTCCAGACTACAATATAGAGCCTGCATATCACCCAAGACATATGGGGAGAGTCAGATCTATCAACTCATAGAAAACAAAACTAGAGGATTTCTAGAGTAAACCTAATAAGGCCCATGCAATTCTATACAGTAAGTCTCTTTCTAGTATCCAAACCCCACCTCACTGAGGAAATGCTGTGGTGGTCAGATTTGATGACCTTCAGTTATAGATTAGAAAAGGAAAATCCAAAGATGGATTTCTGTGAGGCAGAGCCAGTCATGTTTCTACTCTCCAACTCTTTTTAACCACGATATCTACTATATGTCACACTGCATTCTAGTTTTCAGCTAGGTTTGACCATCTGTTTTCAATGCTCACACAAAATTCACAGATAGTACTCAGGATTATTGGCATTTATTAGGGAATGACTTCATCTAGGTTCCATGGGCTTCCAAGGGAACAACTATGTCTGAGCAGAAGAAGTTTCATCTCATGTGTTTTGGCATGTTATCAGGAAAAACCAGTCCCCAGAGAAGGACATCATGTTCGCTAAAGTGGAGGGAAAGAAAAAACATGGACTTAGATGAGATGGATTGATACAGTGGCTGAAACAATGAGTGTAAATATAAGATCAATTATCAGGATAGTACAGGAACGGGCAGTATTTCTGTTGTACATCAATTGACGACGAGTCAGGGCTGACTTGACAGCACCTACCAACAACAAGTTCTCTAGAGAAGCAAAAAAAGTGAAACACACACACACACACACACACACCATAACCCATTATCATCAAGTTGATTCCAACTCATAGTGACCCTATGCAAGCTTTCCAAGGTTCTAAATGTTTATATTGAGAACAGCCTCAACTTTTTCCAGAGTGACAGCTGGTGGGTTTAATAACTAACCTTTCATTTACCAGCCATAAATTTACCTGGTCGTGCCATCAAAGCCCATTATATACAGTTATATATTATGAAGCTTATATCAAGATAATGTATCATAAATTTACGGGAGCAATAAAGTTCAAGTCCTTGGACTTAGACTGGATATTAGGATGAAGTCACAGCTTGACTCAAGTAGCTTCAGGGGCTGAAGAAGCCAGGATTGGTAGGAAGACAAGGGACTTCTGAGTGCAGAAATGAAAAAACATTCAAGGTTGGAAGGTGAGATGGCAGGTATCTGACAACTCCAAGAATCAGACAATAGGGTGGCCATTGGCTCAAGTCAGGTAAGACGTGGTCTAGGAACCAGATGCAGAATCCCAACCAAGAAAATGTAAGCTGATGTTTCCACCCTGTCTACTTGTACTGGAAGCAGGCTACACTCTTGAGTTTATCTTATGGAGGAGTACTAGGTCTGACCTGTCAGCCAACTAAGAAACCAGGCCCTACCAAGTTGACACAAATCATTACCACAGTACAATGATCAGGTTGTAAGCTAGGACACATTAGGAGTTTAGTTCTTTTGTCCAAAGTGCCTATTATCAGCCTTCCGGGTACATGTGAATACTCAGTGTGTGGTCTTTGGGCCTCTGTCCTGGCAAGGCACGTGTTACCAAGCTCCTTTAGGCCTAGGAGATGCACAGAGAGAGCCATGCTCTGTAAGACAGGCCCTGCTCAAAACACTTACTGTTAAAATTCCATGGCTGGGAAAGCCATTACTGTTTCATGCTGACACAGCTGCTGTGCTTCTCTGTCCAGTGATATCGGATGTGCTCTGTTTTCAAGACTCTTTACCAAGTGGCCAAATAAAAACATAAAAAAATGACCCCATCCCATCATATTAGCCCTATCTATCCCATTTGAAAATTTGCAGCAAGTCAATTGGTGAAAGTTACTACGAAGGCTTTGGATATAAGAGCCACATCATAGCTCTTCACTGCAGGGACCCCAAAGGTACAGTAGAACTGTGCGATAGTCTCCAAAGTTGTAAATCTGTATGAAAGCAGACTGTCACATCCTCCTGCCAGGTACCAGGTGGGTTCTAAAGACTGAGTTTTTGGTCAATAGGAAAATGCATACCCACCTGGAATCTTTAGCCGATCATATAGTTTATGTAAGGTTTCTCTCTCCAGCCTAAATTTCAGCCTCGGTCCTTGACGCTGCACAAGAAAGATTTCACACCGAAGCCAGGCTTGTGATTCAAGTGAATTTAATGAAAGTTCAAAGAAGCATCAGGTTTTACGCGGCACCCATAGGATTCCTTTGACCATGCAGCCTGGCAGAGACTGCCCCAGGTCACGCAAGGATCTCTCTCCTTCCACGAAGACGACCAGACCGCCCAAGCAAGACAAGCCCCTCTCCCTTCTGGTCCCTGACTTTTCAAGGGTTCCCGGCGGAGGCGTGGTGAACTAACCCAGGTCGATCCCATTGGCTGAATTGCAGTCACCTGGCCCAGGGGGGCTGCTCCAGGTGTAACACCCATCTGGGCCCACTGCGGGAAAATCCAGCTTTTGTCCTTTGCTGGCTTTCCTGGGCATGCGTAAATGGACTTCCCAATTCCCTAGGCTAAGCTACCTAACATTTTCAATATCAATAATATAAACAAAAAATTGAAAAACAAAACGAAACTAATTATTGATCAAGACACTCTTACATAATCTAAAATTAATTCCATGAACTCCATGGATACAACCGGTGTTTCTTTTCTTCATTAAATACTGTATATTGAAATGCTAAAAAAATTCTTACTCCCACAAACTTCTTAGCAATCCTGCTTCAGCCCATGTTCTATGTTTGTGGGTCATTATGGTGTGAAGTTCTTCATCACGGAACACAAATCATAGTCTATCAGGTTGAAACGTGAAAGATGAAATACAGGATATCACTGTGATGATTTCCTTACACCTGGATAACTGGCTAAGCAAAACAAAAAGGAATACTCAACACATGCTGCGCTTTCTGAATTCCTGGAAGAAAGCTTGCATTTTATTTAATGGAACCTTCTTTGTAGTCATCCTTTCTCCTCTGAAAGCAGTCGCTTGGACATCAGTGCATGTATAGGTCTAGAATAAAACCGCAACACTGCCATTAGATAAAAGACCTAAAATGATTATGAACAATGTTCTTTTTCTTCCAAAGTGTTCTAAATCAAACACTCAGTGGTACAATGTGTTTTAGGTTAATTAGTTTAATCCAGTTTTAATTAAGTTGATGTTTCCATGCCAACAAATGGTTTTTAAATTGCTAAAATCTTCATGCCTCAGAATATGACTAAAATTAATTACTTAAGAGCATTTGACTAGATTTTTGGAACTATATATTTAGTGCAATTTTAGCATCACTGTGGTGGGGATTTTAATATTGGCAATATATCATAATAAAGAATTTTGAAAAAGTAACCCTACATTATATAAAAAAGTCGATGTTCTTATTCAAAATTCTGGGCATCTTTTTAATAAACACATCTACTTGAAATATTTATTGCCTTCTACAAAATTTTAATGCTATATCCAGACAGACAAACCTAAGTAGACACACATAAACATAGGTAGACATATACCAACTAGATGTCTGCTCCAAACAATCTCCATTTCCAAGTGGTTTTTCCGGTAATATTACCCTGTGTCCAAATGGAAGATTAATTTTACCACGAGAACAATTGACTCTAACCTAATTTACTAATTCTAAACCTCTCACCAATATATGTAGAAAAGGGGAAAAAAAGCATCACAATTTGAAATAAGGACAAAAAAGGCTCATAAATGTCTGAAAATAGAGCTATACCAGTTGAGGAAATTTTAATGTATTTTGAAGGATTTCATTTTGGTATTCATATTAGCTTCATATTCATATTAGCTTCATATTCATATTAGCTTCATTAGCTCTCTTTTTTTTAAAAAAAGCTCCTTTTAAAAAGGCTCTCTTTTTTAAAACAAGGCCACATAGATGAATAAAATCTAGCCTAATTGTTATAATAAAGGGAATTTATTACCTGAGTACTAGAGACCAGACAACAGTGAAAGAATATTGAATAAATAAGGTATTAGCTGGGTGATGCAGGTACCATCTCCAGGTGTGGGGGAGGAAAGGAAAGGTTGTGATAATGAGAACATTGAAGTCCAATGGAGCTGAAACTCTTACTTTGTTGCTGCTGGAACATCAAAGATGTATCACGGTACTGGGTCTGGGTCCGCTCACATAAAGGCTTCCAGCCTTGGACCACTTATACTTCTTTCATGATGCACTGCTGCAGGGATGAATCTGGCTGTGCCAGGGAGTCACCATCAAGGGCAATCTAACCAGACAATTGAAGGTGGGCCTTTCTTTCTTTGAGTTTTCAAACACTACCCCATGATCTTATTGGCCCAATGTAATGAGGCTCCACAGCAAAGGACATCAGTTAGTACAGTGTCAAGAGTGATGGCAAATTTAATTCCCCGGTGAACTGGGGGTTGTAAGCCAATAGGTAAATAGCCTGCACATTACAGTTACAAGTTACGTTTTCCAGGACATGTTGTGAATATCCTACTTGCATTAACTACTTTTGTATTCTGCCCAGAGTGGTTTTAAAATCTTAATTTCTTCTTCAACCACTCTACACTGACACCCCAGTCTTTCTTGTCACCTCACTTTCTAGAGGGCCATGTCTGACTTCATCGCTAATTGCACAGTAAGTGTTCCTGCCCTGGAAGCATTCCCCACATAAAATTCACAAACACTCCAATAGCACCATTGTTTTATTAATTTATCAATTTAAATGAGATGATGGGGCCAAGGGATTTGTAGCAGAAAAAATCATAATTTAATCCAAAACCAGTAATGAGAAATTGAGAATTATTGAATGCAAATTGTGGGTGAGACAAGTGACTAGACTTCCTATCTCTGTACTGGCTATATGATAGTGGTGATCCACTGACTGGTCATCATTTTGAAGAGGGGATAATAATTCATACACTGACTTGCTTATGAGCTAGTATAAGAGTGTAAAATAAAGCTGTATATGTTAAGTTATGTTGGAAACCCAATCAAAATGATAGGTGCATGCAGGATTTTCATGAAGGTTTGGGGTGAAAATTGCATGATTCCTACTGATCATCTCGCTGGAACTCTTGACATCAAGTTACTTAACTGGGAAATAAAAGTAGCTCAATCACAGAGCACTTCATCAAATTTAGTGTATTTGCTTTTTGACTTTAAATTTGAGACCCAGATTTAAGACGACAACTTCTTCACAATGATCTTGATCTGTGGTCGTTTGTCCAATGTGATGTTTCAATGCTATCAATAGAGGCTTTGCGGGCTAATTCCTCTAACGTGAATGTGGCAGTCACCTCCTCTGGTGTCAATTTAGGGATTAAGAGTGTAGGGATGGAGTCTAGGCTGTCAATCTGGAGAGTATGGTAACACTACAGTACCTTGGGAGTGGGGGACTGGAGAAACAAATCATAAAGATGGAAAGTAGATGTTTATTTGACTTCTGCCTTCTAGTAGTGTTTCTTCTTTGGCTAGCCAGAAGTCAGATATATCCTTGCAGTTTACTGAGTAGTTTTCTAGAAAGAATATGGGAAGTTGAAGCTTTGATTATTTTGTTTGGTTGTAGTCTTTAGTTTTTCCTGTGTGAAATGGTAAAAATGAATGTTTTTAATGCATATTTTGAGCTCAGCGGTTGAAATCGCTTTTTGAATTTCCCAGAAACCATGCTGCTTAAGGAAAATGGCTGACAGAAGGTCAAAATGGCTAACAGAAAGCATAGATCTGTTTTTATGCCTTCAGAGACCTAATCCCATATTTGTATATAAATAGAATAGTTTAGATAAGGATTTAGATAAGCTAAATAGATTGAACTTGACTGTCTAAGAATAGAGGTTAGTATCTGAATCAATGTTGTTTATACTGATTTTTTATGCTTATTATTTCAGATATAAAGATGCATAGAAATGATTTTGGGGAAGTATGAAAATAGAGCGTGTAAGTCTACTTGCTTTGAGCCATTAATTGGATCATTAGGTGGGTTTAGGACACACAAGCAAAGAAGTCTCTGAAAAGATAATACCCACCCAGTGCTTTGGAGTACTAAGGACACTTGCATTCCAAGAGACTTGCCTGGGGACAAGATTGAAAGATTTTTTTAAAAAAGGAACTCTTTGATTTTGAAGTTTGAGTGCTAGTGGTCTTTGTCAGCAGCTGGACAAAATCTGGAACCATGAAGAAAACTCCTTTCTGGCACTGAAGATTAAAGGGAGCTTGTGGGCAGACTGAGATGTTTGCTAGTTGACCACCTGGATGTACTTGTTGAGTGGAAGTGGGAGAAATGCAGCAATAGAGAGATGGGTTGAGTTTGGCCACTGATATCCATAGACTTAGTTCACAGGCACTACAGGAGAAGAAGAGAGCGGGTTGACTGGTCTGATGTTCATGACCTAGTTCAAGGGGCTAGGGTTGTTGAGGATATTTGTTATGGGACCATGGTCTAAAGGGAAGGCGACTATTGGACACCCTGGTAAGGCAAAAATAAGCAGCCCGAGTTGAGTTGACCAGCACCTGACTAGATGACGAGAAGATTTTTGAGCCTGTGAACTGCTGCATAATGCTGTTGACTTTATGGATGGCCTGTGCTGATCTGACTTTGCTTATGGATGCAGATTTCACAAATGGAATGAAGGCTCCAAATGAAATGAAGATTTTTCATATAGAAAAATATGATTGTCTCCTCAGAGGACTGGGTTGATGTAAGTGGGCAGTACAGAAATTGGATACCCAAAATGGGAGGATAAAGGCATGAAGCGGTTGGCTTACAAACTTTGATAGGTGGGGGAATATATTCATAGGATTAAGGTGTTGGTGTTTTTTAATGGCAATAGTGAGGCATCGGATATCTTTGTTTTGTTCATTTATACAATGTTATGTTTAAATGAGTGTGGCATATATTGAATTGTATGCTTTTTGGTTTTGTCCTATTGGGTACAGATATGATTTTATTATTGTTTGAAAATTACATATGGCTAGAGTAATGTTAAAGTGCTAAATTGACCAGGGGTGGTCTGTGGTAGTCACCTACTCTGGTGTCAATTTAAGTCTTAAGAGTATGGGGGTGGAGTCTTAGCTGTCAATCTGGAGCTAGCCAATGAAACTTCTGTGTGGGCATGGCCTTCTCCTAAGATTTCTGAGAAATCTGGTACTTCCTCTTTGGAGGGAGAAGACACTTCTCTCTCTCTCTCTGCTACCCTCTGGGAGACATTGCAGAAGAGAAGCCACATGAACACAACCAGATCTCAGAAGCCAGAGAAGCCACAGAGAGATCCCTGCCAGGATTAAGATGCTTTCAATGCCACTCGATGCAAAGAATTTGTACCCACTGACTTGTTATTGTCCTACATTTGGCTTCATTGCATGTGTTTCATGAGTCTGAAGAAGATTTTATAGATTGATTTTGGACATATGAGCTAATATCAGACTTATGGCCTTGGACTGGACTGGGTTGGGATGTTTTCTCCACGTTCAATTGCTTTTGCATATAAATCTCTTTCTTATACACATATGTGTGTCCATGGATTTGTCTCTCTAGTCTACCCAGACTAACATAGTGGGCTTCCTATTCCTTCTACATTTCCAATACAAAGCCACATGGACTCCAGATGAATCTCAATTTCCATTCAGAAGATGGTTGCCTGTTCATTGAGGGCTTGCCTAGGAAATGGGCAAGTGTATGCTCTTTTCAGAGTCCAAAAGCACATTGACCTATCACTCAGCTTCTAACCAAAGGTCAGTCACTTGAACCCAGGAGACACTGCTCACGAGAAAACTGCAGCAGTCTGCTTACATGAAGAGCAGTCTAGAAACCTATGGAGCATGTCTGCTTTAATTGCTATGCTTCTACAGATAGCAATCAACTTTATGAAAATAAGTTTGGCAAGTTAGTCAACTTTAAGCATGCCTTGAGAATTTAATAACTTGCTCTGCCATTTCCACAAGAACTAATATTCAAAAAACTTTTGCGTTACTAACATGGATTTCTCCTTCTTTTTATTTTTCAAGATGAGCTAATAGGGATTGAGTGGTAAAGCAGAAATGATTAATTGATTGTAGATATGAAATAATAGTAGCTTAATAATGGAAACTGACATTGGGATTTCTTCTTAAACAAATACACATGGAAAATTCCAGAATTGAAATTTTAAAAACCCTGATGATATTACTCAGGAAACTTAGTAAGAAGTTTATTAGTTGTTTGTGGGAAAAAGATATATTTCAATCTCACTCCCAAAAAAATCATCCTTGTTCTTAATTTCTGTGCCATATCAAGCATGCCAGCTTAGGTAGGTAGGATGATTGAATATTCAAAACAGAGAATGCATTGGGAGCTCTAACTTTGAGGAGGGAATCTTGCCTCTGCCTTGCAACTTGTGAGCCCCTAATTAGAACAAGCCACAAGAAGGCACTGACTGTGGGTCGCCTGCAAAGCATACGCATACGAAAAGATAAGATTAATATGCTTATTTAAGAGAATCCTCTCATCTGCAGAAGACCTGAATATTAATAAACCTTCTGCTTTTTTCTCTTCACAGGGATACACTTGCTTGAATAGTTCATCCTGCTAGAAATATAACTTGTGTCCTGATTGGGGAGACGTCTAAAGAGCTAAGTCAGGGCCATAGCTCTCAATGGAAGTATGTTGCTTCTAAAGAAACCTCAAAATAGGACAGTGAAGATTTGAGAGGGGCTTATGAATAACCACTTTAGGAATAAGCTGACACATGCCTGCAAGAAAATGCAGAGTCCCAAATAACGTCAATTCAGCATTATACTAAGCCAAATCACTGGAGTGAAGTGAGAATAAATAACAATGTACTTGGCACAGGATGACCTTAGAGGATTAGAGTTTAGTGAAATGTGCCAGATCACAAAGGCATTTTAATATAATGAATTTTGAAATTTAAATAACAGTATGAGCATATGCAAAAAATACTTCATACATACAGTACTATGCATTTCTCTCTGATTTTTTCAAAAATTAGATTATATTGTACTATAATAGTTAATCAACACATTATAATAAAAAGACAACCCACTATAATATTTATTTATGGTATTAAATAAGTTTATATGTAACTTGATTATGACATGCACATTACTTTTTGTTTGATTAAGGATATCTTTATTTTCCTTTCTTTGAATACACACAAAAAAGGTCTAAAAAGAACAATAACAAATATTTCATATATATGGCAATTATTCTAAGAAGACTTTTGGATACTGAAATAATGTCGTGTTGTTATCATAAGGTGCCCTCACATTGACTAATTCACAGGGACATGATGCACAACTAGCATATAATTGCCTCCTCCTGGGGAAGCCTCATGATTCTTTTATCTGAGCTCACTGTTGCAGCCACTGTCAGCTCATCCAGTTGAGTGTCCTTCTTTATCTGGCTGGCTTTCGGCTTCACCAAGCAAGTTGTTCTTCTCCAGGGTAAGAACATATATTCATACTACATAAGAAAATGACCCCTAATTCTTCTTCTTACCTACAATTTTGTTGTATTTCTTTAAAAAAATGTATTCCTTCTGACATTCTATTCAATAATCTTGCCAACACCATCATTTTTTGGTCTTCCTTAATGTGCCGAACAAGACCTCTTTAAATGTTGAAAAGTAAGGACGTTACTTTGAGGACTGAGGTGCCCCTGACCTAAGCCATGACATTTTCAATCTCCCCATATGAATGTGAATGTTGTGCATCGAGTAAAGAAGACTGAAGAAGACTCGGTACATTTGAGTTGTGGTGCGGAAGGACCATGGACTGCCAAAAGGACAAACAAATCTCTCTTGGAAGAAGTGCGCTCAGATACTCCTTAGAGGTAAGGTTGGTTTGATTTTTCTCTCATGTACTTTGGATATATTAGCAGGTGAGAATAGTCGCTGTAGAAGGACATCATGCTTGGTAAAGTGGAGGGGAAGCAAAAAGGTGGCTGGACAAAGTGACTACAAGCATGGGCTCAAACAGGAACAATTGTGAGGATGGTGCAGGAACCAGTTTCACTGTGTTGCAGATAGGGTCACTGAATCAGAATGGACTCGATGGCACCTAAAAGTAACAACATTCATAGCACAGTTTTTGCATGCGTATGATGTCATGGAAAATACCATGACATAGTTCAGGTGTGCCTTAACCTACAAGTGACATCTCTTCTTCGTAACATTGTAAAGGGGTTTTACATGGAGACCTTGTTTCCATCCTATAATCTCTTACCTTCATCAATAAGTGCTTCAAGTTCTGTCCCCTTTCATCAAGTTGTATCATGAACACGATCTATGTTCTGAGTCTTCATGAAACTTGATGCATTCTTCTTCATAGAGTTCAGTTCTTAGATGATTTGCTCAGGATGCAAATTAGATATGTGTGGTGAAAATATATCATTTAAATGCACACACATTTCTTGATTTTAAACCATTCAGATTCTCATTGCTTTTTTGAAAGTTTTCTTTGGTTTGTGCAGCCATGTCCTCATGATCACATTAAATATTCCAGGCTTCTCATTTTCCTGAATGTTATCCATAATACATGATGATTTACCCAAATGCCATTGTGCTGTCAATAAAACACAGCTAAGCATCTTTCTGATACCCTGTCCTTTCATTCAGTTTATCTGAAATCAGCAATGGTTCCAGGACCCTTTCTGAAACTTACTTGAATTTCTGGCATTTCCCTATCAATGTAATATTATAATGGTATTTGACATATTTTCAGCAATTTTTCTATATTTTAGTAATGATGTTGTATAATAGTTCTTGTATTGTGTTGAATAAACTTCCTTGGAAAGGACATAATATTGATTTCCTTCATTGTAGTGGCAGATTGTCTTCCACCTATCTTGCCAGAAGACCGAGCACTTGTTGAAACATCTCAATTTATATGCTTTAAATTCCTGCAGCCTTAATTTCATCCATTGGCTTCAGCACCACTTGGCTTTCTTCCTTGGCCACCATCAGTTCACAAACATATGATTAAATGTTGCCCAGTCCTTTAGGCACTCTGAATTTGTGTATTCTTTCCATGAGCTTTTGATGCTTCTGATGTCCACTGCTTTGCCCATAGACCATCATATACCACGAAACAACAATATAAAAAAACTAGCTAGGCTCACGTGTTGTCTTCTGTTATTGTCCAACCGTTTCTTAATTTTTCTTATCTAACTTTCAGCGTCCACACATTTCATTGCAATTCTTTATTTCTTCGACACCTGTACCTTTTCCGGTGCAGCTCTCTCACTTCATTATTCCTTCCATTTATTTTAGCTAATGGAATTTCAAATTGCAAAGACCCTTCTACCAGCCATTATAGTCTTTTCTTGACATTAAAAAGAATCATATTGTGAATTGAGTGAAAGTTTACACATCAGTTTTTTCACTCAAAAATACATATGTATTTTGCGTAATGTCATTAATTTCAGCCTCCACAACATAACATCACTGATCTCACTTCCTCCCAGTGGGTGGCTGCCATTCCCCCT
Organism: Tenrec ecaudatus; assembly: GCF_050624435.1. NCBI lineage: Eukaryota > Metazoa > Chordata > Mammalia > Afrosoricida > Tenrecidae > Tenrec > Tenrec ecaudatus. The sequence continues at coordinate 194,714,509 of NC_134532.1, read as the reverse complement.
TCCTTCCTAACCCTTTGGGACATGGTCCACGGGCCAATGATGCCCTTTGGATCTGCATGGTTAATTATTGGAAGTGTGAGTACCTCCTTGGTGTTATGGTTTCCTTTTAGACTTGACCTCTGTGGATTGGCACAGTGACTCAACAAAGTCCTCATGCGTATGAACAGTTGTGAGGACGGCACAGGACCGGGCAGTGTCATTCTATTGTACAAAAGGTCGCTGTGGGTCAGAATCAACTTGATGGCACCTAATAACAACGTTTTTTTTCTTGAAAATTGAGACAAGGGAGTGAATTATTTTTCAGACTAAAAGTGCAACAAAGGGCCAATCTTGGGCTTTTACCAGTGCCAATCAACCTGTAAGTCATGTCCTTTTATATCTTTGAGTTTCATTTAATAGTTTTCTCCCATTCTTTTCAGGATTTTTATTTCAAACCCTTTCAGCACAGTTGGTAGTAGAAGCAGGTGGTCTTTTTTTGCTATCATGACCTTGATGTAACACCACAACTCATCTTTTCTTCCAACACTAGAGTGCAGTACATCAAAGTCTTTCTTGAGATGTGTGTTAGTCTGGGTTCTTCAGAGAAACAAATCCACAGAAACTAATGTATAAGAGAGTTTTATAGAAAGGGTGAGTGCACATAAAGAAGACAGCCCAACCCAATGCTACCCAAGCCCACAAGTCCAACATTAAGCCACATGTTTGACATCAATCCACAAAGTCCTCCTCAATCTCACAAAACAGATGCACTGATGCTGACTGAAGGAGGAAAGCCGAATCTGTGAATGTGTAAGCATCTCAGCGCTGGCAGGGGTCTCCACATGGCTACTCCAGCACCCAGGGCTGCATCAGGGTAGGTCCATGTGGCTCCTCCTTGGGGAAGTCTTGCAGGAAGTAGGACTTGCCAGCTGAAGCAGGGAACTGGCTAAGGCAGCTGCACATTGGTCCGACCATCAGAAAGCAAGAGACCAGAGAACTAGAAAGGCGAGGCTCACCAAGCCATTTATCTCTCTGCCCTTCAATAACCCCTCACGGGTTTGTCAGCCAGGTTGGCACAATAAGCTTTAATTATATCAAGATGCTTTCTGCATTTAGGTGTCATAAAATGCGGTTTATCATTCAACCATATTTTTCAATGAAAATCCTTCTTTGTTTCTGGTTTTCATATGCTTTAATTACCACTAACTACTAATGGATGTTGATTACATGTTTGATCAATTTCAGACTGTAGAATTTCTTAAAATATTTAATTTCTTCATCTTGCATAAACTGTTGGCATGTGATTTAGAACTTCAGTTGTGTTAACTGTTATTCCTTCTAATCCTATGGATATTATCCTATCAATAGAAGTATTATACTTTAGGATGAATCCTACTTTTTATAATGGTAAATAGCACTTTGTTCCTCTTAAATAAACCTTTACCAATATTGTAGATCATATAACTAATCCTTATAATTCAAAATAACTAATTAGGCCCACATCAGTTCAATAATTCCTAAGATTTTTTGCTACGTGTCGTTCAGTCGGTTTGTACAACAGCCTGGTTTGGCCTCTGTCTCACAATTGTTGTAAGAGTTAAGGCGATGGTAGCAGCCAACTTGTCAATCCATCTTTGTTGCTGTACTTTAATTAGCATGATCTCCTTTTCCAGACACTTGTACCTTCAGACGACATGTCCAAAGATTATGAGAAACAGTCTCGTCATACGTGTTTCTAAGCAGCATTCCGGCTGTACATCTTCCAATCCAGATTTGTGTGTCCTTTTGGCAGTCTACGGCATTTTCCATGTCCTCTCACCCTCATCGAAACGTATGCATGCTTCTTCAGTCTTCCTTGTTTAGTGTTCAATTTTCACATGTAACTAAAGCAATGGAAAGTCTTGAGTCAGGTGCACTCTATCTTCCAGTAGGCCAGTTAGTTTTCCACAACTTCCACTTTTTGTAGAGTGCTAGATTTTCATTCATGCTTCCCATATTCCAATTGTGCATGGATGCTCGCTGCTGTTATTTTTCCCCTTTTGAGTTGTGCCATATCAGCAAATATCATGCAATTTTTCTCCAGTCATTTTGCTAATGTTGCCTTTATTTTAAGGTATCCGATAATATTTGAGTGCATGGCATTCCAAGGTGCTTATCTTCTACTATATCAAATAATATTTGCTTGCTATTATCCATAGGTTTGCTCCAGTGAATTTTAAAGTTTCCGTTGCCGACCACTCATTCTACAGAATTTGGTGCATGAGGTAAATACCATTTTGTGTTTTTTATTTCTAGCTTTATAGTGTCAGTTTCTGAGCATTTTCACAAGCATATGCAGAAAATAATGATTTTAAGATATTAACCTAACTGATTTTAGATTATATCCTATAAATTAAGTTGCATGCTTTTACAAACTTCTTAGACAATGCATATAACCCTGGTATATTTTATGACACAGTTAAACTTTTGAAATTGCAAATTAAAGCAAATAAAAATAATAAAAACTTATTGTTCTTGCTGTAACTTTGTTGTTGGCAAGTGTTTACACCTGCAATTGTTCTTAATATTCAAATTATTTTTATACTCATTGTATTGTTCTTGGATTCATCAAAGCACTAGTCTAACCTTGAAAGTTCAAGAATAGAAATAAATATTAGAATTTGCTTAAAAACAAAATACATATGTGTAGGTATTTGTTTTCACATTATGATGAGGTGTAAGAGACTTCCAAAATGACACCTTGGTTCCTTTTGCTTACTAAAAACTGGAGAAGTAGTTCATATACCCACAACTGAACACATATACACACATTTTAAATGTATCTGGGCTGCACAAACACACACGCATTATAAAAATTCAGTATAAATTTGATGACTTTATGTTGAAAGGAGACAGCTGTTCATTCAATAGTAAAATTAATAGTTATTGTCAAAATAGTTCCTCCATAAATGCTATGTGTTGGGCAGCACACGTGGATTTTAAAGTGATCTATATCCTGATGGTGAGATATATTACAGTATTTTTGGTATATTTGAATATCAGAATTCAGTAGATATATGGCAGTGGCTTTTTACTTTCCCTTATTTGATTAAGATTTATTGTTAGAATAATATCTCACTGAGTCATGGTATATAGCTAGCCATTTTTATTGGTAAATATCTGGAATCTTATGAATTCAAGATATAACCTTTAAAACAGAATTGGAAGACTCCTGATGATTTTAGTGTCTAAGAGGTAGGAAGCAACATATAGAACTACCTCTATGGTCTCCAAGACTAAATATTTACATGATTATACAGAGTCATCCTTCTCCCTCAGAGTAAGTGGTAGTTTTGAACCTCTGAACTTGTGGTTACCAGCCGAATGCATAACCCACTATGTCACCTGAGCGCCACTCCTTTGATTAGCTTTTTTGTTATGGCTTGCTTGTTAGCTGATTATGGACAGTATTGGAATAAAACACAATGAAATGCCTTATGCTCTTATATGTCCTCGATTTTGCTTCTGCTAATATTTAATCTTATGTTGACTTGTGACCCAAATTATCTTCTTATCAACTTCTATTATGAAAGAAACTCAGCGCAACTGGACTACTGAAGGTCCTCAAGAATCACAAAGTGGTTAGTGGATCTGGCTCTTGGATCAGATTACTGTAGTTCAAGTCTTATTTCTAAAGGGAACAACAACTTCAGAAAACTCTTTGGCTTTATGAATTTCTTCTAATAAAGTCAAGCATAGCATATGTTATTATCCACCAATTCCTCTTCTAGAGATTAAAGCAAATATAAACCCCAAAGAAAACATATAATAAAAGCAACTCTATAATAATCAAGACCTTAAACTCATTTAAACACTCATAACCATAACTAACTGCCATCACATTGGTGGCAACACATAGTGATCCTCTGCTGCAGGGTAGACTGACTATGAGTATAAGAGATTGTAACTCTTTCCAGGAGTAGAAGACCCATCTCTCTTCAGGGAGCAGCTGATGACTTTGAACTGCTGACCTTCCAGACATCAGCCCAATGCATAACTACCATGGTACTAGGGCTCCCCCTCAGAAACCACGATATAGATGAACACAATGTGGTATTTCAGTAGTATTCTACATTAATTTTCAAAAGGAGAGGAAATGATACTGATGGTCATATTTATAGAAACAGATCATTAAAGCTATCTATCGGGGAACAAATGGGGGGGAAGGGTTTCAAATCAGAACACTGTAAGAGTTGGGCACAAATCAATGATATATGCAACAACAACATGGATGCACTTGAAAATATTATGTTTGCTGAAAAAAGACATACAAAAATACATAGTGCATGATTGTGGCTATAGGAAATCTAATATCAGCAAAATTAATCTATGATAACAGAAATTAAATATGTATGTTTCCAGAAAAGGTAATTAAGAAATTTAATGCAATGATGTGAATATTTTATACTTTACTTTGAACTATATATATTAGAACTATGTATGTTACTTACATGGATATGTATATTTGTAGAGCACATCAAAATATATCATTGACAGCTTTACATTTTACCGCCTGTATTATGTTTCATTAAAATGAGAGATTATAAAAGTGTAACATTCTGCCTCCAGATTATGTTGGCTATGCCATGGTAAGTTTATTAATCATTCCAAGCTTTGATAACTTCATGTCTAAAACAGGAAATAGCAGTATCTTTCCACAGAGTTAGGGGATAAGTAAATAACTTAACAGGTTTGAAGCACTTAGAATACAGCCTAACACGCAAGCCTTAACAACACACTCATAATTTGGAGGCATCAACCTGCAAATAAATAATTGAAACGCATTATCTTTTTACATCTATAGTAGGGCTGTTCCAAATTAATACATTTAGAACATTTGAAATGGTCCCTGACAAATCAATAGAGCTCATTTAATGTTTCATGTCATCTACTGTGCGTCTGCTAACACTTTAATCTCCTCTAGTATATTTCATTGGGCTCAAACATGAAAACAAATGTGAGGCTATCACAGGGCCATTCTGTGTTGCATTCTGTTCTACACAGGTCCATCTGAGTTAAAGCCAATCCAATGACACCTACCAACAAGATATCATTGCATGCATAACACCATACATCCCTATTATACATTATGTATAACATTAAAGCATGTTCCGTTTTCCAGTAATATCAGGCTCCAATAGTTCATGCTGTCTTTAGTCAGCAAACCTCTTCCTAGCCAGCATTCCTTACTAGTCTGTCAAGATGCTTTCAAAGAGCATCCCATAGGTGATATAAAGGTGATGCCATCAGTGAAGCCTAGAATCAGAGATGCATTGGTGTAGAGATCCTGATGTTCGCACTCACTCTCTTGATGTTTCCTGGAAGGGCTGAAAAAGTATTTTCGGACTTCCCTAGAAGTATAATGTCCCTTTCTCCCAAACAATTTCCCTCCTTATCCTCCATTTAATGGTGCTGATCTATAATTAACATTTGTAACTCATTCTATTTATCAGCATTTGTTTCAACTTGTGACAAAGAATTTCAGCATTCTGTGACAGTTATTTATATATGATTGTAGAACATTGTGAACTATCAAAATATTGGACAAATCAGAATCTCAGTTACTCAGAAGGGGAAACTCAGATCAAATCAAGTCAACATGATCAGCCCAAGGAAACTCAGAAATCTGAAAGAACGATCATTCTTTCAAGGTTATCCGACAGTAATCTTCTGGGCTTTAGATCTGGCGTTCACCACCCTTGAGTTGATTCTGGCATGTCGCAATCCTACATAGGATGGATTAGAAATGCCCCCGTGTACTTCTGAGACTGGAAATAATTAAAGGAGTAGAAAACGTCATCATTCTTCCAAGGAAAACTACTGACCTTTAGATAGCACTTAAATAACAGGTAGGATGTTGTTGTTGTTGTTGTTGGATGCCATCGTGCCAGTTACTACCAATAGGGACCCCATGCACAACAGAACAAAACTGTGCACTGTCATGCCCCATCCTCCCAATTATTCCTATGCCTGAGCCCATTGACGCAGCCACTGTGCCAATCCATTTCTTTAGGAAACTTTCTCTTGTTAGATGCTCCTCACTTTACCAAGCAGGGTGTCCTTCTCCAGTGACCAATATCTCCTGAAAACATGTCCAAAGTATGTAAGACCGTACTATCGTTGCTTCTAAAGAGGACTCTGGCCATACTTCTTCCAAGCAGATCAATTTGTCCTTTTAAGATCCATGGAATGTCACTATTCCTCTCCAGAATCATAATTCAAATACCTGGATTTTTGTTTGTTTATTTTCCTCTTTCAATATCCAACTTTCATGTATATACTTGGATCATGTCCATCTTAGTCTTTAAAGTAACATCATTACTTTTAATACTCCAGGTATCTTTAGAGCCTAAAGTTAACTTGAACAGCAGGTTGACCTAATGCAACTTGTCTTTTGATCTCTTGACTGCTGCTTTTATGAGAATTGATTGTGGATCCAAGCCATTAAAAAATCCTTGACAACTTCAATTATTCTCCATTTATCTTGATGTGCCCTATTCACCCAGTTGTTAGGCTTTTGGTCTTTTATAACCTGATATCAGCAAACCTGAACCTTAATCCACACTGAAGATAGTAATCCTTGATCTTCATCATCAAATTCTTTAGGTCTTTCAGTAAGCAAGGTTGGGCCACCTGTGTATTGCAGATTTTTAATAAGCCTTCCTCCAATCCTGATGCCACATTCTTCTCCATATAAGCCAAATTCTCTGGTGATATGCTCAGCATACAGACTGAATAAATATGGTGAGATGATACAACCCTGAAATGCTGCTTTCCTGCATTTAAACCATGTGTTATTCCCTTGAATTTTTCACACAACTGCCTGTTGACTCATATACATGCTTAGAGTGAGCAAGCACAATGAAGTTTTTTGACATCACCATTTTTCTCAAGGCTAACGATCACTTGTTATCATCTGCACAGTCAAATGCCTCAGCAGAGTCAGGAAAACACACATAAGCATAGTGCTGGTACTTGCAGCTCTGAGTCAAGGTCTACCTGAGAGCAGCGATGAGGAGTTCCATGTCCTCTTTGACTGCAGCCTGGTCCTCTGGCAGATGCACTGCTGCAGCCCTTGCTGATGACATTCAGCAACATTTTACCTGTGTGTGATATCAGTGATATTTGTCTGAAATTTGAGTATTCTATTTGGTCACCTTTCATTAGAATGGGTAAAAATAATGATCTCTTCCAAGCATTTGACCAAATAGCTCTCTTCTAAATTTTCTGGAATAGACTTGTACATACTTTCAGTGCTTTCTCAGTTTGTTGAAACATTTCCATTGGCAGTCCATCAATTCCTGGACCCTTTGTGCTGCTTAAATTTTTTTCCTTCAGCGCTTTTCCCTTGCTCAAGTGCTACATCCTGACATGGAATGATGACCAGTCTTTTGATTAGTTTTGGTACAGAGAATCTTTTCATCTTCATTCCATAATTCCTGTACCATTCAATATTTTCCCAAAAATCTTTTAATATTGAAACTCAAGTCTTGTTGTTTTCTTTTTCCTCCTTGAGTTCTTTCAGTTCTTTCAGTTAAGGATGTCAAGCATGTGTTTCCTCTTTGGTTTTCCAACTCTGGGTCTGCACATTTACGTATAATAACTGACTTTGTCTTCTACTGCTGCTCTTTTACATTTTCTACCCAACTCTTTAACTTCATCCAGTCTTTCATTTGCATATCCTCCCACAGCTCATCAGGTCTTCTGTCATTAGTGTTCAATGGATCACATATGTTTAAGACATTCTCAAGATTTAGGCAAAATAGATCATATGTTCACATTCTGGATTTGTTTTAATTGTCTTCAACTTTATCCTGAACTTGCATATGAGTAAGTGATGTTCTTTTCCACAGTCAGCTCCTGGTATGGTTTTAGTTGCTGATATTAGGCTTTTCTAGTGACTTTTCCAAAATATATTGTCAGTTTAATTTCTGTGTATTGCACCTGGGGAGCCCCCTGCCTTTTATGTGGCATTTCCTATCAACAAGCCAGTGGTCTTGCAAAATTCTATCATTTGTATCCAGCTTTATCATTTCTACCACCAAGACCACATTTCACAACTACTGTTTCTTACTCTTTGTTTTCAACTTTTACATTCCATTCCCTAATGATTTTTGATGACTCGATTGCAATTTCTGACTGAAGTAATTGGTAGTATTTTTCAGTTTCTTCATCACTTTTGTGGTTGGTATGTATATTTGAATAAATAGTTTTTTTGATTGGATTGCCTTGAAAGTGGATAAATACAATCCTATCACATTTAACTTTTTAATCTATTTTTACAACGTCCTGTTTGGCAATAAATATCTCACTATTCCTCTTGGTTGTGTTATTCCAAGCATAGGAAATCATATTATTTTCTGATTCAAAATGACCAATACTAGTGCATTTCAACTCAAAAAATGCCGAGGAGACCAATCTTTATGCATTCCATTTCAGTTTTGACCCCTTATGGCTTCCTTAGGGTCATACTTCTTAAGGTCTAAATTTTCATAATTAGGAGATTTTTTTGAAGTTGTTTATTCTTATCGTATATCATACCTCATCCAAGAAATGAAGATCCTGAATGGCATCAGTTCCACAAGTTTTATCCCATTCATGTCACCTGGTCATCTCCACTATGGTAAAGCAGCCCCTCCTCAGTCACATTCAGAGTGTCCTCCAACCTGGGGGTCCCCTCTTCAGGCACTCTCTCAGACATGTTCTGCTCCCTTACATTGAACTTCAATATCTGACAGTGCTTAAAAACTATCCACAAGGCTTACAGTGGTTACTTCCCCCAAAGTAGGCAGCTGATTCCTACCTTGTTATCTGTTCTTAGTCTGGAAACTCCATTGGAATGGTTCTCATGTTGAGGGACTCTGCTAGCCTTTGAAATGCCAGAGACATAGTCTAGCCTCCAGCAACACACAAGCCTCTACAGTACAGACAGACAGACAAGTGTTTGATTCTGTAGGAAAGGGATCTAGAAATAAAAAAAATACTATAGATAATTCTAAGAAGAGGGTAAAGGAGCTCTGGATGAGAAGGTTGACAAATATGAACTTGCATTTAAGGGAGCCTGGGGGACTCTCCTGGGGAGAGGCAAAGTCAGTGGAGGGCGGGACTAGACTGCGCAGGTAAGGAGTTCATCGTGGGGAGTTGAACTGTTTCATGCATCATCAATGGTCGGAACTGTCAGGCTCCCATGTTATTTCACATTGCAATTGATTTATTAAAAATAGATACATTATTATTTATGTGTAAAATAACGGTCACTTTGAGGATTATATTTAAGTAGTCAAGAGTATTGAGTTCGTGTTTTAGGTGAAGTAGAAGATAAAAGAAGTTATACCTAAAATAAATGTAACAGAAGATGAAAATAGACTAAAACATTTAGATATAAAGGAAAAACAAGGAGTAGAATAAAAGAAGAATCTAGCACTTCCATTGTTGTTGCTTTCTGGTAGGTGTCGTCGCGTTAGGTCTGACCCATAGAAACCTTACACCCGACAGAAGGAATGGCGTCACCCCCCTTTAACGCCTCACCACTCTTCCTAGGCTTGAGCCCATGGTTTCAGACACCATGGAAATCACAGAGAAATAGAAAGAGGCAATTTTTGCCACCACTATAAGGGCTTCACTTTCTTTTATTCTCCTGATGTAGTCTCACAACTGCCTCTTCTTGATCCATGTTCAAGTTCCCACAGGAGCACAATGAAGAGTTCTGGAATCCCCATGCTTCGCAAGATTACCCATAGTTTGTTACGATCCACACAGACTAATGTCTTAGCAAAGTCAATAAAATACCAGCTAGCGTCTTTCTGGTCTCTGCTTTCAGCCCAAATCCATCTGAAACCAGTTCTCTTTGAGTGGCCTTGCTAACATTTGAAATACCAGTGACCTAGCTTCTAGCATCAAAGTGAAACACAAGCCACCACAGGATGACAAACTGAAAGACAGGTGTTGAAGGGCTTTTTCCTGACCTCAAACTAGGTATTGGGGTCAGAAAACAAAACAAAACTGGGAAGGTTACTAATGAGGGCTGTCATGAACTAAGGAAAGTTAGAAATCAAGTTTTTGAAGAGAACTGTTTTTAAACTCAATGCAACAAGGAGCCACTGCATGGCTTAAAATCAAGAAATGTATCTTTTCACCATAATTATACAGCCTGTATTCTGAGAAAACAGTCAAGGAAACTGTCCTACAGGAAGAAGCACCCTGCACCTTCACAAGCTGCCACATGAAGATCTACCTTGTTTGCAGGACAAGAGAAACGAAGTACTCACTGGTGATAAAAGACTGCGGTTTCCGATATGGAGAACATTTTAATATAAAGAAAACAAAATTCCTTCCAACTAGAACAATAAAATTCATGATGATAAAATGGAGAAAAGAAGACGTTGCAATGATTTCAGCTTACTTTTGTTTCACAATCAACATCTAATCAATGTACCAAATGACAAATTGCATTAGGCAAGTTTGCTGCAAATGTTCTCATTCAAGAGTTACTAAGCAAATAAGTTACTTTGAAAATGAAGGTGTCCTTGAAGAAATACCAAAGAAGAATCGATACCTTTTAATTTTGGCTCAGGCAAAGAATGTTAACTTTTTCTTGGACAATCAGAAGAAAAAAATTCTTGGAAGAAGGACAATCAGACTGCTTTGCAGAAGTGACAATGACTAGACTTGATCCCGGGCAGTTTGGATATTTATGCAGCTATGACCATTTCTGTCATGCTTGGTTCAGACAACAAGAGAAAGACCTTTGATGAGGTGGAGTGATACCACAGCTATAACAATGGCCCTAAACATGGAAATGGATTGTGAGGATGGCACAGGACCATATATTGCTTTGTTTTGTTGCACATAGCCTTGCTGTGAGTCAGACTTGATTTGATAGCATTTAATCATAACAATTAATGCACTCACTGGCATACAGTCCATCTGTCTCATGCTAACCTATAGGGAAAGGCATATCTTCCCCTGTGAGCTCTTAAACTGGAACTCTTCAATCAAAGGAAAGCCTCATCTTTCTCCCACTGGATGACTGGTGGTTTCAAACTACTGGCGCTGCAGTTAGCAGTCCAATGGTAACCACTGCGCCACAAGGAGTCCTGATAGCAGTTCACATAGCACCTAATATTTATTCAGCATCTAATATAAATACTCGATGCTAACATTTATTATTATTATTATTATTCCAATTAGTTATCAGAAGTTGTTATTATGTGCTATTAAGCCAATTTCCAAATTACAGCCACCACATATGACATGGTGTCACTCTATGAACTCTACCCTTCTGTGAAAGGAGCCTTGATTAATTGTCGTTGATCAAGTTGTGTGATACGGACCAAAAGCTTCAAACTTATGCCGCTGTGGTGGGCATTGATGCCCTCCATATCTGTAAGGATATGCAGTCTTTGAACACTATGAATCAGTTTTACTCTGTCCCATAGGGTCAGTATGATTCATAAATGACTCTGGTGTAGTAGGCATAGTGGTGTGTTGTGTGTGTGCGTGTGTGTGTGTGTGTGACACAGTTTGCCTCTGGTTACCTAAGGACAGTACTTAATGAACAGAATCCCTTTTAAAAAAAAAACCAACATCATTTTATTGGGGGCTCGTACAGTTCTTATCACAATCCATACATACATCCATTGTGTCAAGAACATACGTACATTTTTTGCCATCATCATTCTCAAAACATTTGCCTTCTCCCTGAGCCCCCAATATCTGCTGCACATTTCCCCCCTCCCTCCCCACCACAGAATCCCTTTCTGTAGTGCTTGAGCGTTGACTGAAACTACAATATATAACATAGTTTTTCAAGAAGTACATGTGTTTAGGTGCAGTTCCTTGGTTGGGATTTGGGGCCAGCGTAGCCCCCATTCCCAGTCGGGACCGCACTGAACTATTGAGGATGTTCTCGACACCATCTGGAGGGCTACGGGGACATTTTACTTTCTTCTAATTTACTTTGTCTGCTCTACAAGGACATCCCTGTGTTTTAAATGGGCTGTTTGCTTTATTCATTATCAAAGCATAGCATTAACACAACACAGAAATGATGTTGCATTTCAAAGCAGCAGCTGTGCTGTCTTCAAGGCGCTTTATTAAAAGTCTCTGAGTTGTGTACCACATTGAGTTCCAAATTTTCAAAGAATGTCACCAATTTTTATCCCCTTCCTCGGGTGTTTAATGAGCAGGGTCTTTTTCCTCCTGATGTCTGTGTCAGAGGGAGGAGAGGTACGGGTTTAGGTTTCTAGCTGTTTCAATTAAGGAAATGATCATTATATTGTATACACTCACATCCCTAGTAAATCCGACGAGGGCAATTCTGACACAGAAAGTGAGTGGTTGACCCTGGTTGTAAGAAGCCCTTGATGATGACTGCAGAATGATCAATCTCATCAGCTCCAACAGCACAGGCCTTTCTACCCACAGGCCCACACAAGAGTTTATCTTCATTTTCCCTGCCCTGTTTTCTACCCACCATCCTGGGTACCTCAGAGGGCTTGTGAATAAAAGGCTTGTGGCGAACAAGGGAAGAAAGATTCAGCTCCAAATTGAGTAAAGACCCCCACATTGCTCAGTGATGCCACGTGATACACATTATCATTTGCAATCGATTAACATTTCCATGCTGTTTTTTCAATAGCAATAATGGGATGATTTATATTTCCCGCTGAATTTTAACATGATTGCCAGCGCATCAATCCAATGAGCTTTCTCAAGGACTCTCACATGAGCACACCTTATGGGAGTGAGGGGGACGCAAATGGAAGATTCCCATAAATGCCTTGAGTGAGCGGCACCCAGACTATCCAAATCATGAGGATGAGAAAGCCATAGTGCACATCTCGGTTATTAATTTTAATGTATTTCAAATCGCCTTATGGATTTGTTAATGAAAAGTGCACGATCTTCCAAGACCGAGTGTTTTTTGTTTTGTGTAAGTGCTATTTCGTCTTTCACCTGTTTTTCCATCGTTCTGACAGCGGAAGCCAGGCACACTGGACTGTGATTTGAGACTGACCATACAGACTGGACACGTAGAGTTCTTTATGAAGCAAGTTGCTTAGATGGTAAACCCTAGTAAAATAATTGATTTTATGACTTTTAAATGTTAAGGTAGAGCCCAAATGGAAACGAATCCCAACCATAATAATGATAAATATTTTAGTGCTTCATTTTCTGGATAGTAGGAGACCAGTGGAAGCCACTTTACATATGTTGAAATATTGGTTAAAATATCCTATCCAAAAATTCATACTTTTTAAAAAGGCATAACCTTACTGTGAAGTAGAGAGACCATGGTTGTGTGCACAGTCAGTCTATTACTTGGAGTAGTGAAAAGAAATTTAAGTAATGAAACCAGTAACATTAACCAGAGTCAGATCATAGATTTCATTAAAATCAATGTAAAATTAAAGGACATATTTTTGTCAGTAGTGTTAAATAATGTTCTGAAATAGGGAAAAATAGGGAATTTTTTTCATTTCAATGCAACTATGGTTAAAGATTACTACAATAAGATTAAGTCACTCATATATCCACATGATAATCTTTCATTTTCTGGAAATACTTATTATAAAATATTTTATTTAATACATTATTAATCTTCATCATTTAAAAATTGAGGCTACTATGAGTTTTAATTATGGTGCTGGTTAAGATTATTGAAAGTACCATGAAATGACAAAAAAAAAAAAACTAAACTAAACATATATGTACTGAAAGAAGTATATCCAGAAAGCTTCTTAGAGGCAAGGGTGGGGATACTTTAGCCCTCATACTGAGGACATGCTGTCAGCAGAGAATACTCCCTGGAGAAGGAAATCCTGCTTGGGAAAGTGGAGGGGAAGCCAAAAAGAGGCAGGCTCATAACGAGATGGATGGACACAGTGGCTGCAAGCATGGGGTCCAGTGTAGGATGCGAGGACGGCATACAGCCAGGCAATGTTCTGTTTTGCTGTGCATGGGTTTGCTGTGTGTGGGAAGTGACTCGGTGGCATCTAACAATAACAACGGAAGCAATAGCTAATCATGGGTATAACATCGTTCATGCTTTCATATGTTACTAGGTACTATAAATTGCTATGCACACACATACACATCTATGAGTGTAGGACTTCAAAAGTTCATTAGAAAATTGAATGAAAATGAATTTTTCATAATTTTACCCCTTTATATTGAAATGTATTAGTATTTTTATATATTTCTATAATTGAGAGTATGCATTACTATATGTATGTGGCATTATTTCAGTTATATATTTTTAATGAAATTTTGAGTTGCTGTGCTAAAATAAACAAATGTTTAGCAATGAAATTTTAACAGGATTTTTCAGTTTAAATGGATGAATAAAATGAGTAAGAATACCTTATTTATTGCAGGGAGTTTCACAATGATATTTCTGAGAATAAAAATATATATTTTAATAAAAACCAAACTCACCGTCATTGAGCCAGTGTTGCCTCATAGTGACCCCCTTTGAGGTTCTGAGAAAGTAGCTGTTTATGGCAGTAAAGAACCCAGTCTTTTCCCTAAGGAGCTGCTGGTGCTTTCGAAGATCCAACATGTGGATCTCAGCCCAACTCCTAACTACCCCACAATAGAGCAGCTTCATGTCTCACCCACCCTTGAAAGGCACAGATTGAAATGAGGTTAAGGCTTTTCTGTACTGGCTCTGATTTTGTGTATTGCTGTTACCAACGTATATGCAACATACCCTTGTCACAAGCAAGGACTTCCACCTAGGGGAGAGCATATCAAATTATTCAGGAATTGGCTTACCAGATTTCTCAGCCGTCACAAAAGCCAGCATGCTTTAAAAACCAAGCATTCATTGAATCTATTTCTTGAACAAGACTTACCAAGAATGGTGAGTGGGTGAAAGAACAGCTATCAAGCTGGACAAATCCCAAACCTGCTGAAAAGCAGAACACCCAGAAGATGCTTGACATGTGTGTGCACATACAGGGTAAGTAAGAAAAAAAAAGGGGGTAGTCGGATTCTAAATGAGGCATCCACGAGTTTAGTTTTTTATATGTCTTCAGAGGTGTTATCTCAGTAATCGCTTATCCTAGTGTTTGGTGTCCCTAAATGCTAACACACAAAGATTCAATCAAAGCCTAAAGGATCTTGTGTCCATCTATCATCTCAAAAGTGTTCCTCTTTTTTGCGGACTCCACACGGGACTGTGTCTTTCTGTGCGAACTGTTCTGTCCTCGTATCCTGCCCAAAGCATATGAAACAAGTCTTGACATCCTCACTTCTTGGGAGAATTATTTTTGTATTTTTTCCAAAACCATTTGTTTCTTTTGTCAGTCTGTGGTAGCTTCCATATGCATCACCAACCCCATAATTCAAATATATCAATTCTTCTGCAGGTTTCCTTATTCAGTGGCCTGCTTTTACATGGATACGGGCGAATGAAAATACCACTGCTTGGGGCAGGTGCACTTCAGTTCTCAAATTCACTGCCTTCTTCTTCATTATGTTGAAGAGGACTGCTTCTTCCATGCGCATTGACTGTGAAAATGAATCCCTTTACAATATCATTCATTTCTTTATTTATCATGATGCTATCTATAGGTTCAATAGTAGGGATTTTGGTTTTCTTTGCCTGGAGTTGAGATCCCTGCGGAAGGCTTTGGACTTTGATTTTCATCACAGAGCTTCAAACCCTCCTTGTGTTACCGAAAGCCAATCCGTGTTGTCTGGGTATTGCTGGTTGTTAAGAAAACTCCTTCCAATTCTGAGGCTATATCCTTATTCATATAGGGTGAGCTGTGTAGATTTCCCCAATAACACGGGACAATCAAAGGAGCCCTAGAAAAAAATGGAAACCTGCATTGGTGAATGCAGGAGCAGGCAAGTTGCACTTCGGTTTGCTTTCTGCTCCATCATAACAGTGCGGTTACTCATGCCTCAAGGGTATCAAGGACTGCCCTCCGAGGATGGTGTTGGGAAACTGACCCATCTGCAGTAAATGGCATCGGGGGGGGGGGGGTGCAGTTTTGGACTCCTGTGCTTCCAAGAAGCAAGGATCAGTCTTTAATTAGTCTGACCCCACTATCTCTGCTGGGTTCAATAATGTGTTGCAATGGCCATGTATAACACACAGACGAATCTCACAATTAGGGAGGTGTACTAGGGAAGGTAAGAGGTTGCCACAGTCAGGATCATGGGCAGTAAAGTCATTGGTCCACAGCAACACCCTCCTCAGTCAGCAAACAAATCTCTCTCTTGTCTTCACCCTCTTAGTCATGTGTCCCTTGGCTTCTACCTCATAGCTCCACAGTGTCAGGCCAGATTGGGAGAAGATATCCCAGAGTCCGGGCACCGCTCCTCTCAGTCTCCGTGCCACCATCTCTGGGACCTCTGGTCTTGTCCCCGCCACTTCAGGCAGAGATCCAGAATGCACTCTTGAGGCGGTCCTGGGCTTTCTCTTTCTGCTGCTGAGTCAAGGCTGGCTTCTCCTGATAGTTGGGGTAGAGTGCTGGGAGCAGGGGTGGTGTTAAAACTCACCGATCCCCTCTATTAACGTCCTGCACAGTATTTGACTAGTCTCATGCAGTCATCAAGCGAAACGTGAAGGCATGGGTAGATGAGTCACATTAAGAAGCTTCACTTCACCACAACATTCAACTTATAGGAGCCTGGATCTGGCCCATTCAGACTAGGGTTGTTGTTCTTAGCATACTCAAACAACCTTTTAAAGGAACATAATTGGAGTTATGTAGAGATACCGAAGCTGACATTTGACAGGATGTAAATCAAAGAGCATAAAATGCCTTAACAAAGAGTGAGAAAAATCAGAAGATCATTGGAAATGCATAGATCTGGAAGTAGGAAATATCCAAAAATAATAGTTTCAAAGTTTAATATTCTTGGTTAATAAATATTTCTGTTTGAGTTACTATGCTTTTTTACTTATCCCTATATATTACAAAATATACCTGGAAGTATAAAAAGTAAACTCACAAAATAACTATTTTGTACAATATGGGATAAAAATATTCCAATTTATAAAAAAATCAGATCTTAAGTATTCTATTTAACTTTAACATTGAGGTGTTAATGTTGTGTTTTTGTAAGCATTTCATAAATATTTGCCAATTCAATCAATAATTTTACCAGCATAATTCCATAACATTGATTATAATTCTTTATGATCTTTAAATAAAATGCATAGACCTCTGCAATAACTTGAAGGTCATGCTTGTACTGGGGCCATGTAATCCCTGTATCATCTCAATTTTTGTATGTTGTCTACCAAAGTGATCCCTGAGAGTACAGTTAATTCTATTACAAAGAGAAAAAAATGAACAACTTATTCAAATATCCAATTTTTCTGACCTTTTAATCCCTCCTATTATTAAATTAATTGGGACTTATGGCTTTGATTTGATGAGTTATATTAAGACAGCTTACATTTCTGAAATATAGGTGCCAAGTAGACCAGGCATAAAGGTGTAAAACTGAGACCCAGATCTAGTCGAAACATCTCCAGAGGTTTCTTGCTACAGCATTTACCTCACCAATGACCAATAAGACTTTCACAGGAACCTTGATCATTTTGAATTTAGAAAATTACAGGTGTTGATGGCCACCAGATGTGGCTTTGTCTTATAATGGGATAACAACCATGTTAGAGGGTTTGTTGTAAGTTGATGGCCTACAGAGGATGTAGGAGAGACCTGGAGCCCTAGGACCCTGAGGACAGGGCGACTGATGGAATCATATGCACTGACCAGGACAAGAGGTAAAAATCCTCCTGTGGACATGGAGCAGAACTACAGATTCTCCTCTGTTCGGTGATGGCTGTACTGTTCTACCTACAGAGCAAGGCAAATTCTGGGACCTGAGAACCACAAAGGGAAACAGCAAAGTCTCCATTGGGCAAACATAAGGTGATCAGATACTCCCTCAGCACACAGTCATGTTCACTTCCAGATAACTAGAAATGTAGACTTATCTTTCGCTCTGCGCCTTCTCTGAATGAACTAAAATAAACAGCACAGCCTTTAGTGAACATAATAGAAGGATGTACTGTCTCCCTCCGCATCTTCTGAGCTGTGAAGAGGGGGTGACTGGGATGTGTGAAAAGGGACAGGCAGGAATGCTGCACAATACACAAAGTTAAGAAAGGAGGCACTAAGGATAGCTCCCTGATGCCCAGGGGGGATGTGGCCCACTCATCCTGAACAGGTAGAGATCACCCACTGGCGCCAGCCATCAGCTCAGCATAGGCTCTACTTATCTCAAATGTCCTCCAGCCAAAAAAGCTTCTGGGAAGGATTGAGAAATTTTGTTACTATATTTTTGGTTTGTTTGTTTGTTTTATTTTGGTAAATCACCCTCCCAGTCAAGTACAGGCAGAACTAACTCTAACACCTAATGCAGCGAGCCCACAGCAGTCAGCACTGGAATGGAGGTCTTGAGAATAGTAAGCAGCTACTTCAGGCTCTGAGTTTTGTTGGATTTTAAGTGTCGTGTGTGTTTCTCTTATTTTGACATTTTCCTTTTCTTTTGTTCCCCGGTAAACCACCAAAAACAGACACAGACACCAGGTAGAGAAATCCCTAACCCCCACAACCCCTTGCTGACCATAATATTTCTCCTATCCCAACCATTTGTGCCCATGGCTATATTCCTACTGTGCAAATATTGTGACATCGTTTGTAAGCACACACTGCTCACAGAGAAAAGTAAAACAATTGTTGACATGGGGTTAGGTGTCTGTGTCTGGATGTGTATAAGTGAATGGGTGGGGTGCATGCATTTTCCATTCCCCTGGTTGTTGGCTTCAATTTTATGTGTATTCTTTTTCCTGTTTTTATTTTTATTATTTATTTCTCATGGTACCTGATATAGTGATTTTCTTGAGACAAATAAGAACAATAAGACAGCATGCCTAAGCACATGGGATGCAGAGATCCCAGGAATCAAAGAGCAAATTCAGAGGAATAAACTCACACATTAAAATGATGAAAGAACCCAAATCAAGGCCTAAATGCATCATCCACGATCTACCTAAACTCTAATTCAATAATGAGAGCAATTGTGGCAAAATAAAACTCACTCAATGGAGGAAAGAAAATCAAAAAGATTAGAGCAGAAAGCAATGAATATAAAGAATAAACAAGATAATAATTTAGTTTATTGAAAGAATTTCAAAAATACCCTGACAAACTATAGGCTAATTTCACAAAGGAAAAATGAAGATTCAAATATCACAAATATGAAACAAAATGGGTATAATCGAAACATAATCAACTGATATAAAAACAATAAAAACAAAATTTTCAGGACTGTACTCTGAAAACTGTGAAAACATAAAAGAAATGGAAAATTTTCTAGAGTACATTACCTACCTAATAGAAAATAGAATGGTGTAGAAAATCTCAACAGGCCCTTAACAAAAGAAGAGTTATTAAACAACAAACAAAAAAGTTCAGTACCAAACAACTTCATTAGTGAACCCTATGACACATTCCCAGAAGGGTTGAAACCAATTCAAGCCAGAATACATAAAGGATGGCAGACCTCCAAACTTATTGGATGTAGTGAGCATAACACTGATGCCCAAACTGATAAAGGTATTACCAGCATAGAAAATTACAGATCAATTCCCATTTGAACATAGATACAAAAATTTGCAACAAAATTTTAACCAACAGAAATATAACAACAACAAAAGTACATAGATCAAACATTGAAGTCTTCAGTTTGGATTAAAAGTCAATGTAAAGAAGACATACTGCATATACTTGAATATAAACTAACCCGAGTATAAGCCAAAGTACCTAATTATTACCTGGTAAACCAGAAAAACTGGTTGACTCGAGTATAAGCCTAGGGTGGGAAATGCAGGATGTGAATTAGCACAGAGACCAGAAGGGAGAGATGGAGCTCAGCCACAGACATATCCTTACCAGTTCAGCTGCCGGAGTAAGTGAATCACTACGGGTGCTTCTATAAATCGGAGCCGTGCACAACATAGGACGGCTCTGATTGGTTAGATGTGAGTAAACAAACATTCAAAGACCTGCAGTGTCAACACGGCTTTGAATGAACAGCGAGGAATGGCAATCACCCACAAGATGTTACACCTCGCTGGGGTACCACTGACCCGTGTATAAGCCGAACCCTAGTTTTTCAGCACATTTTTTGTGCTAAAACACTAGGCTTACACACGAGTATATACAGTAGGTAACATCATGATAAATGGAGCAAAGATTGAAATTGTCAAGGATTTGACTTTGCTTGGGTCCACAATGAATGTTCACCGAAGCAGCAGTCAGAAGAACAAATTGCGCAGTGCATTAGGTAAATCTGCTACTCAAGACTTTTTTAAAGTGTTGAAAAGCAAGGGCTACATTGGGCTTGACATAAGCAATGGTCATTTCAACTACCTCATAAGCGTGTACAAGGTTGACTAAGAATTTACATATAATCCCTTCCTAGAGGGATGGACAACAGAAAAGTGAAGGAAGGTAGACAGTGGCCTGTGTAAGATATAGGGAGGAGGGGAATTATAAATTAAAAAACTATCAAGAGTTCATGAGGGAGGGTGGGAAGGAGTGAATGGGGGAATGAGGAGCTGATATCAAGGGCTCAAGTAGAAAATGCTTTGAAAATGATGATAACAAAATATGTACAAATGTGCTTGATCCAATGGGTGGATGGATTGTGATAAGAACTGTATATAAGAGCCCCCAATAAAATGATTTAAAAAATAAAAATCAATGCATTTGAACTCTGATGCTGCTAAAGAATATTGAAAGTTTCACAGATTGTCAAAGGAACAAATAACTCTGTCTTGGAAGAAATATAGCCAAAATGATTCTGAAAGGCAAGGATAGTTAGACTTTGTCTCAAGTACTTTGGGCATGTTATGAGATGAGATCAATCCTTGGAGAAGGACATCATGCTTGATAAGGTAGAGGGATAGTAAAAAAGAGGAAGGTCCTCAGTGAGATACATTGACACAGTGTCTGCAACCATGAGCTAAAGAAAAGAAACACTGGGGTGGTGTAGCAGAGAGTGGTGTCTCATTGTGTTATACACAGGGTCACTATGAGTTGGAACCATTTGGATGCCGCCTAATAACAACATAAATCTTTGTATACAACAATGGTGACCTAAAATCTAATTGGCAATAAAATATTAAAATCATATGCTACACTTAATTGGATGACATGCCCCTTTATTTTAAAATATATGGGATCACACAGAGTTGGAAATAGATAGCTGTAACCTGACAATCAATCATTTTATGAGGAATTGAATATAATTCAGATATTGGGGTTTGATTGCTTGTTTGAAGTTACTTGGAATTTTCAATTGAAGAGAAGACTTTAAAATATTCCTAAAGTATTTTTTTCCTAAAGTATTTTACACAATTATTTTTGATAGACACAAACACCAGCCTTAGGAGAAAGTGAGACTAAGGGTAACTATATCATTAGGTTTATTATGGACTTCACTCTTATCAAAGAAGGATATACTTAATTATAATTAGGTCAGTATTCTAAAATTTAGATAAGATTCTCATTTGCAGGAAATTGTTGTTCCTGTTGATTTTCTTATTGTGTTTTGTTTTCACGCCCACAGATAATCGGGTAAATGATTGAAAGAGGCTCTGTAACTACGATGCCAGTCATTGAACACATAATCAGAGGGATGCCATACATTTTGATTCTTCACAAATTGTGCAAGCTGAGTTATTATTTCCTCATTACAATAGAAACCTTAGCCTTCTGTATTATATGGACTGCCTTAATTAGTAGATGGTCTAGCCCGGTACGAGTTGTGATTCATCTTGTCCTTCATTACAATAATTATTGCAATCTGGTCATAGAGAGTTTACTTGACCTTTTGCTGCTGTTGCTGACTTAACCATTCTAAGTTGGGCTTTCTGACCTAATACATGCAAGTTTTTAAAAGAACAGCAGCAAGTGAATAGAAAATGAAATGATGGTACATTTTTTTTCTTCATATTTTCTTTCTTTTTTCTTTTTTTTATTTTAACAATTTATTGGGGCTGATACAATTCTTTTCACAGTTCATACATATACATACATCAGGTGTATAAAGCACATCTGTACAGTCTTTGCCCTAATCATTTTTTTTCTCTTTTCTTCTTCTACATTTTATTAGGGACTCATACAACTCTTACCACAATCCATACATATACATACATCAATTGTATAAAGCACATCCATACATTCCCTGCCCCAATCATTCTCAAGGCATTTGCTCTCCACTTAAGCCCCTTGCATCAAGATATTCTTGAATATTATTATTGAATTCAGAAATTTAAAGATGGGATATAAAAAACACAGCACTTTCCAAAGGTAGCATATACGTCTCATGCTTCAGGAAACAAAGAGATAGTGTGTCGAGTTTGGGGTGGGAGAAAATATTGGTAATTGCTGGCATTAAGAAAGTCAAAGTTGAACCAAAGTTGAAGGAACAGTATTAAAAATTGCAGTCTCGGTGATAGAAATGAGGCTGGAGATCTCATAATATAATTTTGCAAGACAAAGGACTTCATTGAAAATCTTTTTCAACAACCTAGAGAGAAACGATCTATGTGCAAAATATTGATCAATGTGGCAATTACCCAAAAGATCGAAGGAATACACAGAATCAATCTACTCAAAATAACTAGTTTATATTAAATCATTTCTAAAAGTAGCATATTAGCAAAAATCAAAGCCAAGCAAGGAAAAAATCTGAGCTGACAAAAAATCAAAACAAAGACGCAGGAACTGACTGAATACCAATCAAAAATGTTCAACAAACCTACGAAGCATTGCGGACACACACTCACCTATGTCACAATATTTACAAGACAGCTGCTTAGCCACCGGCTGAAAGAGATCCATATTTGTAAACACGCTAAAGCAGTGGTGGTGCTCAACCTTCCTAACGCTGTACTCTTTGATATAGATCCTCATGTTGTGGTGACCACCAAACCATAAAATTATTTTTGTTGCTATTATATAACTGTAATTTTGCTACTGTTATGAATCAGGGGACCCCAGTGAAAGGGTAGTTCAACACCCAAAGGGGTCACTACCCACAGGTTGCAAATGGCTGCTCTTAAGATAGATGGCCCCAAAGAATGCAGAAATTATAGATCAACATCCATAATATCATAACAATGTTTGTTGCAGTACATGAACAGGGGGCTGCTAGAAATTCTTGCCAGCTAAAGAAGAGGACATAGAACAAGAGACATCATTGCTGGTGTAAGATGAATCTAGACTCAAAACAGAGCAACCAGAAAGATGATTATCTATGTTACATTGACTATGCAAAGGCATTACATTATGGATCATAACAAGCTATGAATAACATTGAGAATAATGTGAATTCCACTTCACTGTGTTCATGTGGCACCTGTACAGTCAACAAAGTACCATCTTTCAGAAAGACCACGTGAATAATGTACGGCTTAAAATCAAGAAAGGCTGAATCAGAGCTGCATCCCCTCACTGTGCTCATTCAGTCTACATGCTGGATAATTTGAAGGAAAATGCAGTATCAGGACTTGAGGAAGGTTTATTAACCCTTGCTTTTCAGATAATACAACTTTCTGTGCTAAGAGTGAGGTGGATTTGAAGCACAGCAGTGGAGAAGTTGAATGACTCATTGCATAGGGTTACTGTGCTACACAAGATGCCTTTAGAGAGGTGAAGAGTCCGGCTGCCTCTTTGAGGACCAAGAAGCATGGTATTTTCATTGGCCTCATATGCATGTGAAAGTTGGACATTGAATAAGAAAAAATTAGAAGAATCAATGCATTTCAATTATGGTGCTGGAAAAGAATATTGACAATCCAATAGACTGCCCAAAGAACAAACAAGTCTCTCTTGGAAGAATTACAGCCAGCATGCTTCTTACTAGAAAGGATGGCAGGAATTCTTAGCCATGCAGCAGGCACATTTCTCCTTGGTTCCCAGCTCTAAGTCATGGGGCCACTTTCCTCTGCCCTGCTTAAGTATGTGTCATAGAGCTCCTCCAGACACCCCATTCTGCAAGTCATCTCTTGCCAAAGCAATTAGCTTTACTTGTTCCTTCCCCACTCCTCCCCCCCCCCCCCGCACACACTGTCTCATGGTCTCTGCTGCACAGATCATCCGCTCTGTCTCATGGGCTTGGCATGGCTCCTTTGCTCTGTCTTATGGTTGAATTGATACAGTTTTTGGTGTCTCTGTTGCCTCTGCTACTTCAGTGAAGGATCTTTCATACGTTCTGTTTGAATTCCTCTGAAACGGGTTATTTTTATGCCCAGTGGAATAACAAACCTGGCCAGAACAAATAAACATGTCTTGGAGGAACTGCAGCCAGAATGCTCTTTAGAGGCAAGGATGGAATGAGTGTGTAACACCTTCTTTGGACATGTTGACAGAAGAGGACAATCTCTGGAGGAGGACATCATTTTGATAAAGTAGATGGTTAGTGGAAACACATAGACCCTCGCGGAGAGGGATCGACACATGGTAACGATGGATACAGCAAGAGGCTCAAACGTAAAAATCACTGTCAGGATGGCACAGGACAGAAGAGTGTTCTCTTTCATTTTATTTTAATATATAAATAATTTTCATTGGAACCTCTTTTTAAATAATTGTAGGGGCTCATACAACTCTTATCATAATCCATGCATACATCAATTGTGTAAAGGACATTTGTACATTCATTGTCCTCATTATCCTCAAAGCATTTGCTCTCCATCTAAGCCTGTGGCATGAGCTCCTCATTTTTCCCCTCCCTCCCTGCTCCCCGATCACTCAGAATAGTGTTATCTTTAGTTGTACATAGGAATCACTAAATATCACAGCAGACTCAATTGCACCTAACATCCACAATATATTAACATCTCTGCTACTTTATAATATCTCCACATCACTAGAAGAATTTGTCTTTATTCTGAAACAATTCTCAAATCTTCACCAATCAGAACAGAGGATGAGGTTCTGAAAGGAATTCTAACTAGATATGACACTGCATTAGTCTCATGAAGATATATTTAGGGTGTAAAAATTATCCAGTTCATCTAGTCATATGGATATTTCAACAAGATAGTAGGTTTAAAGGGCCTACTTATTTGTATTTTTAACCCAAAGTGTAAAATTAGAGGAACACATTTGTGGTTAGGCAATTAAAATGAAAATACCATATATACTTGTGTATAAGCCAAGTTTTTTAGCACATTTTTAATGCAGTTTTTGTGGTAAATTAGGTGCTTTGGCTGATATACAGGTTGGCTTATACTTGAGTATGTATGGTTGATACAATATCATATAATAAAATAAAATTTTTAACAATAATTTAATAGAAATGAAGTATTCATAATCTTTGAAAGTATGTTTTAATGGAAGGGCAAAGCCAGGCTACTAAAATTTATATAAATAACATCATTCATAGAGACAGGTGGTACTGATTGATAATTAAATAAATAAAATAAAGACTATCGCTTAGAGGCAGTTTGTATCTTTTGTTAGGTATTCCTTAAAGAATCCATTATAAAGGAAAGAAATCATATAAATAGAAAGTGGAAGGGTAGCGGCAAGTGAGTCACTTAATATTTTTAGGAAGAACATTCTAGGTAGAGATGTAAATACTTTTTAAATACTTGTAGATACTTTGGGCATAGGACATGTAGCCAGTATTGAGACAACTGCAGAAAGAATGACCATGTGGATGAAACTGAATGAACTAGGATGGAACAATACAAAATGCCACTGGGGTATAGAGAGACTCCAGTATGCAGGGCCTTTCATGTATTAAATGAACAACTGCAACAGCATTAAATAATTTGACCTAGCTTCTTAAAGGCACAGTTTGGCGCTGTATTGAAATATTCTTTAACAGGGAGGGAAAGGAACAAAGGGGAATCTCTCAAGGCACTGCATTAGAGAAGCCTAAGCGGAGGTGTCGGTATGAACTGAGGTCCACCTGAGCAAAATAAGAAATGAGTGAAAGGAAACAGCCAGCATTGTGGCTGAAGAACTTAGAGGGATTTAACCAACTTTGGAGAAAATAGAGTTGAAGAACAATTTGGCAAAGTTGGGAATAGTGTTGGGGGATTATTTTTAAAGATTGAGAGGGCAGAAATCAAGAGATAAATATATCAAATGCGATGGAGGGGGTGTTTCAAGCAGGAAAATACCAAATGAGCCAAGCGCAGCTGTTGAGTCCAGAAAGGTAAAACAAATGAACCATGGCCCTTGGGTTTAGCACGCAAAGGTCTCTGGTCACCTTGGATGGCTTAGTGGTGATGAAAGTCTCTCTGAAGGGAGGTCAATATGAGAGTCGCCTTTCTCTTCTTGAGTACCTTTTTACAGACACAAAGTTATAGCTTGTCACCTCAGGGTCACTAAGCTCAGAGAGAGGTCCTTGCCATTACTGACTCCAGCTGATTCCTTCTCTTGATCTATGTGGGTTCATCAGTGCACGGATGCTTCCCCAGCGTCTGAGTGACTGGTAAGGATAAGTTCTTATTTCCTCTATTTTTCCCCCAGTGAATTGTGCCCAACATTTAACAGGAGAGAAATCGTCTGTATTTGATTGAATTAGAGTCAATAAAATAGCATATGACATTTATATGGGTTTTCATTTCAACTGCCAGTACTCAGTAATTTTTCTATTACTATTTAAGGCATACACATAGAACTGAAAACTGGAAATGTGGTAGTTAATAAATTTTACATTAACTAATTCCATCTACATCAGGTATCATAATCATCTCTTTTATAAACGGATTACATAAACCAAAAAAATAGCTTATATCAATCACAGTGTCTGAGAGCCATTTCAAGTGTGAATTACCTTAGATAACTGACAATCAATACCACAGGGAGTCCCGTAGCACAGTGGTTAAGCATTTGGCTGCTAATCGCATGATTGGCAGTAAGAGCCTCCCAGCCACTCTGTGGGAGAAAGATGTGGCAGGTGGCTTCCATCAAGATTATGGCTTGAGAACCCTATAGTCTCTGTGAGTCAGCATCAATTTGACGACACCCAACAGCAATCAATACCTCCACTTGTATGCTAGGTGGACTTCTCATACTTAGTACACTGGACATGTAATTCTTGATCAACTCTACTAAACCAATTTCTCATGGGGCTTCTCCATTTACATATGAGGACAACCCCATATTTCTGGGTACTCAGGCCAAATTTCTAAAGGGAGCCTGGAGTTCTCTTTTCCTCTCACATCCTCTGTATGAGTCAACAAGAAAATCTGTAGTTTTGACTTTCAGATTATATCTAAATAAAATGACTCCCCAAACGTTCATGGCTAATATCGTGGCTCTCACACTTAACCCAATGTTATAAAGTCTATTCAGACTCATAGTGACTCCGTAGGGCAGATTAGAACTGCCCCTTGGCTATTTGTAATATTGGGATTATAAATATTGAAAGGATAGCATCCCCTCACATTTTTCCCTCGGAGTTACTGATGTGCTTGGGCCTACAACTGCCTTTGTCTGCCTGACATGTAATTTATGCGGGCAACAGAAATTCTTAGACAACATCACTTCTCATCTGGATTACTGCTGCTGCTCCCTAATTAGATTTTTGATTTTGTATTTCTGCTCACACACATACTGTTGTCCTGATAGCAGCCATAGGAATCATTTTAAATGTGAATCTAATGATCTCATTACCTCTGGTTTGGATCCTGTAATAGTTCCCAATTGCTTTGCAAAGTCCCACGTTCTAACTGAGTAGCATGGAGTTTGCAGTGGACGGCTCTAAAGGCTGACAGTGAAAGTCAGCCACCAAAACAACAGAAGAATGTCCTGGCAATTTCTTCCATAAAAGGTTACATTCAAGAAGGCCTTAAAGAGGGGTTAAATCGTCTATAACATAGGGCATTGCCGCAATTTTGAATCTATTCAACTACAGTAGGTTTTATCCATTTTACTTCTGTGGCCAATTTTCTATTACTTTACCACATATTTACAAATTTTGGTTAACTAGGCTTCTCATTTTCCCTTGGGGCATTTATACAAATCTTGCCATAAAGTTTGCACTGATCACGACATCTCTTCAGGCTAAACTTTGCCCCCTCGTATCCTGTTCTCCTACTAAATTCAAGTCATTATGCATGTCACATTTCCTCAGGTGCCCATCCTAAGTAAGGTTTGAAAGTGAAACATCTCTGATCACTCGCGTGTATTGGTGAAGAAAGTTAGAAACATGAACTGCTATTATGTCGCTTTTGTATAGAGAAGATTACGGCACAGGGATGAAGTCATTGGACTAAATGAAATAGAAAAGTCACATAAAGTTAAAATAACAGATTC
The DNA here is from genome assembly GCF_050624435.1 of Tenrec ecaudatus. NCBI lineage: Eukaryota > Metazoa > Chordata > Mammalia > Afrosoricida > Tenrecidae > Tenrec > Tenrec ecaudatus. The sequence goes on along the minus strand of NC_134532.1, from coordinate 194,686,172 downwards.
CCTGGAGTGCTATCCTGTAATACAGCAGTTTTGATCAGCCTAAACACTTTACATCCCACATGTAAATTTGTATTTCCTTATTTTCTTTGCTTAAAAACAATTAAGATCTTTGATGAGTTTTTATAATAATTATTATATATGTTATAGTGTTTCCTCAATTTCAGAGATTTTTACCTTATTTTAAATAGAAGATATAAAGTATAGTCTACATGTCTTGCATTAAACAGACTCTATATATAAGTAAATGAGTTACGGATTTAGATACCTTTCTGAGTTAAATGTTCCTTCATTTAATTTTACTTATTTGAATTGAGGCCAAGACCATCAAAATATTTTTAAACCAGAAATAATTCTATGAGGTCTCCAATAATGTCAGGAAGCAAACAATGGTGTGTATTATGGTATTTAGAACTCTGTGGTTTTCGGTTTTTCAAATCCCAGTCAGCATATGATCACGACTGGGAAAACTGTGTTGAGTATTGAGTTGAATTAGATGCCAAGCAATAGCTCTTCTAAGGATAGAGTCATTAATTTAATTGCTACAAATGGGTTCAGCCAGGTCTCAAAACCGTTTCTTGAAGCAGTCATTGTCTATCCTAAGGCTGAACATAACATCCCCATACATTCTCCCATAGTCACCCTAGTGTGGCAAGGGAATAGCACCCTATTGAATGATGATGAATGTATAACTTGCCGAAGAAATAGTCAGGAGCACTGGTGGCACAGTGGGTTTTGAACAGGAATGTTAACCATAAGGTAAACAGCTTGAAACCACGAGCTGTTCTACTGGAGAAAGATGAGGCTTTGCACTTCCATAAGGAGCTCATCTTGGAAACCCACAGGGGCAGTCCCACGCTGCCATATAGGGTTGCTATGAGTTGGAATTGACTTAATGCTAGTGAGTTTGAAGAAATAGTCTGAGATGCTCATTCCTTAAATCATGCCTCATGCATTTAAATTTGCTCAAGTTCAACATGGAGGCCTGATGGATAGAAACATTACTTAAGTCCTGCATCCATAAGAAGAACTTATTTTCATAGTCCTTTAAATGGCACCACCATTTCTTTCTGTTGTCCATAGGGTCACTATGCATCTGAAGCTCCTCAAAGACATTTTACAATGACAACAACATTTCAATTATCTTCTTGTAATGTTTAAGCTTAGTCCTATGATTTATGTGAAGTATTTGATACACTCTTTCTGGTAGTACAAACAGAAAATAAACTGATTGTTGAAGAGTTTCTTCTGACTCAGAGATAGCCTCTATTTCAGAGTAGAATATGGCTCCACGGGACTTTCAATGTCAATGATATTTCAGGAGTAGATTTCTAGTTTTTCTTCTGAAATATCTCGGGGCTAAGTTAAACTGCCAGTGAGTAGAGATGATCTTAAGAGTTTTCACTACCTGAAAACTACATAAATTTTTTTCTTAATGAATGATTAAGTACAGGTATCAGTAAAGGTTGAAAAGTAAAGATATATTTTAATATTTTTGATTTTCATTTGCTATTCAAGCAAAAATGAAAGGCAGTTGCATATACTGCCTAGTTCCTAGATTCCCCACTTGTGAAATCAAAATTATGATAACTTTCTCTAAGTTTCCAACAGAATGAAATTTGAATAATGTCTATATAGCCCTGAAAAGATTACTTAGCATGGACTACAAGAAATAAAATTGAGCACAACTTCAGGAATTCAAGAATATTCTCAGAAAGCAGAGCTTGGTAAGACTTTAATGAACACCCATTCTCTGAGATTAAGAATCAGGGGCCTTATGGTTTTATACCACATTTTTCAACATCTAATTGTATCATACCCCACAACACAATGGTAGAACAACACCATTGTGTTCATCTGTTTTTATTAAAAAAATCATCTTAAACCAGTAAATCTTTAGAACATGTTTAAGTCCAATGAAAAATATATGTTTTCATTTTATGTGTGCCAAAGGTGACCTGTGTTTCTTTGGTTTCTATGGAATGAGGCATCTTACATAGATTTCCTATCTTTCCTCTGAGATCCCTTTAACATACTCAAATCCATTTTCTATGTAATTGGTAATGCTTTAAATGTTTGTAACTACCATCTAGTCAATTCCTTTAAATAGACGGTGGTTCTCAACCTTCCTAATGCTGCGACCCTTTCATATAGTTCCTCATGTGTAGTGACCCCCAACCATAACTGTAATTTTGCTACTGTTAGGAATTGGGCAACCCCTGTGAAAGGGTCTTTCGATCCCCCACTGGGGTCACGACCCACAGGTTGAGAACCACTGTCCTGAGCAGATAGGCTCATCTTTTCCCCACACATAAGCCAGTGGTTTTGAAGGACAAGCCTTGTATCTAGCAGCCCAACACATAATTCACGGTGCCAGCAGGTGTCCATTTGTGTCCTTTGTTGTTTTTAGGTGTCATCAAATGAATTTCAAATCATAGGACCCGAAACACAACAGAATGAAACCATGGTCAGCACTGGGCCATCTTACTCATTGTTTCTATGCTTAAGCACATTGTTGCAGTATTGCAATATTGAAATATTTTATGGGACAATGATATTGAAATATTTTATGGACAAAAATTGAATGATGCAAGAAGCATTCAAAGAAAATGATAAGAATACAGAGTCCATATAACAAAACATGTTACTTAACATTCCACATTTCAGGAGTTAACCTAGTAACTCGAACCAATAGTGCAGAAAGATGTTCAAGCTACACTAAAAGTCTTACAGAAAACATGTCTGCAGGAATTGATGGAATACCCAATTAAATTGTTTCAACAAGCCGAAGAAGCACTGGGACCACTCTCTTGTCTATGCCAGGAAATTTTAAGACAGCTGCTTGGCCAGTTTCCAGGAAGGAATCCATATTTGTTTTCATTCCAAAGAAAGGTGACTCAACAGAATCACCAAATTATAGATCAGTAACACAAATATCACATGTTAGTAGAATTTTGCTTAAGGACATTCAACAATGGATGCAGCAGTACATTGTCAGGGAGTTCCAGAGGTTCAGGCCTGATTCAAAAGTGAACCTGGAACCAGGGTATCATCGTTGATGTCAGATGTACCTTGAATGAAAGAAGAGAATGCCGGAAAGATGTTTTATTGCCTCTGCCAAGAGTTTCAACTCTTGTTGAAATTATAACAAACTCTGGATAGCCTTGAGAAGAATGGGACTTCAGAACACTGCATTGTGTTCCTTTAGAATTTGTAAATGTATCACGAGGCAGTTGTGCAAAGCGAACAGGGAATAAATACTTAAAGGTTTAACATTAGGACAGGTGTGTGTCAGGGTTGCTTTCTCACATCATGATCATTCAATCTGTATGCTGAGCAAATAATCAGAGAAACGGGGCTATATGGAGAAGAATGTGGCATCTCCATTGGGGGAAGGATTAATAACAACCTGTAATACACAGATGACCCAACTTTGCTTGCTGAAGTTGAAGAGGTTTTGAAGCACTTTCTGATGAAGATCAAGGATGTCAGCCTTCAGTATGGATTGCAAATCATTGTCAAGAAGCCAAAATACTCAAAACTAGACCAATAAGTAACATCATGATAAATGCAGAAAAGGCTTAAATTGTCAAAGAGCTCATCTTCCATGGAACCACAATGAATACTCATGAAAGCATTAGCCAAGAAATAAAAGTATACATTGAGGAAATCTGCTGCACAAGATCTCTTTAAAGTTATGGAAAGCAAGGATGGTACATTGAGGACTAAGGGGAGCCTGACCCAAGACATGGTATGTTTAATGGCCTCAGATACATATGAAAGTTGGATATTGAATAAGCAAGTCCAAAGAAGAATGGACACATTTGAATTGTGGTTCTGGTGAAAAATATTGAAAATTACCTTTAACTGTCAAAAGACCAAACAAGTCTTTTAGGAAGAAGTAATATCAGAGTGTTTCTTAGAGGCAAAGATGGCAAAATTTTGTCTCACATACTTTGGACAGATTCAACTATATTTTATTGGAGAAGGTAAAAGAAAGGGTCAGGGATAAAGAGGAAGGCTTTCAACAAGAAGGATTGACACAATGATTGTAACATTGGGCTGAAGCATAATAACAATTAACCTCCCTGGCGGTCTAATTATATCTGTAATATTGTACCCAACACAGTACATTGTTTTGCATAAAAATGTGTTGTTTTATATTGTAGGCTTGTAATTCTACTTATTTTAATCTCTCTAGTAAACATTCCAGGTATGATAAACTTCTTCTGACAGTTAACATTTACCCCAAGCCACACTTGGGATTACCGCCAAGGAGGTTAATGGTGCAGACCAGGCTGTGTTTTGTTCTGTAGTGCATAAGGTTGCTTTGGGTCAAAACTGACTTAATGCCACCTAACACCATTATTGCATCCACTATTTCAGTTCATCTCAACGAGGCCCATCCTGTCTTCCTGCACCTCTAATTTACAAAGCATAATGTCTTGTCCCTCTATTTAACCAAACACAGTAGAATCCCAGACCTTGAGGCTAATCCATTCCAGAAAGAGTGTTAAGATGGGATACAGTCAAGTTCTAAATCAATTTTTCTCAGAAGAAACAACTGACATGATCCCCGAAGACAAAATGGGTGTATAAGCAAATGTGGTGAAGAAAGCTGTTGGTGCCAGGCTACCAAAAGTTATAGCATCTTGGGGTCTTAAAGGCTTGAAGATAAACAAGCGACTATGTAGCTGAGAAGTAACAAAGTCCACGTGGAAGAAGCACAACAGCCTGTGTGACCATGAGGTATCAATAGAATCAGGTATCAGGCATCAAAGACCCAGAACCAAAAATAATATCATTGTGAATGAGCAGGGAATGCAGAGTTGAGACCCAAAGCCCATCTGTAGGAAACTGGACATCCCCTTACAGAAGGGTCACAAAGAAGAGATGAGCCAGTCTGTGTTGAACAACCCTTTCACTTGGGTCACCCAATTCATAACAGTAGCAAAATTGCAGTTATGAAGTAGCAACAAAAGTAATCTTATAGTCGGGGGGTCATCACAACATGAGAAATTGTGTTAAAGGGTCGCGGCATTAGGAAGGTTGAGAACCTCTGCTCTAGTTCTTTAATTCCTCCTTCCTCCCAATGATCATGATCTCAGTTCTACCTTATAACTCCAGCTAGATCAGAGCATGTACATGGGTACAGATAGGAGATTGAAACACAGAGAATCCAGGACAGAAAAACCCCTCTGGACCAATGAGAGAAGTAATACTAGAGGGTAAGAAGGTGGGGTGAGAAAGTAGGAACCAATCATAATGATCTACCTATAAACCCCTCTCAGGGGCATGGACAACAGAAAAGTGGGTGAAGGGAAACAGCGGTCAGTGTAAGACATGAAAAAATAATAAATTTATAAATTGTCAATGGTTGATGAAGGAGGTATGTGGAAGAGAGAGGCAGAAAAATCCAGAGCTGATACCAAGAGCTCACGTAGAAACAAAATGTTTTGAAAATAATGATGGCAACATATTTATAACAACCATGTGCTTGATACAAAGCCCCCTATAAAATGATAAATAAATAACTGAAAACAGATTGATCCATTCTCGACCACCAAGCTGTTATCCTAAGTTTGCCTTTTTGTATAAAACACTATGAAGAAATTTCAAAGTAAATAAGTTCAGAGTTCGATAATATAATTTAAATAAGAGAAATAACATTGTTTGTAACAACTACAGTATGGCCTACTCTTGAGATTGATGAAGATCTAGATCTGTGGACAGATGTGGACAGGAGGGATGCAGAGACAATCATTGTTTGGAAGGGGAATCCCCTAACAGAAAAATCAACTGGTAGCTGCTTTTCAGGAGTTCCCCCCCTCCCATCTTTGCCTTTTTACACTAGTACCTTGCTGGCTTTCAGTAAAAAAAAAAAGAAAGAATGAAAGAAAGAAAGAAAGAAAGAAAGAAAGAAAGAAAGAAAGAAAGAAAGAAAATTTTAAAATCTGTTGAATGCAGTCTGTGGTTGGCATTTCCTTAAATGTTTTCTGAAAGGACTTACTAAATCATCATGAACAATATTGATAACACAGTTAACCCGTTCCTTATCATTATGATTCTTAAAAAAAAAAACCCCTCTTTCTTAGGACCCATGTTTTTTATCTAAAAACAGTACAAAAAGCCACAAAAATGGAGAAAATTATAGCAAAATGCTTGGGATACAGCTGCAAAAGGTTTCAACCATGCACACTAACAATGCCAACTATGGCCTAGGGACCGAAACATGAACTGCTTTTGTTTACAAAAATCAAGTGTGTCGGGTGGGATTCCCATGTTTTGTTTGAGTGACAAAGCAAAAATTTCTCAACATTTCACATAGAAATTGGAATCTGTCGAGTACTGATGCAGTTGAGTACTGGGGTTCTACTGCATACCACAAACTCACAGTTGATTTTATCACCCAATTAAACGCTATAAAATTTGAAGCTGGCAAGTCAAGCTCACTCATACAACTCTAGTGAGCAGAGTAAACCTGCCCAGTAGGAGTTCTGAAGAAGCCAATTGCCATAGCTTTCTCTCTATACAGTGTGCAGGTTTGTACTTCTCTACTTTTGTTTAGGTGCCGAGTACTTAAACACTGCATTATCATTCTTCATTACTATGGCACCATTCATGCATCTTCCATCTCTTCACAGCTATCAATTTTCTTAGTTCGTTTTCATGGTAGAATTTTTTTTTCCTAAGAAGCCAGATTTTTCATTGGAGTAATGCATAGAAATAAATAACATGGGCTTGGGAGTTCACTACTTCCTAGCTGAGTTCAATTTATGACAAACCTATGGCCCTGACTGACAAAAAATGGAATGCCCAACATCTAGACAAAAGTTTGAAAATTCAAACCCACTCATTGATGCATCAGTAATTAGGCCTATGAGATCCTTCACAAGGTCACATTCTTGAAAACCATGTGGTACATACACTTCTGGGTATCCTTCTATTGTACTGCCATGAGCTGGAGTCTGATTAGCTACATTTATCATTCTATCTATATCATGTTAGTTAATATCCTATGACTTCACACATTTTGTCACCAATAAAACATAGGTATAAGTGCCATTACTGTGGGGAATCTTCGAATGACTCGATGGAATATGAGTAAAATACAACCTATTGGTTGGTTTTAGTTTCCATTGGACTGAGCCTGACTCATGGTTTTTTTGGTGGTTGTTGTTGTCCGGTACCGTCCAGTCAGCTGACTGACAGTAGCTCTCCATATACACATGGCAAAAACCCTCCCCACTCTGCACCATCCTCCCACGTGTTTCTATGTCTGAGCCCCTTGTTGCAGCCACTGTGTCCATCGACTTCCCTGCCCTTTACCAACCATGATATTCTTTCCAGAGTCTAGCCTCTCATGCTAACACATTTAAGTACATGAGATAAAGTCTCACAATTCGTGCATCTCAGCAGCATTCTGATTCCTTCTTCCAAGACTTATTGTTTTATTCTATTGGCACACTATGGTACTCTCAATGTTGTATGCTACCACCATAATTCAAATGCAGTTATTTCTGAGCTCTTTATTACTCGAGGTGCAAATTTCATATGTGAGGAGGCTGAAAATACCCTGGCTTGGGTCAGACCCATCTTAGTTCTCAAAATAACAACCTTGTTTTTAAAAACTTTAAAAATGTTCTGTACAGCAGATTAATTCAATTCAAAGCATCCTATGATCTTTGATCAATGTTTCCATGCGCATTGATGTGGACCCAAGCAAGACAAAATTCTTCACAACTTCAACTTTTTCTTGCTTGATCATGATGTGTCCTTCATTCCGGTTGTGGGAATTTTAGTTTTTTTCAGTTTTAATCCACACTGAAGGCTTCAATCCTTGATCTTCATCTGCAAGTGATTAAACTCCGCCTCACTTTCAGCAAGCAAGATTGTGCCATCTGGTAGAGAAGTGGGAGTGGCAGGCCTGGTGGGAAATGATCAAAGGTAAGGTTGCTTAGAGAAGAGGTATACTCTAGCCCAGGTGGCGATGAAGCATGGTAGTAGGGCAGGAAGAAAGTCAAGGGAGATGGAGGAAAGAGCTAGGAGTCAAAGGGCATTCATGGAGGTCTAGACAAAGACATGTACATGCAAATATATATAGGAGAATGGGGAAATAGATCTATGTGTCTATATTTATAGGTCAAGTATTAAGGTGGCGGAAGGACCTTGGGCCTCTACTCAAACACTCCCTCAATGCATGAATACCTTCTTTTATTAAATTGGAACTCTATGATGCTCACTCTCCCGACACAACGGCTGGAGCCAAAGTGTGTGAACAAGTAAATGTGGTGAAGAAAGCTGATGGTGCCCAGCTATCAAAAGAGATAGTGACTGGGGTCTTAAAGGCTTGAAGATAAACAAGCGGCCATCCAGCTCAGAAGCAACAAAGTCCACATGGAAGAACACACCAGCCTGAGTGAGCGAGTGGTCCCAAAGGGATCAGTTACCAGGCATCAAAGAACAAAAAATCATATCATTGACTGCACACCTCCATGATAGGATCGCTGAAGACAAATGGGTGCATAAGCAAATGTGGTGAAGAAAGCTGATGGTGCCCGGCTATCAAAAGAGATAGTGTCTGGGGTCTTAAAGGCTTGAAGGTGAACAAGTGGCCATCTAGCTCAGAAGCAAATAAGCCCACATGGAAGAAGCACACCGGCCAGTGCGATCACGAGGTGCCCAAGGGACCAGGTATAAGGCATCATGCAAAAAAAAAAAAAAGATATAAGTATGTGTATGTATGTGTATATGTATATATGTATGTATATATATGTATATATATATCATATTAAATGAATGGGGAAGTGCAGAGTGGAGACCCAAGGCCCAAGTGTCGACCAATGGAGATCCCCTCATAGAGGGGTTTAGGAGAGGAGATGGGTTAATTAGGGTGTGAGGTAGTATCGATGAAGAACACAGCTTTCCCCCGGATCCTGGATGCTTCCTCCCCCCAACTACCATGATCCGAATTCTACCTTGCAGGGCTGGATAGGACAGAGGCTGTACACTGGTGCATATGAGGGTTGGAGGTACAGGGAATCCAGGGTGGATGATACCTTCAGGACCAAGGGTGTGAGGGACGATGCTGGGAGAGTGGAGGGTGAGTGGGTTGGAAAGGGGGAACTGATTACAAGGATCCACATGTGACCTCTTCCCTGGGACAGGGACAGCAGAGAAGGGGGGAAGGGAGACTCCGGATAGGGCAAGATATGACAAAACAACGATGTATAAATTACCAAGGGCATATGAGGGAGGGGGGAATGGGGAGGGAGGAGGGGATAAAAAAGAGGACCTGATGCAAGGGCTTAAGTGGAGAGCAAATGCCTTGAGAATGATTGGGGCAGGGAATGTATGGATGTGCTTTATACAATTGATGTATGTATATGTATGGATTGTGGTAAGAGTTGTATGAGTCCCTAATAAAATGTAAAAGAAGAAAAGAGAAAAAAAATGATTAGGGCAAAGACTGTACAGATGTGCTTTATACAATTGATGTATGTATATATATGAACTGTGAAAAGAATTGTATGAGCCCCAATAAATTGTTAAAATTAAAAAAAAAAAAAGATTGTGCCATCTGGATGTCACAGGTTGTTAATTAGTTTCCTCCAATCCTGGTGTTCCATTTTTCTTCAAATTATACATTGACTTTAATTATTTAATCAGCATGCAGGTTGAATTAGTATGATGAGAAACTACAACTATGGTACACACCTTTCCAAATATTAAACCATGATCTATTCTTTTGCCTCTGGATTTTTCTAGAATTCCCATGACTCTCAGGTTTATCCAGTTTCATGGTACACAGTGAAATTTCTTTGCATAATAAATAAAACAGACATATATAACTTTCTGATATTCTCTGCTTTCAGTCAAGATTTGCGTAATATTAGCAATAGCATCCCTTGATAAGTATCCAATTCTGACTCAGACCAGAATTTCTGAGAGTTCTATGTCATGTACAGTGTATTAGATTATCTTCAGCAACATTATATTTGTATGTCTTATCAGTGGTATTATTCTGTAATTTGAGCATTCTGTTGGGTACCTTTGTTCGGAATAATTGCAAACTTGGATCTCTTTCCATTGGTTGGTCAAGTAGCTGTATTCCAAAGTTCCTGGCATAGACAAGTAAGTGCTTCTATTGCTCCATAGCTTGATCAAACATTGCTTTTTTATTTAAAAAAATCATTTTATTGGAGGCTCTTGCACTTTTTATAGCATGACGTACATCAGTTGTATCAAGCATATTTGTACATATGCTGCCATCATCACCTCCAAAACATTTTCTACTTGAGCCCTTGGAATAAGCTCCATGGTTCCCCTCCCTCCGCCTCTATCCCACCCTTGTGAATCCTCGATCAATTATATCTTGTTATTATGATTATTTCATATCTTACATTCTCTGTTGTCTCCCTTCACCCACATTTCTGTTATTTTTGCCACCTTTATGAGGGGAGCTATGTATCCAGTCTTGTGATGGGTTCCCCTCTTCTCCTTCGAACATCCCTCTACCCTCATGATAGCGCTACTCCCACTACTTTCCCTGAGGGGTTTATCTGTCTTGAATGTCATGTGTCCAAAGCTCTTATCTTTACCGAGGTGTGATCTGCAGGCTAGACAGGTGTATAAGGTAGAACTGGGTCATTGTAGTCGGGGGAAGGAAGCACTCAGGAACTAGAGGAATAGTGTATGTTTCCATGGTGCTATACTGCACCTTGATTGAATCCTCCATTCCTTATAACCCTCCTTAAAATCCTGAGGCAGGAACAACTAGACTGGCTTTTCAGGAGGGAATGGGAGAGGAAGTGGCAGGGAGAGGGAGTGAGAAACCAACAAACCCAGGGATAACGGAACCATACGTGGTCTAAAATTGATGGGGAAGAGGGTGTATAGTGCCTGGTGGGATTTAATCAAGTGAAATGTATCTGAGACGAGTTACTGAGAGCTAAAGGGAGGGTGAGCATGATAGTGGAATAGGAGGAAAGTGAAGGAAAGAGAAGAAGTAAATAGGAGACAAAAGCTACTTATAAGGTATATCTAGGTATATATGTTAAATACTGGGATAGAGGTCAATGTACATATTAATATGTTAAGTATTAAGATAGCAGACACACTTTGGACCTTTTGTTCTAATAACCTGACACTCTTTGATACTCACCTTCTGGACATGATCACTGAAGACAAAATGCGTGCAATAGAAAATGTGGTGAAGAGAGGGGATGGTGCCTGGCTATCAAGAGATATAGTGTTTGGTGTCTTAAAGTCTTGAAGTTAAACAAGCATCCATCCAGCAGGGAAGCAAATAAGCCCACATGGAAGACGTACACGAGCTTCCTTTGTGTGATCATGAGGTATCAATGGGATCAGGAATCAAAAGATCCCAAACAAACAGCTATTGATAGGAACAGGGGGGTTTGGAGTGGAGACCCAAAGCCCATCTGTAGATAATTGGATATCCCCCACCCCCCTCCACCAGAAGGTTTGATCAAACAATTCAATAGTTTTTCTATCAATTCCTGGAAACTTGTTTTTGGCTGATACTTTCAATGTAGCTTGTACATCTTCCTTAAAATCCACAGATTCTGTATTATATGCTACATCTTCAAATGATTGAATGTCTACTGGTTCCTTTTAGTACAGTGACTGTAATTTTCCCATCTTCTTTGGATGCTACGTGACTTTTTCAATATTTGTGCAATAGAATCTCTTAATATTGCACCATGAGATTTGAATTACTTCTTTATTTCTTTCAGTTCAAGACACACTGAATGTGTTCTCCCTGTGTGGTTTTCTAACTCGATGTCTTTACACCTTTCATCATAATTTCTAATTTTATCACCCTCTCAGGCTGCCCTTTGGAAATTTTTGTCCAGCTCTTTCACCTCATCATTCCTTCCATTCGACTTTGCTACTATGCGATTAAAAGTAAGTTTTAAAGTCTCTTCTGATATCTACTTTTATCTTTTTTCTCTTTCAAACTTTTAAATGACTTTTCACTGTCTTTGTGATTATGAATAGATTCTACATTCTTCATGTCTCCCCACAGCTCATTACGTTTTCTCTCACGTGTTTCCAATGTGTCAAATGGATCAAATCCTCCTCTTGAAATTACAGTGAGAGATACTCAAGGTCTTTTTCTCACTATTGTGGGCTAGTTCCTTTTTTCTTTGGCCTCAATGTGTACTTACCACAGGAGCAACTTATGGTCTGCTTCACAGTCAATCTCTGCATTGGTTTTAGCTGCTGATAATGTGCTTCTCTGAAATCTCTTCCCACAGATATTGTTAATTAGAGTTCTGTGTATTCCATCTGAATAGTTTATGTACAAAGTTAACTTTTGTGTTGGTGAAAACACTATTTGGGATGAAGAAGTCATTGGTATTGCCAATTGTTATCATTACATCTGCAGTTTAGTTCCTATCACCAGTACCATAGTTTTCAATTATTGTTCCTTCCTCTTTGTTTCTAAAGTTTGCATTCCACTCACCAATAATTCATTAACATGGCAATCTGATTGCCTGTTTGAACAATTTCAGACTAAAGACATTGATAGAATTCTTCAATTTCTGAATCACTGTTAATAGTTCTTGGGGCATAAATTTGAACAATAGCTATATTGCCTGGATTTGCTTTTATTCAAACAGATACTCTCTTATTACAGACAACAATGTACTTCAAGACAGATATTGAATTGTCTTTTTTGAAAACGAATGCAAAGCCATTTATCTTGAATCTTTCAATCCAGGCATAATAAATAATATGTTTTTCTGTTTCAAAATGGCACCAATCCATTTCAAGTCACTAATGCCTTTGATGCTGATGTTGATGGCTTTCACTTTATTGTTCATGAGCTCCAATTTTCTTAGATTCATATGTCATTCATTGAAACTTCCAAATATTAATAGATGTTTTCAGGTGTTTCTTCTAATTTTCAGTCATGTCTCTTCAGCAAATGAAGGCACGTAAGATTTTGCTCTTGCAAGATGGTTTTCCTTTGTTTAATTTCTTAAGGAAAAAAATTTATATACCTTCTTTATAGAAGGTTTTCTATTTAAATTCACCAATTTTTGAGAGATATTCAATTATTTTTACCTTATTTTGTTTCTCCTGATGATAAATTTTGAAAAAGGAAAAGTCAGTGAATATATGGAGACTAAAATCTAGGAGCTTGGCTTCAAACTTGAAGCTTCTTACAATATATATTTACTTATTTTTGAAAATCAAATAAATAACAATTTTTCCTCTTACCCACAAACTATTCAAGATTCTGTATCTACAACACCATTATAGACACAGTGATTGTTTTCACTTGTTAGGAAATTTTAAGATCTGCCCTTCACAGATATTTACACCACAATGTATCTGTAAGTGGAGGTTTTTAGGGTGCTGTGATAATCAATAGGTGTCAAGGGGCTTCCAGGCTAAGATGAACTAGAAAAATAGTCCAAACAATCTAATTCCAATATCAGCCAATGGAAATCTTAGGGATTTCAAAGTTCTTATCCCATTATCCATAGTCAACCATTACGTAGGGGCTGACTAAATGACAACTTAGAACAAGAAGAACACTTTAGGGCTTGTAGATTCTTCTTCATTTGCCTCAACTTCACTCTACAAGGTCTCTTTGTCCTTCAGGTTTCCATTCAGCTCAGGAAAAAGTGTCCTCCTCTCTTGAATATGGAAAATTGATCCCTTACTATTTTATGCTCCATTTTCATGAGAAGTATCAGAGGTATAATTTTCATATTTCATATTTAGCTCCCTCATGTTATATCTAAGAAAGACAGGAAGACTATTTGCATTGTTTCCTGTATAACATCGGCATAGGCAAACTATCATATACACAAGAATGTATCAAGGAAGAAAGGCTGAGCTAGGAATTTCATTGACGCAGCTATTAGAGTTATGATATTTTTCATTTGTCCTTTTGTTTTTCTCTCATTGTGACAGATCTTTATTATTAGTCATTATAGTGAGACAAAATAATGATAGAGCAGCTGAAAATAATGTTTTCTTTGAGAATGGCTTCAACTAAAAATTGAGCAAAACTAACCAAAAATTGACCTTTAGGGATGTAGTATTTTAGGTTTTACTTAAAAGGTCAATTTCATAGTCTCTTTTGAAAATTTATAATATTTTATTAGATGAAATGAAAAAAGGACACCAACAGAGGACAATTTAATTAGATTATACTCTTATTGTATTTCTAGTTCAGTCATTTTTGCAGTTTTTAGGGACGTTATTAACTTCTTTGTGGCCATGTGTTTCTCTACAAATTTCAAGGGATAATAAGACCTTTGTCTTAAAGTATTCAATTGATTAAAATGAAGCAACAAATTTAATACACTTAGAATATTATTACTGTCTTATTTTAAAAAATCGAACAGTATTTGAAAGCTTAACTCTTCAGTTTCTTACTGAAGCCATTAGGATCTTCCAATCATCTCATGTTTCATGAAAATACATAAAAATGAGTTATCAATTATTTTATAAAAAGCAGGTGCATAGAATTTCAACAGTGCAAGTATCAACTCTGGGAAAAATTTTCAAAATTCTAGTTATACATGTGTTATCAATAAAATATATATATGGAATAACCTGATTGGTTTGATTAGCTAGTAAAATAAATACTAACAAGATTTTTTATAGTGAAACAAGTGAAACTTTCAAAGAGTTTTCATTAATAGTTCAGTTGGCTAAATAGCAACTTTATTAAAAAAATCTTCCAGTACTAACTTGGAATCAGTTGGAATGTGAAAGATTCTAAAACAACAATTTTACTATATGTTGACCTAATGGAGTACTTCAATAAGATCAGTAGAACTGTGTCCTGAACAATTCTGTAAGCAGCATCTATAGGTGTGTAATATTATAGGTAGTGGAAATCATTCAGCAATAAAAGTGCAAAAAGTTGATCTATGGACATATCAGCCTATTCATCTATTGATCAAAGAAGCCCTGATAGCACTTGGCTGCTGAATGAAAGATAATTGGATCCATCATTTTCTTCCTTGAGAGAAAGATGTGCTCGTCACCTTCCATAAAACAGAGCTTTTGAACCATTTGTCAATTTCTATTTCATCTTTTACTGTCAGTTCTAGTTTTGTCTTGTAGGGTAATTAGTAGGAATCAACTCAAAGGCATGAATTAGACTGTTTTTATATATCTAGGTATCCATCCATCTATCTATCATCTATCTATCTATCTATCTATCTATCAATCAATCAACAACTATCAACTCTGACTAGATCAACATTAATTTCTGTTGTCTTTATGAAAAACAACAAACTGAGGATAGAAGACAAGGAATACAGACATTGTGCAGCCTATGGGATTCAGTCACCTG
Organism: Tenrec ecaudatus; assembly: GCF_050624435.1. Classification (NCBI taxonomy): domain Eukaryota; kingdom Metazoa; phylum Chordata; class Mammalia; order Afrosoricida; family Tenrecidae; genus Tenrec; species Tenrec ecaudatus. Next base: position 194,670,823 of record NC_134532.1, on the reverse strand, counting down.
ACATCTGGAACAAGGCACAAAAATAAAGCATCTGGACATGGAGATTAGCTAAACAAACAAGCTAAGAGTTAATGTTATCATTTTAAGGTACTCTGATACTAGGTTGAGTGAGTCTTTAGCTATATGTATCTCATATCTCCCATATATCTCATATGTACCTGGTGACTTAGTGGGTTATACTTTGGGCTGCTAACAGCAAGGTTAGCTCTCTGAAGCAGCCAGGTGCTTTGCGAGAAAAAAGCAAGGTCTTCCACTTCCCAAGAGAGTTATTGTCTCAGAAACCCACAGGAGCTTTTCTATTCTTAATATGTACAGCTGACATGTTGTGATAAAAAAAAATTACACTGGGATGAGTTTGTGCACAATAAGCTAAATGTAACTTGTAAAATAAATTAAATTTATTTTTAATCATAAAATTAAAATTATGCTTAATATATTGACTCAGTAGTTCCCAACATTAGAATATTCCCATATTAGATAATATTATAAAATTTCCCATATACTAATGCACCCTTACTTTCTTGGACTTTGGGTATTAGAATGGTAGGTTTTATTACTAAAGTTTAAATGATAATTTTGAAAAAAAATGATATTCCCCTTTTTATTCATACTTGAAAATATTTTCCTTATTGACTGATGTTATTGATGTCTAAGTTAGTCCATGTTTAGTCCCAGAACTGGGAGAGAACAGATAGCATATTACACACTTTCTTGGATACTTTTCACAATTCTAATAACCATCGAATACCCGCAAATTAAAATATTTACTTTCTGTAGCATTACATGGCAGAGTCAGTTTTTAGAACATAAAAGGTTGCAACACTCATCAAGTGATATTAGAAAAATGAAATGAAATATTGACTTACATAAGGATACATTTAACTCTATATAAATATATAACATTAAATTAGAATTACTCTGCTAGGAGGTAAGATCATAGTGTAAGCATATTTTTTGGTTTTCAGGTCCCTGATATTTTTGTCTAAGGGTCATCTATGCTTCTAAGAATGTGGTAAGGACTTTTCTAAACATATTGTGTTTTTGTAAGGAGCATTATTGGTGCTGTGCTTGAGCACTAACCAAAAGCCACTAGCCAAAAGATCTCCTGCTCAAACTGCTGAAGAGCAACACCACCAATGAAAGCAACTGAGCTTAATTCAGAGATAGAGACCGTCTAGAGTAGGAAGAAGTCCAGATTCACAGAGTGAAATAGATGACTTACTGCTGCATATTAAGGAAAAAAATACATCTCTATATAATTAGGACAAGAAACAAAACTTACAGAATTATACTTGTTTAAAACACAATTAGTGAATCAAAAGTAGGACATCTAAAAGTGTTGACTTAGAAAGATAGTACATATGTGGGATTGCATAACTGGTTAGATACATGCAGGACTAAATGTGCTTTATTACAGGTCACAAGCAATGGCAGGACGTATTTTTCTGGAACCTGCTTTTAAAATATGTTTCTCAATCATTTCTGTTTCCAGTCATATATTATAAAGATTTATACATCATCCTATCACAAGGTCTGGCACACAAGCATTTCATTTTACATCTGTATGGCTAGAATTGAAAGATCCTCTGGGAAGAGTTTGTGATATCCTGAACCCAGCAGACCCTAGGAAACAGGTGGTACCTTTACTGTATATGGTGAAGTCAGGATCAAGTTTAGTGGAGTTGCTATTAAAAGGGAGTTGAGGGAGCAGGGAGGGAGAGGGGGGGGAAAGAGATGGACTGGTATTGGCAGTTTTGAATAAGAAAATCATATAATTAACTATGCTAGGAATAACAAAACTTAAACTAATGTCATGGCATTCGTTGTCAAAAAGAACATTGCAAAATCAATTGTGAAACATAATGCTGTGTATATCTATCTGCCTTCAAGGAAACTAAATCACTACAATTATCATTCAAATTTTTTTACATCATTTTATTAAGGGCTCATACAACTCCTATCACAATCCATACATACATCAATTGTGTAAAGCACATTTGTACATTCATTGCCTTCATCATTCTCAAAACATGTGCTCTCCACCCAAGCCCCTGGCATCAGGTCCTCGCGTTCAAATTTATTCACAAAGCACAAAAGCAACTGGTGAAAAAAATGTAAGAATTATACCAACTTTTGTCAGAAATTGATAAAAAATGAAATCAGATGCATTGAAAATTATTGTCAATTGGATTGCAAAAGATGAAACAAGACAGAACAGCTTTTTGAAAAAGATGTACTTGGTGACAGAAATGAAGCTGGAGATCACATGATAGAATTTTTAAACACCAATTACTTCTTCATATTAAATTTTTTTTTCAGCATCACAAAAGGCAACGATCCATGTGAACTTCTCCAGACAGAATACATAGAAAGCAAATTGACCACATCTGAAGGAAGACACAGTGGAGAAGCTCAATATCAGCACTGAAAATCACACCAGGCATGACTGTGGAACAGACCACCAATTATTCATATATAAGTTCAGGGTCAAAATGAAGAGAACTAAAACAAATCCATGAGACCCAAACTATGACCGTGAGTATAGCTCACTTGAATTATTTCAGGAACAGCTTTGACACATTGAGCACAAATGACAGAAAACCTGATGAGCTGTGGAAGGACATAGGTAACCTCATTGATGAGGAAAGTAAAAGGATATTCAAAAGACAGGAAAGAAAGAAAAGATCCAAGGGGAAGTCTAAAGAGATTCTGAAACTTGCTCTTAATCAAAGTAGGGGAGTAGAGAAGGGGGGAAGGCCCTCAAGGAGATGCAATGTCACATACCTGCAATAGGATCATGAATTGGAGCAAAGGTGAATCTGGGGCAGGATTGGGGGTGTTTCCTTCTGTGTTGCCTCACGTAGTTATGAGCTGGAACTGAGTTCATGGCATCTATCAAGAATTGTAACAACAGTTGATTCCAAAGAAACATGACCCAACAGAATACAAAAATTGAAGAACAATATTACTGACATCATGTGGCAGTAAAATTTTGCTAAAGAATATTCAACAATGGTTACAGCAGTACATCAATAGGATTCAGGCCTGATTCAGAAGTAGACATGCATTGTGATGTTATTGTTGACATTAGATGGGTCTTAGCTGAAAGCATAAAGTACCAAAAAGATTGAAAATAACACTGACTGCTAAAAGGAAAAGGTGTCTTAGAAGAAGTAGGGCCAGGATTCTCCTTTAGTCTTACAGATTTTGGGCATGCTATCAGGAGAGATCAGTCCTCGAAGAGGGATATCAAGCTTGGTAAAGTGATTGCGCAGCCCAAAAAGGACATCATTTACCTCTCCAAAGACTGGTCTCTCTGGACCTTCACATTCTTATAAGGTGCATGAAAATATCAAGGTTGGCTCAGGCTCACCTTACACCTCAGAATAACCTCTTACATACTTTCAATAGTCTTCCTCAGCATGGCAATTCAAATGCAAGCATTCTTCTTTGGTCTACCTTATTCAATGTACAAATTTAATAGGGATATGAGGAGATTGAAAATATCATGACCCACTTTATTCTTCAAAGTAACATCCTTGCTTTTTAATAATCTAAAGATATCTAGTGCAGTAGATTTATCTAACACATCTTTTGAACTCTTGATTGCTGCTTCCATGAGCAAAGATTCAATAAGTATAGTGAAAAGAATGAATCCTGACATGCAAACTTTCTGAATTTTAACCAAACATTATTAACTTTGCTTTGTAATACTTTCTTTTTGTCATTTAGAATTTCCTCAGGAGAACAATTGAGTTTTGGAATTTCCATTCTGATCAATTTTATACACAATTTTTTATCTGCACAGTCAAATGCCTTTGCACAGAAAATAAAACATGATTGAACATCATTCTTTTATTCTCTGATTTTAGAAAAAACACATCAAGGTCCAGAAATAATAGCTCTTGTGCCATGTTCTATTCAAAATCGTCCTTAGGTTCTGGCAACGACCAATCTAGTTACTGCTGCAACCATTGTATAATTATCTTCAGAATAATTTTACTTGAATGTGATATTAATAATATTGGTAGATACTTTTCTGCGTTCTGTATGATTGTCTTTTTTTCAAAATGAGTAGAAATATGAATTTCTTCCAGTTTTCTGCCCACATGACTGTTTTTCAGATACCTTGCTATAGAAATACGAATGCTTTTATCAGCTTGTTGTAACATTTCAATTGTTAGTCCCTCAGCTGTGCCTTTGATTTTCTCTAATACTTTCAGTGCTGCTTGGATTTTTTCCTTTAATATTAATATTAATCCATGATCATTGTCTTATACTGGTTTCTCTAAAGCATCAAATAATGAAGTAAAATAATGAAAAATATTCATATAAAATATAAATATTAAAAATTGCTCATACATTTGTAGAAGTGAAAAAGTCTAAGACAGGTTCTAAGAGAGTTGAACAGAAAGTAGACTGGAGTTCTGACTTACATACATCTGATAAACCCAGATTGACAGGAAGGCGACAAGGTGGTAGCTGCAGAGGCAAATGAATCCAAGGTGAGCTACTCAGGACTGTGGTTGTAGTACAAACAGATCCAAAGTCTTCAGTCTGAGGACAGGCCATGGAAGAATCCCAGAACTGGCAGGAATTAATGGAAGGCCACTGCAGCAAGTCCAACAAATTGAAAATCCATGAGCCAGATACAGGATCTAGACCCAGCAAAACGCAAAGCAAGCTTTTCCATGTTATGACTTAGAAACAGGTCACACCTGTAAAGAAACTTCCTTCCAAATGCCTCCGGGCTGTAACCTGAGTAGGGCTTTGCTTTCCAGCCTAATCTTACACACCTGGTTATCTGCTCATGGGGTATTCAATTAAGATGTTGATTGCATTGGACTAGGCCCCATTGTAGCCTAGGTGTTAACTGCCAAACCATTGAGCACAATCAAGTAGGCTCACAATCTCATGATCACAATCATATGCTACTTCTTGAAATGACTGTTGCCAAGTCTTTTTGTTACAGTGACTCTGTATATCCCTTCCATCTTCTTTTGGTGCATCCCGAATTATTCCAAATTCTGCCCATGGAATCTTTTACCATTGCTGCTTGAGGCTTGGATTACTTTCTTAATTTTTTCAGCTTCAGATATGCTGATTGTGTTCTTTTTTGACTTTCTAATCCCCCAGTCTTTTCACATTTTGTTACTATACTCTCTTAGATAGAATTGCCCTTTGTTATTTTCTGTTTAGCTCATTCAATTTTTTTATTTTTCCATTTTCCTCAACTACTCCACATTCAATAGCAAGTTTTCATCTCTTCTAAAGTCCACTTTAGTATTTCTTCCTTTCAAACCTTTTTATTGTCTTTTTTCTTTGTTAATACATTTTGATGCCATCTCACAATTCATCTGATCTTCTGTCCTCTTTAATTGTAAATTCTTATCACAAATAGCCAATAAAAAATTCTGATCCATTTCAGCTCACTAATGCCAAGGATACAGATGGTTACACATTTTGTTTTATTTTTGTTGAATTTCAATTCTTTAAATTCACTGTTCATATATCCCTCTGTGTCTAGTTCATAAAATCTATTCTTAATATGTTCTTGAAATTCAGATATGACACACATATGACACACTTGTTTTAATTTTATTCAGCTTCTACCTGAAACTGTAAATGAGCAATGTATATTCTATAGTTGGCCTTTGACCTTGTTTTGGCTTATACGATTGAGTTTTTCCAGCATCTCTTCCCATTAATAAGTCCATTTGATTTCTTTGTATTTCAGCTAGTGAGGTTCACATACATATTTGATACACGCTTTTGAAAAAGGGTACTTTCCATTGAGAAGTTGTTGGTCTTGCTAAATCCTCTTCTGCTGTCTCAAGTTCCATTTCTTTTGCCAAAATAATATGCTGAGTGTGTCCTTTTTGCCTCTCTTTTTATCCCTGATCTCCACATTCTAGACTGTAGTTACCAGTCATCATGGTAGCATTTTTGATAAATTCATGCTGAAGACGTTAAAAAAATCTTGTCTTCATCATCAAGTTGAGTAGTTGATGTGTACATTTGGATAGCATTTCTATGAACTGGACTTATTTCTAAGTGTATAGATATCATCCTGTCACAGAGACCGCTGTACTTTCAGACAGATCAATACATTTCCCTTTTAGGATAATGCCATACCATTCCTCTATAGGTTGCTATTCATAGCACAGCAAACTGCATGAATGTCCAACCAAAACAGTTCATTTTTTTTCTCACTAATTCCAAGGATATGGATCTTTATGTATTTAATTCTATTTTTGCTTTCTTTTCATTTTTAATTAATGCATATATATATATATATATATATATATTAACATTCTGTGGTTCAATCACATCAAACATAGTTGTAAAATTGCTACCACAATCAGTTTCCAAACATTCTCTGTCTACATGTACAATAAGGGCTTCAGGAAACAGGGGACACAGCGGAGGAGGGGTTTGACAATTTTTGTCAGTTCATATTTCCTACATTCCTCATACTAATTATTAATGGATGTTTGCAGATGCGCTTCTCATCTGAGTCTTGCCCCATCAGGAAATGAATAGCCGGAATGTTTGGCTCTTCCATGTCATCAAAGTCATCTCTGATTTGAAGACGCAGTTCTGCCCCAATCATAACTTGAATGCCGGAAGATCTGAGGGGCTCATCTTCCAAGACTATGTCTGATACATCTCCACTGCTACTCACAAGGTTTATCTATAGCTAATCGTAGGAAGTGGGAAGAGTATCCCTTTTCCATAGTCCGTTCTTAGTCCGGGCACTTTACTGAAATGGATTCACCATGGATGCACCTACTGGTATTTGAAATATTTGTGGTATCGTTTTTTAAAATCACAGAAACATGCATGTCACCACAGTAAGACAAATTTACAGACTGGTAGTCTTAAAATAAAAATGTTGGTTAAGCAGTGGTTTTCCCCGTTTTTGTTCTTGTTTGCAAATTATTTTAATTTATTACATATTTTATAATGCAAATATCTGGACTGCACATGTGTTTTCTCTATTCAATCCATTTCAATATGTTGTATGGTTAAAACATATAAAGAAAATCTAGACTCGATACAGATTAAGCAGAAAGAAAAGCCCTACCTTTGTGGGCCTGCGAATGGGTATAAGGGGATCTTTAATGCGTCTTTGGGAGACACTTTGAGAACTGTTGCCCTTGTCCGCTTTTCTCAATAGAAAGTATCAAAAGGAAACAGAGTGGCTAGCAATCTACAAATTCCTGCAGAGACCTTACTTTCTAGAGTCTAGTTTAGAAAGAATGCCAAAATTCTAAGAAATGTACATATTCCTATCACTAATTAATTCCCCATCACCTGACAAATTGGGGTGCAGGTGCTGACCCAGAGGCACGCCAAGTAACAAGGCTAAAGTCATAATTTAGGGCTGCACGGATTTTAATCACAAGATGACTGGCTGGACTTCACATTTCAGATTGTCATTCTAGTCAAGTCAAGTCAAACACTTTTCTCACAGAAGGTATTTTTATTTGGGAAGGAAACCCATTCTTCTGAACTTCCATCAATATACCAACAAAACAGCCAGGAGAAGGGAGTGTTCATTTTGTGATAGAGGAAGACAAGAGACAGATGATTGAGCAAGTCAATTTATGTTTTTATGTATTCGTTTCTCATATATTTATGAGTTCCTACTATGCTTTAGGGAATCTTTTTGTTAATAAGAGTACAGATGATAACAAAATAAAACAGAAAACATAATAATCATTATAAAACATTTTAGTTCGGTGAGGCAGACTACTAAACAAACAAATGGATTAGCTCCCAGGGAGGCTGACAATAACCGTGATGGAAATAAAGATAGATGTGGAAGTGAGATAGTACCAGGACAGAACTGAAGATGCTGGTCTTAAGAACATGAGGGTGTGAAACTCCATGGGAACCCTTGTTGGCACATTGGTTCCAGGATTGCCACTCTGACGAGGAAGGGAAGCTGTGTCTCTCATTAACAGCCATGGTCTTCAGAACCTTAAGGAGAAGCTCTGCTCTATTATAGTATTGCTTTTAGTTAAACATTCATTAGCAGGAAAATAACAAAAACAGACTTTGATAATAAGGAGACCTGTGTGCTTGAACTGGCTGCAAAATGAAGCCGTTTGGATTTCAGAGGTAGGAAAGTTTCTGTTTAGCCAACTGCCCTTGAGTTGATGATGACTTAGTGGTGGTGTAGGACATACAATGGCTCCACATGTTTCCCAAGAGGGTAAATCTATAAAGGGAGCAGCTGATGGGTTTGAACCAGGGACCTTGAAGTTAGAAATCCAACATTCAATCCACTGAGCTACCAAGACACCTTGTTTCAATTGATGAAAACGGTAAATCCACAGGCTAAGACAGACAAACCATGCCATGTATAATGATCCTCTGGAGATGAAGATAAGGAGCGAGGAAGGAACTAGGTATAAGTTACTCCTCAGAATTTTGTTCAAATAAGTAAAGGCAGACTGTATAGGAATGTGTGTTTTGCTTAAAACATTGGCTTTTCTCTGAGATGTGTAATTCTTGAAATGGTCAGAGGGAGGTGGGAGCTATTGAACAATATCTGACATACTGTAAAACAGTATTTAAAATAGTTTGCAGAATCCTATTTTGTACATGCTGTCATCTGATATTCACAATGAGATTAATATGTAGATAAGGAAGAGAACGTGTCCATTTGCACAGGGAGGAAACAAGGCTCAGAGAGAACATGCTACTTATGAAAGAGTAAACAGCTCTTTAATTGAAAATCTAAGCAGCAGATTCAAAAGGTGTAACTCCTACCCTAATGTGATTGACACCGTCCTTCAAACCATAAAGGTTTTTCAATGGGGGCAAAATTGATTTATTTTGTTTTTATTGTATTGAAGAGAAACTAAAATTTAATTTTATTTGTTCCTTAAAAGTTTGATCTGATATATATACATACACACACATAATAAGACATTCCCTTTCAACTTAAATATAAATGCACTTAAATTACATATATATATATAATTTAGAGACATACTTTGAAATAAATACACAATTATGTTTTCTTCAATTTATTATGCACTAAGTGAGCAGCCATTGAAACTGTTGGGATTTCATTGAGCTTGAAATGTGCATATTTTTCAGTAAAAAACATCTGTGGGAGCAAAAACAGGAGACTTCTTTCTCCACACTGCAGTCAGCTGAAAGATCAGGAAAACCTGCAGAAATCATCCTGTCTAGACTAGCTAGATAACAAGCAGATTCTAACAATATTTTTCTCATAGCTGAGAGCATCAGAGTCCATGAATTCTTCTGCCTAAGACCTACTTAATTCAAGGCACCACACTGGAGTAAGAGAAATCTGTCAATCACACAGAGCGCTCTGCTCACGGCACCAGCCTTGTACTAATGACAACTTTGATGCCACCTCTTTTTACTTCCATTCTCTTAGCATCTGATGAAATGACAGCTATAACTTGAAACATCTTTGCCTTTCAAAAGATGATCTGAGTGACCTACTGAAGTTAGTGTCTAAGCTTAATTTTAAAAGTTTTTATTGAGTTTGAATATATAAAACTTGGTAATTGATTCATATCAAGAAGGCTTGTGCAATCATAGCCAGAGTCAACTTTAGAAACCTTTCTTCATTCATTTTGCACATTGATGTTGATTTCCCCCACACCACCATTCCATTCTCCTAGGCAATCATCAACCCGGCCACGGTCTTCATAATTCCACCAATCCAGGTCTCCCTGTGAAGTTAAGTACACAAAACAAGAGAACACAACAAACAAGGACCCAACAACAATGACCACATGAAACAGGTAAAGGACACAACCTAAGAGCAAACAAAGCATATTAAAAATTTAGAACACATTCACATTTGGTCCAGCGTGAGATCAAATGACAAGGCATTCCATCTCAGCCTAACCACAACTGCTAAAATGCACTTTACAATCCTTCTTGTCTGATATTAGGCCTGTTGGTGTTCTTAGTCACCGCTTGTGTGTCTGTTTGTCCTGTTGTGTGGGTTTGTGTGCTGCTTTGTCACTGGTGTCTCAAGTGCCAGCATGGTCACCCAAGTGAACATGTTTCAGCAGAGCTTCCTAAGAACAGATGACAAAGAAGGAATAGGCTGCTAACATCTTAGTCAGTAGCCACCGGAAATCTTATGCATAGTGTTAAAACATTGACAGACACTGAAAACCAAATGAATGGAAGCAGAACATTGTCAGAGAAAGTGCCAGTGGGTAGCCATTTTTGTCAGCTCGCACCAGAACTATGACTGAGCTTATCTTCAGGATCTTCATTCGCTGACTAGCATCACGAGAAAGAGCTGCAAGTATCTAAGGATCAGAATTTAGAATGTGCAAAATATGAATCTAGGAAATTTGGAAGTGTTCAAAAATGAAGTGGAACACATATAGATGCATTTTCTAGGCATCAGTGAACTGAAATGGACTGGTATTGGCCATTTTGAGTCAGAAAATCATGATTCACTATGGCAGGAGTAACGCAATCTAGAGGGATGGCATGGCACTCATCGTCAAAAAGAATATTTCAAAATGATAGGATCATATCGATGTGTCCTCAAGGAAATCCGATGAATACAACTATTATTCAAATGTATGCACTAACCATAAAACCAGTGATGAATAAATTGAAGAACTGTACTAATGAATTATATCTGAAATTGATTGAACAAAATATCAAGATATTTTGATATTTTTTGGTGACTGAAAGACAAAAGTTGAAAACGAAGAAGGAATAGGAGTTGGGAAACGGTCTGGGTGTCAGAAAGGAAGCTGGAGATCGCCTGATAGAATCTTGCAAGACCAACAACTTGTTCACAGAAAATATTTTCTTTTCCAACACAAATAAGGACGATACACTTGTACATTTCTAGATAGAACACACAAAAATAAAATAGACTGCTCCTCTCTGAAGACAAACTGATTAAGCTCAGTATCAGGAGCTAAAATTAGGCAAGAGTCTGACTGTGGAACAATGCTCATATGTAAGAAATTAAATCAAGACTCATCTTTGCTTCTAAGGAGCATTCGGGCTACATTTCAAATATGGATTTATTTGATACTTTTGATATTTTCATTTGTACCATAATTCAAATATATTTATTCTTTTTGGGCTTCCTGATTCAATGTCTAACATTCTCTATTTTAAGAAATATGGTGTTCTTCATGGACCGCTTTCTTCTAATAACAAGTCTGAAGTACTTGGGGAAAACTTTCAAAATGTATCCTTATAATGAGGATTATGGCTATAATTCTTGAGATCCAGACAAGTTTGTTTATTCTTCTCGAATTTAATGGTGTATCAATATTCTTAATAAACAGCACAATAAAGAGGCATCAGTTTGTTTCTGAAGCCTTATTCATGCTGGTGCTTTCACGTATGTATGAGGCTAGTGAAAATACCATAGCTTAAAGAAGGCACAGCTTAGTCATGAAAGTGACATCCTTCCTCTTCAACCCTTTAAATATGTCTTATGCAGCCGATTTGCCCAAGGTAATTAATGCATTGTTGGATTTCTTCACTGCTGCTCCTGTGAGATTTGATTATGGGAACAAGCAATAGGAAACTCTTGAATCGTCCACCTTTTCTCAGCTTATCACATGGTGTCTGTCAGTCCAGCTGTGAGCATTTCCATATATTTTAGATTTGTTTTGCTTTGTTTGTACACTGAGTATCACATCATAAGAAGACTACAGTTTGCTTTCTTTTGTTTTCATTAGCAAGTACTTCAAGATTTCCTTGCATCTGAGTAAGATTATACGGCTTCTTGTCATTGTTAATAACCTTTATCTAATTCTAATGCATTATTCATTTTAATATGGTCCATTTTCTACAATCATTTGCTCAGCATGCATATTGAATAAATAGTTTATAAAGATTTCTGTTCTGCTCCAACAACTACCACTTGGTCTCTGTACAGTTTTCTCTTACGTATAATGAGGTATTCTATAATTCTTATTCTGTTCAATATTAACCAGTTTGTTATGATCACAGGGTTGGGTGTTTAGACTTTGCATAATCACTAAGACACAAAGAAACCTCTTTCTGTTATGCTCTACTTTCAGTTTAGATCCATCTAATATCAACAATGATGTCCCTAATGCCATTTTCTCTCTGAAGTTTTAATGAATTTCTGGCAGCTTCTTGTGACTCACTGATGAAACTATATGGAGCTGTCTTCCACAAAATTATAATTAAATGTGACATTAATGTAATTGTTAAAAACCTCTACCTTTTGTGTCACCTTTCTTTGGAATGGACACAAATATACATCACTTCCAGTCACTGGATCAGGTAGCTGTCTTCCAGATTTCTTTGGACAGGAAAGTGTTTCAAGAGCATTCAGTGCTCATTGAAACTTTTAAATTGATATTTTATGAATTTATGGATCCTCGTTTTTATCATTGTATTTTTATCATTTGCTATGTATTAAAATGTTTGAAAATGTATGCATCCATTTTGGTACAGAGACTAGTTCCTTCATTTTCTTTCAAAGTCTCCTGAATCTTTTAGTGTTTTTCACATAGAATGCTTCAATATTTTAGCACATATAATGAAATATTTCTTCAATTCTTTTAGTCCGAGATATATTGAATAGAGTCATCCCTTTTAGATTTTTAAATTGAAGCTTTTGCACATTTCATATTCTGTCTTCTTAAGCTGCCATTTGAAATGTTCTATTCAGTTGTTTTACTTCATCATTTATTCCATATACTTTAACTACTCTTAATAGCAAGTTTTGCTTTCTCTTCTGAATCAGCACTCGCCTTTTCTATCTTCTCTCGTGAGTTAACCTTTGCTTGTTCATCTCTGAGTGACTTGATGCCATCTAACAGCTGCTGTGGAGCTATGGATAAGGTTTTCAGAAGCTGCTTCCTTCTCAGAAGGGAACCGAGCTCTTCTTCATTGTATGTTCTCAGCCTGGAAGCTTCGCTGAAACCCGTTCCCTCCGGGTGACCCTGACGACATTGGAAATCTCAGTGACAGAGCCAGCTTCCAGCATCACAGCAATACCCAAGCTACTGCGGTATGACAAGCTTACGACAAGTGTTTGAGTTGATTAAATACTCATTAAAGTATTCCAGAAAGCTGAACACTCACTCTTCCATGCCAGGAAATTTGGAAGCCAGCTACTTGGCCAACTGACTGGGAGTGATCTATACTTGTCCACGTCCTGAAAGACTGTGCATGAAGGATCCATGAAGACTGTAAATGCAGATGCCAACTCTTTCGCCTGGACTATGGGTTATAGTTCACACTTTTGTAATTGCCAGGGGAATCATGAGCAATTGTTTTTCTTGAAAGGGTCTGATATGCCAAATAAATTTGGGAACAGGTGGGTTAAATGATGAGCCAGGTGTAGGATTCATACTCAGTAAAAAACAAACAGCTTTTCAATATCATCCACTTGCATTGCTAACGATGTAAATCTGAAAAGATCTCATCATGTGGGGATTACTAGGTCTTAACTGGTGCCACCGATGGGTGAGCACTCCAGTGATAACGAAAGAGTCGACAGTACAAACTCTCTCCAGAAATCCTAGGGGACCGTTCTACTTTGCCTCATTAGATCACTGTGGTATCCACTAGGTAGAATTGTTTGTGGATATACTGAAAGGCAACTAATTTTCTATTGGATTATTATATATTGTCCAATATGTAACTACCAACTACCGTATATCCTCGAGCATAAGCTGAGTTTTTCAGCACATTTTCATGCAGCTTTTGTGGTTAAATTAGGTGCCTTGGTGGATATTCAGGGCAGTTTATACTTGAGTATATATGGTATGTATTTTTGTGTATCCATAAGCTCATATTGATATTGTGATGGGCTAGTTTGACTATAGTAACAAATCCAGTGATACTTGTTTAGGTATAAGAAAGATTTTTATAAGAAAAACTAATTATGAATCAAAAAACATCCCAGCCCATTCCAACTGAAGACCATAATTCTGATAATAGTTCATATATCCCTCTTCAGACTCCCACGGTCACAAGAATTTTGTTGTTGTTGTTGTTGAATGTCTTCCCTTTTTCATTGACAATGTACTTTACCAAGCATGGTACCCTTCTCCAGGAACTGGTCTCCAGAAAATACATCTAAAGGACGTGAGATAAAATATCACCATCCTTGCTGACTGTACTTCTTCCAAGACAGACTTTTCTATTGTTTTGATAGTCCATGTAACATTTATTGTTTCTTGCCAAACACCATAATTTTTTCATTGCTCAGCTTTCATATGCATATGAAAAGATGGTCAATGCCAAAGCTTGGCCAGGCACACTTTATTTATGCTTCATAGCAAAATCTGAGCACAAGGAGGTACAGAAACAGGAAACTGGTAGATAGTATGATAAGTGATGATACATTGAAGGGATTGCCAAGGGAGAATTGGGACAAATTGTGTATGAATTGTTGAATATAAATAGGATGATCTGTTATAAAAACCTCCCACTAATTCACAATAATTTTAAAACATCAAACTATATAATTGTATGCATATATATGTATTAATGAAAACAAGCTACTTAGTGACCTATCTGTTATATAAAACCTATATAATATGGAATGAGAGTAGAGCTTAAATTCTGACCATCCAGTTTTCAGAAGGCTACAGATGACAGGGAAATCTCAAGTGTCCTTTGCAGGCATCCTCGACCCCCATGGAGATTAAGCCTCTCTGACTATGAGCAAGAGATGGGAAAGCTTTTGTTACCAGACATAGTACATTATAGGGTGGTGTGTTAGTCCAGGTAGACTAGAGAAACAAATCTAGAGACACTCATATATATATGTAAGAGAAAGCTTTACACCAAAGAGTAATTGTGTGTTCAGAACATATCCCAACTCCGTCTAGAACAAGTCCATAAGTCTGATATTAGCCCATAAGTCCATTACCAGTCTATAAATTCCTCCTCAGACTCACACAGAACAAGAAATGACACTGAGTGCAGGGAGGTCACAGGTCAGTGGGTGGAAAGTCTTATGGATCCATTGGCAGTGGAAACATCTCAGTGCTGGTGTGAGGCTCCATGTGGTTCTTCCAGCTACAGGGCTCTGGAGCTCCATGTGACTTGTCAACAGGAAGACGAAGCAGAGAGTGTGTGTCTCATCTCCATGGAAAAGACAGGAGTTCCCAGAATCCTCTGGAGACGGTCATGGCCACCTAGAGGCCTGATTGTCTATGACCTGATTGACAGGCTAGACTCACACCTTTGCTCAAGTTGACAGATTATGCAACTGCCACAGACCATCCTTTGTCAACTTGACACTTTTATACAACTCTTTAGTTATATATTATTTAAAAATAAAACAATAATAAAATCATATCTGTACCTAACAGGATGAAACTAAAATGCATACAATTTGATATGTACGAGTCCCATGTAAATATAATATCCTACAAGTGAACAAAACAACACTATTCTATGCCTAACACTTGCAATTAAGTGAACACCACACCCTGATCCTGTAGGCCTATGAGTATATTCCCTCACCTATGAAAGTTTGTAAGCCAGCCACTTCATGATTTCATCCTCCCCATTGTGGGTATCCAGCTTTTGTGCTGCCCACTTATACCAACCCAGTGCTCAGAGGAGACAAGCATGTTCTTTGATGTGAAGAATCCTCATTCCAGTTGATACCTGTAAGTCTGCACCCGTAAGCAAAGTCAAATCAGAACAGGCTGTCCATAAAGTTAGCAGCAATATGCAACAATTCACAGGCTCAAAAATCTTCCTTTCTGGTCGGGTTCTGGTCAACTCAATGTGGGCTGCTGCACTTAGCCTCACTAAGGTCCCATTGGCTGCCTCACCTTTTGACCATGTACCCCATCACAAATCCTAACAAACCTAACTCCCTTGTGCTAGGTCATGAACTTCAGACTAGTCAGCCCACTGTAGTCTTCTCCACTAGTCCCTGTGAACTAGGTCCATGGGTGTCAGTGGCCAGATTCTCCCATTACTTTATTGTTGAGTTTCTCTCTCTTCCACTCAACAAGTGGATCCAGGTGGTCACCTAGCATGCATTTCAGTCTGCCCACAGGCTCCCTTTATCAGTTTAGCTCTAGAGATGAGCATTCCATCCATGGCTCCAAATTTTAGCAGCCTCAAGCACAAACCACTAGTTCAGAATTCGAAAAGTCAAAAAGTTCCTTTTTCTTCATGTAAATGTACTCCAAAGCATTGGATGGGGCTTATCTTTTCAGAGTCTTCTTTGTAGGCATGCCCTAACCCATTTAAAGATCCAAATTAATAACTGAAGGCAAGTGGGTTTACAAGCTCTCTATTTTCATACTCACAAATAATAATTTCTATCACTCATTATATTAATTACAACAGGTATTAGAAATCAATGCAAACATAGTAGAAGCAGATCATAAACACTATTCTTAAAGCAGTCAAGTTTAATCCTTATCTAATCTCAATCCTTGTTTTAACCATCCTCTTGATACAAAATATGACCTTTGGTCTAGACTGCATTGCCTGAAGGTTGGGAAGGGATATCTTGCAGCAATGATGGCCTTCTGACAGCCATTTTCACAAAGCAGCATGGTCTCTCAGAAAAAAGTTCAAGGGACAATTTCGCCCCTCAAGCTCAAAATATGCATCAATCACATTCATTTTTGTCATTTTAAAAAGGAATAACCAAAGACAACAACCTAACAAAATTAGTAAAACTTTAACTTCCCAAGTTCTTTCCAGAAAACAACCCAAATAAACTGCATGGCTATATCTGACCTCTGGCTAGCCAAAGGGGGAAAAAAAAAAAAAAACTACCATGAGGCAGAAGTCAAATAAACATTCACTCTCAAGTTTCAAGATTAGTTTCTCTGGTTTGTAGTGTTAGTTTGAAGTGGTCCCAATCTACTTTCATAAGAAAACAGTGTTTGAAGCTTGTGGAGGTAGTTCTACTCTGTCTTGGCATGTAAGTATGACTGTAAGTTGACTTCCTGTGTTGAGTTGACTTGTCTGTGTTTGCTTGTTTGTTTTGTGTGTAAGGTGTGTCTTAAATCTAACTAGCTTGAGAAATACAAGAGTATAGTAGGCATAAAGTATCACAAAGAAAATAATGAAGAGGATAGACTCATGCAGAGCTTAAGGAACAAAGGAAGAGGGCATTCCCCTTGTTCAAACGGAGGCAGAAAGCCTTCCGCAAAAGCTACTATTTTGAATTTGAGCTTTATCTTTCTAAGTATGAGGAAACAAATTTTTGCCCATCAATGCCATCCAATTTTACTTTTTCTATTATAATATTAGTAGATAACTACAGGATCTACAAACAGTTTTACAATGCAACACAAGAAAACATCATGATGTGGGGCCACAAGACAGCAATGTACATCAAAGACAGACAGACTGTTTAGTATTGAGACTAATAGTTTTATGGTTCTTTGAGACTCAAAAGGCCAACGGACACTTGAAAATACACTTGAATTATTGAGCTGCACTGAATGTTATAGCAACAATCTAGGCTAAACTCTTACATTTTAATAACATTTGCCAGGGTGATTTGTTGATCCTCAAAATGCCATTGAGAATCTCTTCAATAAATTACTGTAGCAAGTAGTTTTCTAATGTTTTGATCAGCTTGATATTCTCAGCAATTTAATGTGTGGTTTTTCAAGATATATGGGAGAATAGAAAAGTGTCATCATTTACCTTGTTTTTTCAGGCCCTGGGAGATAATCCCAATTGAAATTTTATCAAAGATATCCTTATGGCAGTAATAATAATCATTCAGCATCTAGATTAGCTCTCTGTGTTATTCCGCTAATTAATACTCTGGAGAAATATGCGTACTTTTACAGAACAAATTAACCTGAGAGCACAGCCACTTACAATGTTCATTTTACTGGACACCCACAAAGCAGAATAACTTTACACACAATTTAATCAACCCTTCCAGGTCTGGTAGAGATCAAACAACAGCAGCATAAACAGTGGTAATTAACCTAGAGTGATGATAAGATGTTCATGTTTTGGAGTAATGCTGAAAAACCCTCATTCCAAAGACTAGAGGAATCACGTGGCCCTCCCATCCTGAAGTTCCCTTGCACCTCAGTAGTTCAGTGGTGGCCTTTTGCTGGGAGGAAATCTGATTTTTAAAAACTGTGCTGTTCTCAGACTAGGATCATAACGTGTGCAACAGGGAGCCCGGCGATGTGAGCTGCATTTTGTTTCCCTCTCACTTTCATTTAATGGCAGAATTTGCAAGATGTAACTCTTCGTCCCACTAATGGGGGAGCATGAAAACTAATTAGTATTCTCTGTTTTCAAATATTTGTATCCTCAAGCCTCTCTGACTAAAAAAGCCTGACATCGTCTCTTCATTATCTCATTACGGTATAATTATTGCATACTCCATTGTCAGGGCCTGAGAGGAATTTGCTTATGCTGTGCATCCATGCCAACTGGTGCCTCTAGAACTAGATTTAAACAACTTTGAAAAAGTCTAATTTAGAGCACCATTTTATTTGTCTCCAGGTGATTCAATGCCCAAGTAATCCTTTCTTTTTATTAAAAGAGGAAAAATTTAAATCAATATCCTAGCTAGTCTAACTTTCAAAGCTTTGTTGAGACTTCTTTGCGATTTTCTCTTGCACCACACTCATTGCACCGAAAATACGGCTCTGTGCACTTGCTTGCTCCTCACTCCGACTGTTAGACAGGACTTCTTGTCCACTCAGCAATTCTGAAACACACACCGCTCTCTGATTGTGCTCTCCTATTACACCAAACCCAACCAATCCCATTGCCTTGGCATCACTTCCACCTCATGGTAACTCCAGATCAAATGTGGGTGAAGCACCACTTCCCTCCATAGGATTTCCAAGACTGAGAACTTTAGGAAGTAGATTGTTGGGCAGTTCTTCGAAGGTACTGTTGGGTGTGTGTGAACTGTCAACCTTTTGGTTAGTGGTAAAGTGCTTTAGTAGTTGCACCATCTATGGATGTCCCCATTACTTTAATTGATATTTAGTCCACAGTTAAAGGCAGCTCAATGAATTAAACAAAAACAAGCATTTATCCCATAGTCCTAAACAGAGTGTGTTTTACATGGTGGTGTTGTTAGGTGCGCAGAGTCGGTTCCGACTCATAACACCCAGATCCACAAAGATGAAACACTGTAGTCTAGCACCATCCTATGATTATTTCTATGCTGAGCCCATTGTTGCAGCGATGGTGTCAACTCAGCATTTTGAGGGCCTTCTGCTTTTTCACTGCCCTTCCACATTACCAAGCATGTTGTCCTTCTCCATGGTCTCTCCTGACTGTAGGTCCAAAGTATGCAAGATGAAATCTTGCCATCCTTGTTTCTTAGGAAAACTCTGGCTCTACATCTTCCAGGGCAGATTTGTTTTTTCCTTTGAGCAGTCCGCAGTACTTCCAATATTCCCGAACATGAACCAAACTCACTGCCATCATGTTGATGCTGATTTGTAGCTACCAAAGAAGACAGTGTATTCTAACCCTGTGGGGTTCCAAGACTGGAATTCTGTACAGGAGTAGAAAGCCTCATCTTTCTCCTGAGGATTCAGAAGTAACTTCATCCTGCTGAATTTTGGGTGAGTAGCACAGTGTGTAACTATTGAGCAACCAGGTCTCCTCAAGTATATACATATAAATGTAAATATAGATATTAGATATATAGATATATAGAATTGGCTTGTTCGATTAAATTTTATCTGTTGACATTTTCAAAATTATATTCCTATTTTATTTAGTTTTTCTACTTCTATAATATTATTTTCAGTCACATAAGTAATCCATTGAACAAGGTTTATGGATATAAACGTTACACATATATATTAAAGACATAAATATTATGCATGTATTATTAAATACATAAATGTTGTATAAATATATAATAGCTACAATAAATATATACTCACACTATATGCATTTTACTTTTAAAAGCTGCATTCAATTTGGTTTTGACTCATTGAAACCTATATATATATAGATATAGTTTTAAATATATAGAGATTTTTATTGTACTAAATATATAATAATCACGTACAATATAGGGTCTCTCTTCCCCTTAAAGCCTAGGAATTTGAGAATCAATAAATTTCCCTTTTACCACACCAACAAAAAACCCTTCTTTTTCTTTCTATATTGTATTTGTTAACCTACCAAAAATTTATCTACTTTATGCAATGTCATGTCTCCCAATTCTGTACATATTCTACATTTCTTCGTGAGTTCTTCCTAATAAAGTACTTCCTAATAACATAGATGTATCTAGAAATAAACATGAATTATGCAAACAAATAAAACTGGAAAATAAAATCATCAAAATAATCCCCCACTAAGCAAATCAAACTGGTACTATTGTTTCCTGCTTTCTATTATTCACAATTCAAAGAATTATCATTTTGATGACTTATTTTCTTGAATTGTGTACCCCACTAATTTATTATCCACATGAGAGTCTTTTAAAAATATAAATTCTTTCATGTTAACTTCCTGCTCAAAACAATTTAGTAACTCTCCATCTCATGTATTATACAATCCAAATTATTTTGTAGGCTTTTTAATTCAAGTTCTGATTTATTTCCAACTTCTAGAATTGCATATTCCACCAACTTTCTCCTAGCTCAGAGTAATAACAAGCTTATCACTGGAAAGGTTAAGTTAACATATGGTATGCGATGGATGATGAGGGGATTCTGTCTTGCTGGAATCATAACTGAGTGTCTCTTGCCCCCGAGGAAGGGCTTCAGCTCTGTAAAGTGAGGGGCAGCGAATGAGAGGAAGACTGTCAACAAAATGCTTTGACCCAGTGGCTTCCACAATGGAGTGAAGCCTGGGAACAATTGCAAAGATGATGTCAGACCAGGCAGTTTTTCCCTCTGTTGTGCATAGGGCCACACTGTTGCAACCAACTCAATGATATCGAACGACGACAGCATAAGGTCCCTCTGAGTCAGAATCAAGTGGATGGCAGCGCATCTCTAGTTTCTGCAGCAAACAGCAGATTCTCTTCTACCTTTCATGTGTATATATATATGTATACACACATAAATATAAACTGTATGTATGAAGTTTCCTCTAAATTACATATATAATGTCCTTAAGGTATAATATTTCTTCATTTGAAATAATCATCTGACTTTTAGTGTCGCGGGTTCAACACATCAATCTCTTCTTGAAGTTCATGATTTCTGGAATGAGCCTATGATCAAGAATCAATGGTACTTGAACCCAACTGTACTGGATAAAGTCCAAACTGTACTGAGACATTGATTAAAAATGAAGGAAAAGTCTCCATAAATTGACAGAATACCAGATGATATGTTTCAACAAACAGATACAAGACTGGAAATGCTCACTTTCTCTACCAAACTGATGAGAAGAGATCTACATTAATGCCCAAAGAAAGAGGATCCATCAGGATGTTTAGAAGTTCAAACAGTATCATTAATATCACAAGCAAGTATACTTTTTGCTGAAGAGAATTTTTAGAGTGGTCAGAACAATGCATTACCAGGAACTCTTAGAAATGCAAGCCAGATTAAAAGGAGAGTACAGAACAAGTCCTATCATTGCCAAGGTCAGATGGATTTTAGCTAAAGCAAAGAATTACACAAAGATGCTCACCTATGTTTTGTTGGCTATGCAAAGGGATTTGATTATGTGGATCATAACAAACTATGGATCATATGGCATAGAATAGTAAATTCAAAATACTGCATTTTAATCATATAGAATCTGTAGACCAAGAGGCAGTCATTTGACGAGAACAAGGAAATGCTTCATGATTTTAAATCGGAAAAATTTATATGAGGCTTGTATTTTTTTCACCATAATTTTTCAATCTATATGCTGAGCAAGTAATTTAAGTAACTGGGCTATATGAATAAAAATGTGGTATCATATCGGTATTGGGGAAAAACCTCGTTAGCAATCTGCAATATGCAGATGACACAGCCTTTCTGGCTGAAGGCGAAGAGGACCTGATCCACTTACTATGGGATGCCAAGGACCACAGGCTTCCTTATGGGTTGCAGCTAAACACGAAGAATACGACATCCTCACAACTGGACACATAAGAAACTTAGCGGTAAATGGAGAAAAGATTGAAGTTTAAAATATTTAACTTTATTTGGATTGACTATAAACATAGAAGAAGTAGTAAAAAATTAAATGAGGTAGTTCATTGGGTAGGTTTGCTGTAAAAGACCCCTCCTAACACAAGCCTTCCATGAATAGGATACCAGAAAGATGTTTGCTTGTGTGTGGGTGTGTTTTAAATGTAACTCTGCAAAGGCATTCAACTTTGTGAATCATAACAAATGATGCATAATATTGGCAAGAATGGTAATTTCAGAGTATGACAGTGTGTTCCTATGAAACCTGTTCATAACCCAAGAAGTAGCCATCTGAACAGAACAAGGGAGGGAGGGCTTCATGCTTTACATTCAGAAATGTGTGCTTTAAGATTGTATACATTCATGACACTTATTCAATTGCATGCTGAGCAAATAATCCATGAAGCTGGATTCCATGAAGAAGAATGCTGTCTTCTTTTGCAGGAGGAAGATTTATTAATAAGCTTTGATTTGCAGATACAACAACCCCACTTGCTTAAAGTGAGGCAGACTTGCAGCTTT
Organism: Tenrec ecaudatus; assembly: GCF_050624435.1. Classification (NCBI taxonomy): domain Eukaryota; kingdom Metazoa; phylum Chordata; class Mammalia; order Afrosoricida; family Tenrecidae; genus Tenrec; species Tenrec ecaudatus. The sequence continues at coordinate 194,648,201 of NC_134532.1, read as the reverse complement.
TGCTTAGGAAATTCTGAAAATACAGCTCTCAGTATGGATTGTAATTCATTGTGAAAAAATTAAAATTAAAATTCTCACAACTGGGCCAGTAGACAACTTCATGAAACACAGAGAAAAGATTGATATTGCTAAAGGTTTTGTTTAACTTATATCCGTGATCAGAATCATGGAAACTCAGTCAAGAACTCAAACGACCTACTATGCATTGGTTACTCTACTACAGGAGGTGCCTTTTAAGTGTTAAGGAAAGAAAAAATCATTCTGAGGACTAAGGGGGGCCGGACTTAAGTCATGATATGATCAATCTCTTCATATGCATGTGAAAGGTGGGTAATGAATACATAAGGCCAGAAACAATAGATGTGCTAGAATTACAGTGTAAATTATATTGAAAATACCCTAGTCTATTATAAGAATAAACAAGTCTTTCCTGAGATAAGTACTTTCAGAATGTTCTTTAGAAGAGAAATGGCTAATCTTTATTTTGCATACTTTGGACATGGCATCAGGAGAGACAATTCCTTGTAAAGGACACTCATTTTTGGTAATCTGAAGAGTCAAAGAAAAGAGGAAGACCCTGGACCAGATGTATTGACAGAGACAACAACAAGGGATTCCAACATAACAATTTTGACAACGGTACAGGAGAGGACAGTGTTTCTCTTTTGTACATATTGTCACTTTGAATTGGAATCAACTCAGCAACAACTAATGAAAATAAGAATCAGTATATGAGAAATCTGGACAATAGATCAAAAAGACTAAAGAAAAATTTATTTGAGATATAGTTAGTTTATATGGTTCATCTAGTGATATTCTCTTTATATGATCTACTATAATTCTTGACTCTATGCTTAGCTATGATTCCATTTTGCAAGGAATTCTTTCTTATAGGATTAAGGTGTGATGTATCTCATTAGACTCTATTTTTACTGAAGGGTATGATTTAAGTCACCATCCTTGTTAACTTGGTGGTGTGGTCTGCTGAAAGACAAAAACCACATCTCCATCGAAGCCATTATTTGTATATAAGAGCTATTTTCAATCAGATACAGAAATCCCAGCACATTTGGAAGAGCATGTTCCAGATTGCTATTTGAAGTAATGGAAGCAGGGACCAGAAGCACCAGGGACAGTGACTTGGAGACTTTGGGGCAAAGTAAGAGGGGCAGTGTTAAGACTATGGAATCTTGACACGAGACAGGTCTGCTTTCTGGTCTCTATGTCAAAGGGCCACTTGACTGAGAAAGGAAGGGGGAAATACATTGCTGCTGGTTGAAGTGAGTTGTTGCTATGCACCAGGCATTGTGTTAGGTTTCTGGAGAGGCATTAACCTCCGGTCTTGCTTCATGGTGCTGAAAGAATTCACGTTGCAGAAGCAATTTTGTAATCAAAGTGAGTTTTTATGAAGGAAAGGACAAGTTTCATGTTTTACATTCTCAAAAAGGTACACTCTATTTCTGGAAAGCATGCCAGCCCAGCAGGGGTTCATAACTGGGTTTGAACAACTACGTGGAAAAGAACACCCACATATGAAAAATCAGGGGATCCCTGGGGACCAAGAACATGCGGGGCTCAAGTAGGCCCGGAGCAGGCCCTGGCGGGGAACACAGGCATGTGTGGTACCCTGCATGCAGATGCCCTCCTTTCTGCATGCCCTTGAGAAAGGCAAAGTAAAAGGAGACTTGGCCTTCCTGCAGCCAGGGGTATTTAACACCTCTGGCTTGAGAGACGTGGTTGAAGGTAGTGGTTGACCCCATCGGTGGAGTTGGGCCCACCTGTGGGATGTCTTGGTCCTAGGTAGAGGCTAAGTTTTAGGTTTCAACTGTGCTAGGGGGTCCTATGCTGTGCATGCTTACTTTGGGATTTTCTCATAGGTGACCAATTTGTGCCTGATTTCTTTCCAACCCCTCTCTGTGGGCTATTGCAGGCACTGGGGAGACTACCCCAATGGTACCTTTCAATTGCGTCCTTGTTTACTGATCCTGACTTTTGTTAACCTGTTAACCTCCTTAATAAACCCCAACCTCAAGAGTATTCTCTGTGAGCTTTGTGTGGTCATTGCATTGAAGTATAGAAAAACAACATAGATGTCAGAATTGGTAAAGGCTGAAGTGTGTAGGCATGCCTGCTGGACATCAGAAGCCAGAAGAGGTCAGATATGGCTACCATATGTGACATTTATTTATTATTCTTTTGGATTATGATATTGACAAAAATATTGAAAGTACTATGGGCTATCAGAAGAGTAAATACCATAAATACTCGTGTATAAGCTGAGTTTTTCATCACATTTGTGGTAAAATTAGGTGTATCGGCAGATATTCGAGTTGGCTGTACTCAAGTATTTAAGGTAAGTCTGTGTTGGACAAGATATAGCCACAAACTTCTTTAGAAACAAGTTTGACTAAATATCCCCCATATATGTTGACCTTGTTATATGGAAAGGCCAGTCCAAGACGTGTCAGGAGTCAGACCCCGTTTTTTGTCAAGTAGAAGACAGATGAAAGGACAACCTTCAAAGAGATGGGTTGAAATAGTAAAACAATGGGATCCGACACAGAGTTAATGGTGAGCATAAAGAAATATCGGTCAGGATTTAATTTTGTTGTGCATGTGATCACTGAGTTGAGACTAACTTAACACTATCCAACTACAACACCCAGAAGTGTGCTTTTCTAAAGTAGTCACTTTGTCCTAATATCCTAGGAAACTAATAGGCCAGGAAATAAACAGGTAATTAAAATTCTTTTAGGAGGACTGTACGCAAGAAAATTGATTTTGGGTATTGATTCAGTAGTTGGAATCATAATAATCATCAATTGCTGCTCCTTACAATATGGAACCAATACAGAGAGGATGAAAATGAAAACTGTGCAATCAAACTAATGACACACATCATAACTACAACATGATCTTCAGAATTTGCTTTCTCACATGCATTATCTACATACTTTTAAATCTAGTGTGCTTATTCTGATCTTACATAAAATATTAACTAGTCACCATTACATCATTCTTAACTCAGAACTTATTTTCAAAACAAAATGTTTTTAATTTAGGAAATACTATTAATTTAAATTGTAATAGAGATGATTGCACATTGAGTCAGTTTGTCAAACGTGTTATAAAATTTGAGAAGATTATATTCCAATTGTTTCTATAGAATGCTCAGTATTATTTTGACATTGTTTTCAATGTGTTACAAATCATAATTGGGTTACACTGCCCAGCTTTCAAAAAACAAAACATTATTTAGTAATCCTGATATTGACTGGCCATTTATAATATGTATTCTATCCTGTAACAAAACGTGTTTTGAAAATAAAGTTACATTTTACTTTTGGATTTACTGAGAAATAGTATAAGTCTTGCAAAGAAATAGTCTTTGCAAGACTGAAAGAGAGTTTTGCAAAAATGTTGATTGACAATCTAGCTATCTTTGCCCTTATTTTGAAAGACCATGTGTTAGTCCAGGTAGACTAGAAAAACAAATTCATAGACACTCATATGTGTATCAGAAAGTGCTTTTGTATATTGAGGAAACATACCAGTCCAGTCCAGATCCAGTCCATACATCTGGAATTAACCCATATGTCTGATATCAATCTATAAATTGTCTTCAGACTTATGAAACACATGCAATGATGCCAAATACAGAATGATCACAGGCCAGTGGATGGAAAGTCTTGTGGATCCAGTGGCGGTGTAAGCCTTTCAGTGCTGGCAGGGCTCTCCATGTGGCTTCTCCAGCCCCAAGGCTCTGGCTGCCATAAACCTGTTTCTATGTGGCTTGTCAACAATAATGCTATGCAGGGGCTGAGTGTGTCTCCCACCACAAGGAAGCTATTTATCTCCTTAGTGCCTCGAAATGAGATCATCAAGTTGACAGCTGATTGACAGCATAAACTCCACCCCTGTACTCTTAATCCTCAAACTGACAAGAGATTATATAACTTCCAGAGACCATGACTTGCATTTGTTTAATTGTGATGTAACAAAGAGAATTAGAAAAGGATTTAATGAGTTAATATGACTATCAGAAATCATAACTGACTGAAATTCATACACTGGGCTCTCAATCTTTAAAACTTCCATTTTGTTTCTGCTCATGTCACTTTATTTCAAGACATATGATGGCATTATCCTCTAAAAGTGGTGAAATAAAAATTTTCCTCTTTGGATGGTTCATATTGAGACGCGCATTTCCCTGTTCTCCTGGCAGTTAATTTCCTTTCTTCATATCGGAATGCTCTGTTTGGATATGCTCTTAAAAGTCAAGAGAACTGAATTGGAAACTCTCAAGAGATATCATCATCAAACAAAAGGTACTCATTCTCTAAAACAATGTACTTAAAAAAATAGATTCACACATTAAAAGTCATGGACTGGCATACCTGGAATGAATAACAACAAAACAGAAAAACCTTGCTGCAAAATGGATAGATTATCTTTGTTGGCACTAGCAAAGAGAATTAGTTTTAATATTTTAATCTTAATATTTTATTCTTGTGCTGTTTAAGCCCTCTCATTTTTCTGCAGTATCCAATTTTTGCTCATAAAGTGGAGTGTAAATAAATGATCGTATACATAGATAGGCATAATAATAAACTGCTTTCTTCATCTCACTGGACACATTCAAGGACAAACAATTGGAATAATGGATTTATATAGTTTATTTTAACTTTTTAAAAGAATTAAAATTAATCAAATTACTGATTATGACTAAAACTGCCACCCCCACCAAAAAAAAAAAAAGAGAGAGAGAGGAAGAGAACCGGTTCTCAGATGTGTCACGATAAGCAATGAGGCGTCTCTTAGATTTTTTCTGTGGCTGTTTTGCTAACACTTTTCGGACCTACAAGGACCTTTTCAAAAGGAGATGGATGAGTATTTTCTAACTTACCAAGGATAAAAGAGAAGTCATATCTGCTATTTTGTGTTAACGAATCAAACTATAAGAGTAAGTGACTTTTCAACAATGCAGATATTAAGACAAGATTTCCTCCTGAGCTCACATGTTTATACCGAAATGTCTTTTATGAAGAATTTTGTAGTATGTTTTATTTATGAAAGATGGTGACAAGCAGCTGTAAGCTAAGATAGCAAGCAAAATACTAATAATTAACTAAGAATTTTATGGTTTCTTTTCAAAAGGAGAAAGGAATCCTTTAGATAGATGCAGTATGAACTTCTAAAAAATGGTAAAGATCCTTATTAACTCTATTATCTTTTTTGTTTTCTTAATGGAACAACACTTTCCCCCCAATATTTTTGAATCTAATAAGTAAGAAATATGTGCTTGATGACAGCAGACAATTTGAAGTAGCAATAAAACAGTGCTTTGTGTTATAGTATTAAATTATGCAAACTTCATAAATGTTTCTGCTATTAGTGAACAAATTAACACTTATGCATAATAAGGCTTCCTTATTTTTTCACAGTTCAAATATATCAATAAGACACATGCTTTTTAAATATTGAGAAAAGATAAGCAAATTTAGATGCTAAGTAGTTCTCAATTCTTAGAAAATACAGTTTATTTTCTTTTTACACATAAGTAGGTTCCTAAAATGTCATCGTTTTAATATATAATTCAAAAACATTTTTCTGATCTAACTTCTCTTTAATGAATATGATTTTTATAATATATTTCTCTGTCTTTATTCTTGTTCTTTATTGGAATGGAACATAACCCTTTTTATCTTTTGCATCTACCCAAATACCTTAAACCAAATAATATTCATCCTGATCCACACAGTTTTTATCTCTTCTCAGTGTTTTGTCTCATTCTTACAGTCCTACCAACCATAATCTTTTGTCAAAAAAACTGTTTTTCATAGCTTATTAACCAAGACTTGATTTGAGTATTATCTGTCAGCACATATTAAGCAAAGCGAAAGCTGAGTAAAAACAAATGGAAGTCTGATTTATCATCAAAATCACACTGATACAAGGTTCAAAAGCACACCCTTCGTGGCTGTGGTTCTCAAAATGGGGGGGCAGCACTCCATACAACTAATATCCGGCTTCCCACAGCTTCCTTGGTCAGAAAGGTCTGCTTCCTGCTCCTAGTGCAGGGTTAACACTCATAAGCCTTGGGCTAGTGTTCACTGGATATTTGTGAATTGTGGCTAATCGCTAGTTGCTACCAAAGAGAACTTCCTTTGGGAATTAAAGAATAAACTTTCCTACTCCCCCTCCCCCCACCCCGAAAGAGGGTGCTTTTTCTTGTGATAGATTGTTTGAAGGAGGGTCGGCTGGCTCTCAAACCAGACTGCTCACTGGGTAAACCTTATAGCTGAGAAGGGGAATGCATGTCCTAAAAAAGTTATTCCTGATAAGCTACTTCATTAGTTGACATTTTATATGCAAAAACAGAACACAGGCGGAATAGTTTTTTTTAATTTTTCATTGCAAATTTCAATTCTTGGTTTATAACAAACTGTATATTTTTAAAGATATCAAAGTGAGTCAAGACCACTCCATAAATTCTATGTTAATTTACAATAGCATTTCTAATGCAATTTGTACAAAATATGGCTTGGGAGGAGGAAATATTAGGAATAATAATTTCTAATATAGAATTTAACTTTTCCTGCACTGGGTGACTGTGTTGTCTTAGTTTCCAGAGCTGAGATAACAAAATGCTGCAGACTGGGCATCTTCACAAAAGTATTGCCTATGGGCAAGGAGACCTAACTCAAAGAGCTGGCAGCACTGTTAAGTTCTCTCTATCTTGCCTAGAGGTAGATCCTGTGTTTTCTCTTTCAGTTTGTGGTGGAACCTAAAAACGAAATTATGGCTACTGAGGCTTTTCCAACCGTGACCCCATACGGCAGAGCGGAACCTCTGCATAGGGTGTCCCAGGCTGTCATACTCTTTACAGAAGCAGAAAGCCACAACTTTCTCTCTTGGGATAGCTGCCCATCTTTAAAGTGAATTCTTTAATCGCTGTGCCTATCATAGGGTTGCTATAAGTTTCTGATAGTCTTGGTTATTCGTTAGTATTCCTTAGTTTTAGATGTATGAGCACATGGACATCTCTCTTCCCTTTCTGGTGCCTTTTTGGTCCATTTTACCCTTTATAAGACATCACTTCAGTGGGACCATGACCCACCCTTTTCCAACATCATGCCCTTAACTTAAGTGGTAACAGTTTCAATGAAAGCTTTTATTTCTCAACAAAGTCATGCTTGTAGGTAAATAACTTGTGATTACAGTTTTTTGAGTATATATGTATATATAGAATAGTTTGAATATTAATTTATAAGGCCATTAGGCTTTCTAGGATGACCTTCTACATTAATTTATATGTTTAAATAATGACATAGCCTGTAGCAAAGGAATAGAATCATATTACTGCATAACAGCACCATGGTTTACTCCACAAAAATTATATCAGTGATAATATTATATGTTTATGCACTCTATAATTCCCATTACATGAAGTGGCTAGATGAAAAATGATCTTCTTTATTTTCTAATATACTTTATCTAATATTAATATATAGGTCAAATATGCAGATTAATGTATATGGATCATCTTATTGAAATATAGACTTCAGGTGAACAGAGGTCATGACTTTAGCCTCTGTACAAAAAGATTCTGCAGAATGCTTGTCCCAGTGCAAGTATTAGCTATAAAATTTGCTCCAATTATTTACATCAGAAAGGAGAGTAAAGAGTAAAAATCAATTATTGGAGTATATTACTACATTTTACTAAAGAGTCTAGTCAATTTACCTATTTTGTCATTTTATATACTTAAAATATATATACAATATTATTATAAAAAGAGATTGATCCATTAATAGCAATAGCCAAGATAAACCCAAATTTTACAGATGTCTTTATATGCCATTAAGATGACTCCAGCCCATATGGATCCAATGTACAACAGAAAGAAACACTGCACAGTCCTGGGCCATCCTCATACTTGTTCCTACACTTAAGTCCATTGATGCAGCCCCTGTATCAAACCAGCTCTTCCTGGGTTTTCCTCTTTTTTTTCTGCCTTCCTACTTTATCAAACATGGTGTCCTTCTCTAGGGACTGGTCTGTTCTAAGAATAGGTCCAAAAGATGTAAGATGAAGTCTTGCCATCCTTGACTCAAAGGATCACTCTGGCCTTTCTTCTTCCAAGAGAGATCAAATTGTCCTTTTGGCAGCACATGGTACTTTCAGTGTTCTTCTCCAGCACCACAATTCAAATGCATCTACTCATCTACTGCCTCCCTTACTCAATGTGCATCTTTTACATGTATACGATGCAATGGAGAATACTAAGGCTTGGGTCAGGCATACCTTAGTCCTCAAAGTAACAACCAGGGTCTGCAAGATTCTCAGGAGGTTTGTTCAGCAGATTTGGATAATGCAATATGTCTTTTGATCTGACTGTTGCTTCCATGAGCATTGATTGTGGATCCAAGTAAAACGAAATCCATGACAACTTCAAACTTTTCTCCATTAAGCATGGTGTTAACTATTGGGCCACTTGTGCGGACGTTGGTCTTCCTTAGCGTGACTTGTAATCCTTACTGAAGGCTACGATCCCGGATCTTCCCAAGTCCTCCTCATTTTTAGCAAGCAAGGTTATGGCATCAGAATATGGCAGGTTATTAATACGTCTTCCTCCAACCCTGATGCCACACTCTTCCTCATATAATCAGCTTGTCCGATGCTTAGCTTGGAATATAGTTTGAACAATTGTGGTGAATGGACGCAGCCCTGACACGCAGCACTTATGAATTAAACTATGAACTGTTCCCTTGTTCTGTTCCCACAATTGCCTCTTGATCCATGTACAAGTTCCTCATGAAGCCAATGCAGTGTTCAAAAATGTCCATCCTTCTCAAGGTTAACCACAGGCTGTTATAGTCCTTAGAGTCAAATGCCTTTATATAGTCAATAAAAAAACAGGTAAACATCTTTCTGGTATTCTCTGCTTTGAACCAACGTCTCTCTGGAATTGGAAGTAATAGCCCTTGTTCGAAGTTCTGTTCTAAATCTGGCCTGTTATTCTGGAAACTCCTGCCGATGTGGTGTTACAATTGTTACTGGATAATCTTAAGTACAAATTTACTTGTGTGATGCATCAATGATAATATTCTATAGTTGGAGCATTCTGTTGGGTCAACTTTCTTTGGAATTGGCCCAAATATGGATTTCTTCCAGTCAGTTGACTATACAGCAGTTTTCCAAGTTTCCTGGGCGTAGATAAATGAGATCTTCCAGTGCTTCTTCAGCTTCTGAAACATATCAGTGGGTACTCTGTCAATTGCTGGAGCCTGCTTTTCGCTAATGCGTTAAGTGAAGCTTGAACTATTTCCTTCCATCCCATTGATTTTTGCTCATATGCTACTTCCTGAAATGGTAAACTGCAGACTAGTCCCTGCTGATATACTGAATTCTTTCTATCTCCATCTGCAGCTCTTAAAGTAATAGAAAGTGTTGGTTTTCTCCTGTGGACTGTCTGGAGATTTCGAACACCTGACCTTGAGGGGCTCCTGACCACTGAATGCGAATGGCATCAACATGAGGGCAAATTAATGGTAGTTGTTGGGTGCACGAAAGTCGATTCTCAGTCACATTTACCCTGTGGACAGCAGAACAAAACACTGCCTGGTCCAGCAGCATCCTGTCACTCATGGTTCCGCTGGAAGTCATTGTTGAAGCCATTGTCTCTGGCCATATCTTTGACAGTGTTCCTCCTTTTGACAAACCCTCTACTTTAATAAGTAGGATGTCCCTTTCAAGGGTCTTGTCTCTCCTGAATGTCCAAACTAAGTGAGAATATGGCTTACATAGATACTTTTGGTTGTACTTCTTCCAAGATGTTTGTTTGTTTCCTGGTAGTCAAAAAAGGTTTTATCAATGAATAATTTACTGGCTTTGTAAATGTCTGTTCTGTGACATGTGACCTTTTTATGATTGACAGGACTTTATTTTTCAGTTACTATTCCTTTCTCTTTGTTTATAGCATATACATTTCAATCCCCAATAATTATCAATGCATCTTGATTGCACTTTTGATTAGTTTCAGACTGAAGAAGTGGGTAGAGTTCTTCTATTTCTTCTGTAGTAGCTTTAGTGATGTGTGCATAAATTTGAATTATATTAACTAGATTTCATTCGTGTGTATAGATATTATCTTGTCACACCCAGCATTATACTTCAAGATAGACCTTGAAATGTACTTCCTTTTTAAAAATATGCTGGGACATCTTCTTGTATTTACCATTCCCAGCATAGTAAACTATAAAATACTTCCAACCCACACTAACTGCCATTGAGTCAGTGCTGACTCATAGCGACCACCTGCGGGTTTCCAAGACTAACTCTACAGGAGTAGAAAGCCCATCTTTCTCCCACGGGGTTGCTAGTGATTTGGAACTGTGACCGTTATAAAGTATATAATGATCTAATTCAAAATGGTCCAAACTAGTCAATTTCAGCACACTCATGCCTAGGATATTGACTTCACCTTTCTATTTCATTTTGGATGACTTGCAATTTTTCTAGATTTATAACTCATACTACTAATTTTCCAATTAGTAAGCATTTTTTCCTCCACATTTTAAGTTGTGGCCCTTCAGCAAACAAACGTCGTGAAGCTTACTTCTACAGCATTACGGTTTGTTCTACGGTGCGAGGGAGCTCTTGCTCAGAGTTATTTTGAATGCTTTCTGATGGGAGCGGCTTCTCTTCTGGCACTAACTCTGACCGTCTGCTTGCTATTTATGAGGTTTTTAGTGACTAATTTCTCTAAGGTGGACAGCCTGTTCCTGCTTGGCAGTCTGTTCTTAGTCTGGATGCTTTGCTCAAAACTGTCCATTTTGGTGAACCTGCTGGTATTTGAAATACCAGTTGCATAGTTTCGAACATCATAGCGACAGACAAGGCAGCATAAGAAGACAAGCTGATAGACAGATGGCTTCAAAGTGGAGGTCAGCAATATAAGAGCAAACGTTCTCCATGATATGAATTGTCACAGCAGCTGCAATGATGGGCTCAGAGATGGACATGGTTGTAAGGATGAGGCGGGACTGGAAATGATTCCTCCCTGCCTTGTGAATGTTCACTACCAATCAACCTAAGGGAGCAAGGTACAGCCAACAGCTAATGTAGTATTTATTCACCAATAAAATTTTCCCGCCAAATTATCAATTCACTCCAAATTGAGGAACACACAAGGATCTCAGCTTTTCTAGCTTCCATTCCACAGCGTACAGGCTATCTTAACCAGTGTGAAAATATAAAAGAAAAATGTCACAAGTATTAGAAAGCAAGAAGTCAGAAAATGCAGATTGTCACATAAATCTTATTTGTTCTTCCATCTCTGTTTGAAGAATAGTCACATATGCTCTGGTGGTGGACTGTTCACTGTATATGGAACAAAAGTGGTCCCTTATTGTTTAATTCTATTGCTCCAGAAATTCTTTTGAAGTCTCCTTTTTATAGTTGGGTGAAATAATCTATAAGTACCTGTTAGGTGTAGTTTGTTTATTAGGCCATTTATAGTCTCTATTTCTTTTATTAATTGGTTGTCTGGATGTTATATTTACTACTGAAATTGGTGTACTGAAGTCTCCAACCATTATTAAAAAACTATTTTCTCCTTCAATTCTATGTGTGTATGCTTCACATAATGTGGAGTTCTGATATTAGATAGAGATAGATATATGGGATTGTGAATCATTTTTGATACATTGATATTTTTATAATTATATTAGTATTTCTATTTCTGTTTTCCGGAACATTGTTCTAACTTTTCACATTCTACTTAATTGCATTTGTCTTTTTTTTTAAAAAATGGGTTTCTTAAAAGCAACATGTAGTGGAGTGATATATTTAAAATGATATTTTTATTTGTTTCCTTGTCTAACGTGTGAAGATTGCCTTTGGTTGATGAGTTCAACTCATTCATATTTTGATAATCACCAATTAAGAAAGATCACTTAAAAAGGAAAGATCATTTCTATCATTTGGTTGTTTGTTGTGCTTAACCCCATAAAAATTAGTTCATCATTGGTAGACTTTAAAATGCCTGTGTCTGAGAGACACTAATAGCTACAGTTTACCTCTACTCAGAGAGATCATGTCAATTCTAGACAGAGAGATCGTGTCAATACAAGGTGACAATTCGTTTCCATGCTTCAGGTCCGGTGGTTTTTAATTTTGAACCACGTTCTCTCCATGTCCAAATGTTGTATTAACTGTAGCTTTTACTTTCTGTGATAACTCTCACAATGTCCTGGGTGCTCATCAGTAGACTAAATAGAATAAGAGTTTTAAGTCATTTCCAAGATGATCCATTCTACTGTACAGTCTTTAAAACTGATGATAATTATTCTTATGCTAAACTTTCCCCACTTCTGCTTTTCTTAATCTCCTTGGTCTTATTGTTTCCTATTCGCGTTTGCTTTCTTGAAGCCCCACTTTTTTTTTCTTTAACAAAGTAGGCCAATAAAAAAATAAAGCACCCAACCATTTAGAGATATTCTTTAGCTAAAAATAAGACCACCACAATTTGTGGTCACAACATTGACTTATTTTTTTAAAAACTCAATATGTTTTCTACACTTGTCTTATTGATCAAACGCTGGCTCAATAGTTTAAATTAGTTGTGCAGTTTAGCATTTCAAGAAGGAGTGAAATATATATTTGACACCTTTCCTGCCCAAATATTTTACAGTAAACAGATAGGAATAAAAATAATTCCCCTTGTTGAGAAGGTTAATTAAAAAATAATTTATATGACTGCTATCACTATTTTCAGTAAATGTGAAAATGTTCCAGTAGTATTCAAATTTCCAAGTGTCTAATGTATCAGTAGTGGACACACTATTCCTCTTTATAGTCTATTCTTAGTCTGGAAGCTCTACTGAAACCTGCTTACCATGAGTGAACCTCCTGGTATTTAAAATACTGATGGTATCGCTTCCAGCAGCAAAGCCACAACACAGCACAAGCCACCACAGTGCATAAACAAAGTAAAGTAATAAACAAAGTAAAGTAATTAAAAGCACACGGAGAGATGCATAGTATACCATTGTGTGTACGTACCGCTTTTCTAATCTAATTTTTACTGATGGGAATTTAGGCTGCTTCCAACTTTTTTCTATTGTGAACTGTACTGCAATGAACCTGGGAGTATATATCTATTTGGGATCTTATTTTGGGGGACATATGGGTACTTATGGTAATCCTGGGTCATATTGTATTTCAATTATCTTCTGTGAATCCCCATATCAAATTCCATAGTGACTGTATGTATTTAACAGCCCACCCACAGTGAATAAAGGTTCCGATCTCACCACACCTTCTCCAGCACTTGTTTTCAATTGTTTTTGTTTTTTAATTGTGCTACAGTTAAGTTTGTTAGATGGTGTGTCATGGTTGTTTTGTCTTGCATTCCAGGAGGCTAGTGAACGGGAGAATTTCCTCATGTGTTTATTAGCCATTCAAGTATCATCCCTTGTGAGTTGTTTGCTCAGGTTCTTTGTCCATGTTTTCAGAGGTTGTTTTGTTTTTTTTTCGGTCGTAGGCTTATAGTATGCTCTAGATTTTAGTAATTCGTCCTTTGTCCATTATGCCATTGCTGTTTCTTTTGCCAATCTGCAGGCTCTCTTTTCACTCTTTTAATGAAATCTTTCGATGTTCACACATGTTTTATTTTTAATAGTTCATATGCATCTACCTTGTCTTCTATAGAAGAAAGTACTTCCTTTGTTCTCTCTGGCAGCCCATAAATTCCCTTTACTAGAGCACTTAGATTTGTTCCCATTTTCTCTCTGATGATTCTTATAACTTTGGCCTTTGCATTTAGGTCTTTGATCCACGTTGAGTTTGGTTTTGTGCATTAGGTGAGATGGGAGTCTTCTTTCATTATTCTGCAGATGGATATCCAGTTTTCCCAGCAACATTTATTGAAATTGGCACCTGCTTCCCATTTAAAGCTTGTGGGGCATTTGTCAGAATTCAGTTGTCTGTATGCAGATGTTTTTATTTCTGCATTTTCTCTCCTGATCCATTGGAATATGTATCTATCATTATACCAGTAATAGGCTGTTTTGACAATTGTAGCCATCTAGTGGGTTTTGAGGTCAAGCAGTATGAGACCTCCTACTTTATTCTTCTTTTTAAGTAGTTCTTTGTCTGCCCTGGGCTTCTTCCCTCTTGATATGAAGTTGGAATTAGTTTTACCATTTCTTTGAAGAATGATGTTAGTATTTGGATACGGATTGCATTGATTGGTAGATTGATTTTAGGTAGTATGACATTTCACAATATTGAGTCTTCTTATCCATGAACATGGCATATGCTTACATTTGTGTAGGTCCTTTTGGTTCCCTTTCTGTTACTGACACCACATGTTGCAAATGTGTTCCTTCCTCTTGGTTTCAAATTTTTGCTTGCAAATCATCAATGATTATCCATGAATCTTGATTTCATGTTTAATCAATTTCAGTCTGAAGACTATAGTAGGTATCATCAGTTTCTGCATCGCCAGCTTTAGTGGTTGTTGCATGCATTTATATGTATTGTTTTCTGTGTGTGTGTGCTAATATGTGTCCTGACATACATTATCCTATCACAGACAGTAAGGTAGTTCAAGGTAGATCTTGAAATGTCTTTTTTGAAGAGGATTACAGTACCGTTCCTCCTGATTATGTCATTCTTGGAATAGTAAACCATATGATTTCTGATTCTAAGTGGAAAATATCAGACCATTCAGCTCTCTAACTCCTCGAATATCAATCTTAATGCTTTTCATTTCACTTTAATGCCTTTCAAAATCCCTATTCTCTTCTTAATCGGAAAGCTCTATTGAAACCAATACCTGGTGGTATTTACCCTGCTGGTATTTAAAACATCAATGACATAGCCTACAGCATCATAACACATAAGCTTTCAGAGCATGACAAAATGACAAACCATTACAGTCCCTGATAAATAATAATTCATGATTTTGGATTTATTACTATCTCTCTCTGTACTAAAAATAACTAGGTGACATTCCACAATCACAGGCAGTTGTATATGAACAAGAACAACTGATGTTTAAGGAAAAAGTTCAAACTGCACTTAAAGCATTGGCTAAAAACCAAGCTCCCAGAATCGATGGGTTACCAATTGAAATGTTTCAATAAGAGGGCCTTCGGAAGCACTCGAAGTACTCATTTATCAATGCCAGGAATCTGGAAGACAGCTACCTGGTCAACTAACTGGTGAAATCCATATATTACCCATTCCCCAAAAAAGATGATTGTATGGAATATTCCAACCATAGAACAATATCAACTATTTCACATACAAGTAACATTTTTCTTAAGATCCATAAGAATGGTGGTAGCAGTGTATTGTCAGGTAGCTGCCAAAGCTTCCAGTGGATTCAGTGGAGGATGTGGAGGAAGAGACGTCATTGTTGATGTCAGCCGGATCATGGCTCCAAGCAGAACAAAACAGGAACCTCTTTCCCTGTGTTTTATTGCTTAGTCAAAAGGTTTCGTCTGTGTGAATCATAACAAAACATGGATATTCTTGAGTAGAATGAGCATCCCAGAACACTTCATAGTGCTCAAGTAGCATTTTTAAATGGCTAAAGGGGCAGGTGTACAATGAGACCAAGAGGGAATTACATTGTTAAAAGCAAAAGCGTGTGTCAGGGTTTTATCCTGTAACCATAATATTCTATGTGTATATTAAATAAATAATCAGAGTGAGTCAAATATATGAAGAAGGACGGAGTATCACGATTAGAGGAAGTCTTACCAACAATCTGAGATATGCACATGACACAACTTTGCTTGCTGAAAATGAGAAGGAATTAAAGCCCTGGCTGAAGAAGATCAAGATTTAGTCTTCAGTATGGAGTGCCGCTCACTGTAAAGCAGACCCAAATCCTAACAGTTGTGTTATTAGGTAATATAATTATGCTTGATAAAGAATTTTATATCAAATTAAAAATGTATGAAAGTGCAGTGGTGGAATCTAACCTGTCAATCAGGTCAACCCATCAATCAGAGAGCCTGATGCTGTCTCCTTGGGGCGTTGCCTTCTTATAAGGAGAACCTTGGGAACTGCTCTCTTGCTGCCATTTTGCCTCCTTGCCTCCTGAGATTCTGCCATGGACTCTAAGAGCTTCAGCAGTTGTGCTATACTTCCACCACCCTTGGATTCACAAGACTCTGGACCCATCTCCTTGTGATGTTCTTGCATTCTGTCCCATAGCATGTGGCTGTGTGAATTTGAAGGGGGACTTACCCGCTAGCATCGACTAATTTATGGTTTTGAGGTTGGACTGGACTTGGATGTATTCTTGATATGCAGTTACTTTGTGATACAAAGTTTGTTATGTGTGTGTGTGTGTGTCATTGGATTTGTCTCTCTAGTCAACCTAGTCTAAGACAATCAAGATAAATAGAAAAAGATTGGAGTTGTTAAGGGTTTTGTCTTGCTTGGCTCCACAAGCAATGTTCATAGAGCCAAGAAATCAAGGCATTCACCCTTGGGTATATCTACTGCACAAGGTCAACTTAGAGTTTCTAAAAACAAGGATGTTACTTTGAGGTCTAAGTTGGGCCTGACCCAACCCATAGCATTTTCCATTGCCTCATAAGCATGTGAAAGTGGGACATTGAATAAGGAGGCAAAGAAGAATCAATTGCACTGGAATAGATAAGTGAAAATATCATGGCCCAAAGGACAAATGAATCTGTCTTGGAGGAAGTGCAGCTGGAAGGCTCCCTGGAGGCAAGGATGGTGAGGCTTCATCTTTTATGATCTGGACATGTTGCCAAAAGAGATCAGCCCCCAAAAGGACCCCGTGCTTGGTGAAGTGGAGGGCCAAGGGAAAAAGAGGAAGGCCCTCCATGAG
The DNA here is from genome assembly GCF_050624435.1 of Tenrec ecaudatus. Lineage (NCBI taxonomy): Eukaryota > Metazoa > Chordata > Mammalia > Afrosoricida > Tenrecidae > Tenrec > Tenrec ecaudatus. Next base: position 194,631,319 of record NC_134532.1, on the reverse strand, counting down.
ATGGACTGACATTGTGCCTGCAACAGACATTTACGTGCATATTAGGTTGTTGAAAATACCCTGACTTGGGTCAGGTGCCCTTAGTCCACAAAGTGATACCTTTGCTTTTTAATATTCTTTGCAGCAGATTGCCCAATGTAAGATGCCCTTCTGTTTTTGACAGTTGTTTCCTTAAGTGTGACTGGGGGTGGATATAAAGAAATGAAATTTTTGACAGCTCCAATTTTTCCTGTATTTATTTTGATGTTGTCTATTGATCCAGTTCTGAAGATTGAGGTTTTCTTTAAATCCAACTGAAACGTGTACTGAGATTTTCAGTCTTTGGTATTTATAAGTAAGGGCGTCCAATCCTCCTAGCTTTCAACAAGCCAGGTTGTAACATCTGCACTTAACAGATTATTAATAAGCTCCCTTCAATCCTGGTGTTGAGTTTTTCTTCAAAATGTTCTCTTTCTCAAATATTCTTGTATGCAGGTTGAATGTGCAGTGTCAAAGGGTATAACCCCTCACATAACATTCCTGACTTCATACCATTCATTATTCCCTTGTTTGGTTTAAATGAGTTTCTTTGTTCAGGTTTCATATGGACATTATGAAGTGTTCTGGAATTCACTTTCATCTCAATATTACTCACAGTTTTCTATGATCAAAAAAAATGGAGTGTCTTCGAATAATCATTGAAACGTAGGTAAAAATATATTTTGGTATACTCTGATTTCTTCCAAAATACTCCTTATAATGATATTACATTCTTCACATAATCTTCTGAACCCAGTTTGTATTTCTGGCAACTCTCTGTCTGAATTTAAAAAAATTATCTTCAATAAACTCTTGCTTTCATGTGATATCAATGATGGTGCTAAATACTTATCACAATTTGTTGGTTCACCCTTCTTTGGAATGTCCCCAAACATGGAACTATTCCAGTTGGCTGGCCAGGTAGCTGTCTTCAAAATTTCTTGACATAGATTAGTAAGTACTGCCACTGCTTCCTTAAATCACTGTAACACTTGGTGATATTCTATCAACTTCAGGAGCCTTGTTTTGTGTTAATTTCTTCAGTGCATCTTGGACTTTTCAGTATTATTCGTTCTGGGTAATATAGGATGAGATATAGCCTACATAATAAGTCTGATATCTCATTTTTTGTAAATAATTTACTTATTTTATTTTCCAAGTGTGCCCTTTTCTGTAAGATATTTTTATAAGTGCATGCTATTGTTGTTTTAATATATATTAAATGTGCATAAATATTGTGCTTAAAATATATCTTGAGGGTGGAGCAAATATTTAAGTGAAAAAGGAAACAGAAAGCATGTACTATTTGTGTAAAGGAGCAGTAAGTTTTTGTTTCTCCCTCAATATCATGCTAGAATCACAGTTTATGTTCAGATCACTGAATGCTAGGTTAAATTATAATAAAAGATATTTCCTTCTAAGTTTTCTTCAAGACAGCCCTCTTAAATAATGATATACTTGATAACATAGATCTATGCGGATGTATTTATAGGTTTAGTAGTAAGGTAGGAGATGGACATTAGGCCTCCACCCAAGTATACCCTCAAGGCAAGAATAACTTGTTCTACGAAACTGGCATTTATTGATGCTCACCTTCCCGACACAATTGCTGATGACAAAGCAGGTGCATAAGCAAATGTAGTGAAGATAGCTGATGGTGCCTGGCTACCAAAAAATATATCACCTGGGGTCTTAAAGTGTTGAAGATAAACAAGCTGAGAAGCAACAAATCCCACGTGGAAAAAGCAAACCAGCTTTGATTATGAGGTGTCAATGTGATCAGCTCTCAGGCTTCAAAGAACAAAAAGTCATATCATTGTGAATGAGGGGGAGTGTGGAATGGGGACCCAAAGCCCGTCTGTAGGCAACTGGACATCCCCTTACAGAAGGATTGCAGGGAGGAGGCAACCAGTCAGGTTGCAGTGTAGCAACGATGAAACATACAACTTTCCTCTAGTTCTTTAATGCTTCTTCACCCCCACTAGCATGATCCCAATTTTACCTTACAAATATGGCTAGACCAGAGGATGCATACTGGTACAGATAAGTGTTGGAAACATAGGGATTTCAACACAGATGAAGCCCTCAGGACAGTGGTGGAGTGGAAATACTGGGAGGGTGGAGGGAATGTGGGGTATAAAGGGGAAACCAATCACAAAGATCTACATATAACCCCCTCCCTGGGGAATGAGCAATAGAAAAGTGGGTGAAGGGAGACGTTGGGCAGTGTAAGACATGACAAAATAATAATGATTTATAAATTCTCAAAGATTTGTGAGAGAAGGAGGGGAAAATAAGCTTATAGCAAGGGTTCAAGTAGAAAGAAAAATTTTTGAGGATTATGATGGCAACAAATATACAAATGTGTTTGACAAAATTGAGATATGTATGGAGTGTGATAAGAGTTGTATAGGCCCCAATAAAATGATTTTATAAAATGATATGCTATTCCATTTAATACAAAAATGGAAAAAAAATCCATGTTATTACTTGATGCAAAAGTTAAGGTTTTAGGAAAAATAAGTTGAAATGGCTATGTGGAGGTACTGTTTACATAGTGTGTTATTTTTTGGTAACTAAAAGAAGACGCAGTATGATCTTTGCTTATAAGAATATAACGATATGTTTCTTTAGTTATCTGTAGTCATTCATGAAGTTGTTCTATTTCTAAATTCTTCTCTAGCAGGAACAAATAGCTACCTGATTGTAGCTTATATGTGTAAGCAAATTTTGGAATCATAATACTCACTTTTACATGTTTATGACCAGGTAACTATTATCCTGTCAAAAGATTATAGGAAAAATATGTGATCTATTACAATAGTAATTTTAAGGAATTAAAAAAAAGAATTTCCTATATATCCTGTGTGGAGAAATATGTCAATGGATAAAAGAACATTAATTTTATGACTACTGAGACTTACAAATACTTTTATTAAAATTCTGGAGAACATGAAAGTTTAATAATTTTCCAGTGATGGAATATCGATTTGGGGTTATAGAAATATGTACAAAAAAGAGAATACATAATATTGATTATATATGTATGTGTATATGTATTATGTATGTGTATGTATGTATCAACACATATTATTTATTTTAATATATACTATATAGAGGGAATACTGTATGAAATGAAAACTTTAAAATATTCTTTTTAGTTTTTAAATTTAATAAATCATTTTATGTGGGATCTTAAAGCCCTTTTAACAATCCATACATTAATTATATCAAACACATTTGCTCATTCTTTTTAAGAGACTGGATAATAGGACACCAGATTTTAAGAAAATAATTAGAGAAAATATGATAAGGCTAAGCAAAGATTCTCATGAATTTGTTCTACATGTAGAATCCAAAGGGTAGCAGTCTTGGGCCCGATGACGTAGGAAGCATTTGCTTGATCAGTCTTCATTTGAAAAGGCAGGGAAACCTGAAGCACATAGGAAAAGTTAGGAGAATGAATCGTTGCCGTGCAGTTGTTCTTATGCAAAACAGAGCAGAAACTCAACCTAGACCTGTGTTATCCTTACCACTGTAGACAAGAGAAAATCAGTAAGAAGAAAGGAAGAGGAAGGACTTAGGACTTATGTAAATCATTTGTTCTGTATTGTCAAGTTGATTCTGATTCATGTTAAATCCATGTGTATAGATAGAAATACTTTGTATGAATTCAAGGCTGTTACATTTAGGACACAGATCCCCAGGCCTGTGATCTAGGTTCCTTTTGGTGTGCTCAAACCATCACCTATTGGCCTATTGCCAAAAGTGGATCTTTGGCAACATCTTTGGGCATATATTAATAACTATAATGGGTAATTAGGTCCAACTTTGAGAACATGCACAGGAAAAAATTAAAATTTATTTGTCCAGTACTCCCATTGGAAATCGTAAATTATTTCCATGTAAATACCTCCATTTCACACAGAAAGCCTTGTTTTTAAATGTAAACTTTCAATGGAAACAAACTGAAATAATTCAATTAAAATAATCAGAAAATCTGAACAATGCTATATTTATCTCCTAAAATATCATTGGCATAGATTTCCTATTTTTAAAAATAAGAAGGCATTTACTAATTGAATAGCACTATTATCCAGAGAAAAAACTTTTCTAAGCTGGGTGCTCAAAAGGGTAGAGAGAAATTTTAAAAAGAATACTGATACATAATTACAAACTTCCAGAATCTTGTTTCCTCAACTGTTCATATACATAAGAATCATGACAGTGTGATTATAGGGAGTATACTAACTACGGATAGTTTGGGAAAAGTAGAAAATTTCATTGTACACATGTAGACCTTGTACGTGCCACATGAGGCAGTTGTGTTTACACAACAAGGGGATACTGCATGGTGGATGATCAAGAAAAGTATGCATCTGGCTTGTAGCCCCACACCATACTTGTTCAATCTTGGTGCTGACCACAAAATCAGTGAAGCTGACTTATGTGAAGAACATGGGATCAGGAATGGAAACAGGCTTATTAACAACCTTTGATATGGAAATGGCACTGCCTTGCTTGCGGAAAGTGAGAAGCACTCCGAATACTGCTGATATAGATCAAGGATTGCAGGTTTCAGTATGAAGTGCAATTCAGCGTCAAGAAGACCAAAGTCCTCCGAACTGGACTAATAGGTCACATAATAATAAATGGAGGAAATATGGAAGTTGTCAGGGATTGTGTCAATGCTCATGGAAGCAGTTTAAGGAGATCAAATCATACATTGTTTTAAGTAAACCAGCTACTTAAGACTTCCTTAAGACTTTGAAAAGCAGGATTATTACTTTGAAGACTCAGGTGCACCTGACATAAATCATGGAATTTTCAGTCACTTCATATGCGTGTAAAATTTTGACAATGAATATAGAAGAATGACGATTAATATATATATATATTTGAATCAATATATTTGGTGAAAAATATAGAAAGTATCATGGACTGCCAAAGGAACAGACAAATCTATCTTTGAAGAAGTGCAGCCAGAACCCTCTTTGGGAACCATAATGATCAGACTTAATCTCATGAACTTGGACTTGGAATTAGAAGAGACCAGTCCCTGGAAAAGTCTTTCCTGCTTCATAAAGTTGAGGGGCAGGAAAAATGAAGAAGACCCTTGATATGTGGCCTGACACTTAGCTTCATCAAAGGACTCGGACATCAGCGTCGTTTTGAGAAGAGACAGGATTAGACGGTGTTCCATTGTGTTGGACTCAAGGTCACTGTAAGTCAGAACCAACTCTGTGACACTTGGAGCAACAAGAACTAAAATCACCGGGGGACTTATTTAAATAGTCCATCCTTTCACCCATCACCAGACATGGCGTGGAACTAAGGGAGAGTCTATGGAACCCAGGACATGTACTTTTTAATGGGCAGCTCAGCTGGTTTCCATGTGGGTGTATAGACAAGATATTTTGTCAAGTCAAGGAACATTAGAGTGAGACACACAAAATTATGAAAAGGATTGTGATATATTTAATTTTTAACAGTTAAAAATAGAGTAAGCACCACTTGACCCTGATATTTCATTAATTTCCTAACCAAAACGGAACTTAAGCACTCAAAATTTCTGACAAATATCTCTTCTGCTTTGCTTCTGAGTTGTCTTAATGTTCTCTATTTTATTGCATTGTGTTCCAATTTCCACTGCGATGGCTACACAGAACCCATGGATGAAATCACGACTAAAAGTTTTATTAAGGAATTTAAGATCGTGATACCCATGGAAAATGCTCAGCATAGCTGTGTATCAGGACACATTGCAATGTTCTCCAGGTCTACTAATAAATGCCCCAAAGCAAGTATGCCATGCTTGCTGGAGATGGCATCCAGCGGAATCTCTGGGTCAGCAAACACAGCTCCCCGAATTAAGTGCCCAGAGGCACCCCAGTTCATTATGCTACAGCCTGCAGGTACTTACTCCGCTTCTGTGGCTCAGCAAGCACATGCACACCAATTCAGTGTTCGAGGCTCCGCACACCACAAGCAAGCTCTAAACTTCCTTTGCTGCATAGGTTGAGAAGTCCGACGCTCTGTTCCACGCTCTGTGTCCTGGGTCGGCTGCTGCTCCTCTGATGTTGCAGCTGCCTTCTGGGTCCAGGAGCTTCACTGTACAGGGGTCTAGTGTCTGGAGGATCATCTCCACTCCTAGTTCTTCGTGGTAATAGAATCCCTCCTCCTGCTTCTCATTTTACAAGCAGCAGGATGGCAGTCCAGAAAACCATGTTCATAATTACACAGAGGTGAATGCTACCAATATCTCCCCCTACTTTCTGACCAGACTAAAGCATCCAAAGGTCATTTGGTGAGAGGTAGAGACCTTGAAGCTAGAAAAGTCACATTGAATAATTCACTGCCCTTGCAATTTGCACCAAGGAAGTATATTAAGTAAGGGGGATGGTTTGCTTCGAAGTAGTGGGAAAGTTGTGGATGTTAAGAAAAATCCATATTTAGTTGTAACAGGTCACAGATAAAATGAAAGTCAAAGTAAAACAAATTAAAGTTTGGATTAGGTAGTTTCTAAAAGCTCAGATATACTTTGGCCAGGGTGCAGATGCATAATTTAAGATTATTAGAGTAGTGCTATTTTAAAACCTGTCATTTTGAAGAACATTTTTAATCAATAGTTTATTAAAACAATATTGTACTTGATATACTTTATTTCTAGAGTTTTAAATTTTAATGTGACACATATTAATCTATATTATAGTACCAAGTATAATGAAACACTCCACATGAGGTATTTTTATTTTAGTTTATTGCATTATATTTCATGAGATTATTTCTTTTATCGTCTAATGTTTAAGGCAGCATAAGTTATAAACCACACAAACACATGAATGAATTGTACTCTAAAATTTATTAAAAGTGTGACATCTATCAAAGTTGATTTTTCTGACTTTATAGCAGTGTCTATGATGACAGCAATAAGAAATCATATAGAATTTTGATGTATAGTGCAATGTATATGTCTTGAGATTTTTAATTTCCCCAGTGAGAAGTCTACAGAGAATTATAATGTTAAGAGATAGTGAACTATATGATATGCAAATGAAAGAATTTCTCTTAGGATAGGGATAACACACATACACACACAAATATATACAAAGCACAAAAACGCACACCACCATTTCTTAATTAGTGTAATACTTTGGTAGTCACATATTTTGTTTTATTTTCAAAAGTTAGTTCAGCTTGATAATTCAAAATACTCAATATTTTTTAAGACATGGAAATTGAGAAGTGGGTTAAATTAAAGCAAGATGTCAAGAAATTCTATAATATCAATTTGCAACAGTGGGCTGAAGCATAACAACAGTTGTGAAATGGGCAGGGCTGGGCAATGTTTCACTGCTGGACACAGGTGTGATGGCTCAGTTGCCTCTGGGGTACCGACCAACAGCAGTGAGCTCTTAACCAAGAAGGAAAATAGCATGTTGGCTTTTAAAGATTGCATAACCAAGCCATCTCCTTGGTCATGCTCCCAATTTTTAACTCTTGTTGTTGATATGATTAATGATAATAACCTTGTTAATTATAGCCACTGAGACAACATTAGTGTGACATGTCTTCTTGAGAAATATGCTCATTCTGACTTATCTTTAAAATAAACTCTCTTAGTAAATCTGTTAAAACGTATGTGTCCACACTCACACACACACATACACACACACACACACACACACACACAATCCTCATATACAGTTAAGTATTTTGTTGGTTACCGGTAGTTTTACTCTCAAATGATCTAATCATTCACTGTGTGGGAGAAAAAAATGTGATATTCTGCTTCCAAAGTAATTTATAGCCTTGAGAACACTTTGCTGCTGCTGTTGTTGTTTGGTTCTATTGAGTCCATTGCAACGTAAAGAGATCCTACATGCAACAGAATGAAACACTGTCCTGTCCTGGGACAGCTTTGCTTTTGTTCCCATGCAAGAGCCCCTGTGCAGCTACTGTGTCAAACTTCCTCCCTTCCGATGTAGCTCCACTCTACCCAGCGTGATTTCCTTCTCCGTAGAACGATCTCTACTGACAACATGTCTAAAGTGTGTAAAAGGAAGTCTCACCCTCTTTGCTTCAAAGGAGCACCCTGGTCAGACTTCTTCCAAGACAGATTTGTTTGTCATGTGAGCGGTTCATGAAATTTTCAAAACTTTTTGCTGGCACCAAAATTCAACTGCATTGATTCTTCCTAGTCTTCCTCATTCAATGTCCAACTTTCACAAAGCAATCGGAAATACCCAGGCTTGAGCCAGGCACCAATAACAACCTTGCTTTTTAATACGCTAAAGAGGTCCAATGCAGCAGATTGACTCGGTGTAATGTGTCTTTTGGTTTCTTGACTGCCGTTTCCACGTGTTTCATTAGGTAAATTTGCTTCACAAGACCTCTTTTAGGTGTTGTTTGTTGCTATCTTCAAGAAGAGTGGTTATGCTCTCTGGGCATTTATTAACAGACCCAAAGAATTTTGTAATGTGTCTGATACACAGCTATGCCGAGCATTTCCCACTGGCATTACAATCTGCTAAATTCCTTAATAAACGCTTTAGTAATGATTTTGTCTGTGGGTTCTGTGTAGTCCTTTCAGTGGAAATTAGAACACAAGAAAGTGAAATAGAGAACAATAAGACAATACAAGAATCCATTAGAATCATTAAAAAGAAGAGATATTTGTCAAAATATTCGAGCACTCAATGTCCTGTTTTGGTTAGGACGTTCATAAAATACTAGTGCCCGTTGGTACTTACTCTATTTTTAGCTTTTAAAAATGATATCTCACAATCCTTTTCATTATTCTGTGAGTCACAATTTAAGGTTCCTTGATTTTTCAAAATACAGTGTCTAAACTGCCAACATCAAAACCACCTGAGATGCTTATTAAACAATAAATGTTCTCAATTCAACACCCCCTCTCGGAAAGAGAATTTGCTTCAGAATAAGTCCCCTGATGATTCTGGTTGTGGCTGTGGGTCGGTACTGTGAGGTTGATTCTGACTCCAAGCAACATAAACCCTAAGCACCGCACAGTCCTGCACAGCCTCACAATCACATACGCCCATTGTTGTGTCCACTGTGTACATCTATCTCACTGAGGGCTTTTCTCTTTTCTGCCACCTCTCTGCTTTACCAAACCCGATGTCCTTCTCCGGGGCTGCGCTCTTCTGATAATAGGTTCAATGTATGGAATCTGAAATCTTGCTGTCCTTGACTCTAAGTAGCACTCTTATCAAACTTCTTTCAGGACAGGTTTATTTGTCCTGTTACAAGTCCAAGGATGCTACTCTCAGGACTAAAGTGTGTCTGACCCAAGTCATGGTATTTTCAATTGCCTTGTAGGGAACCAAGCGAGACAATACCCATGACACTTTCCATCTTTTCTCCATTTGTTATGAAGTTACCTTTTGGTCCGTTGTGAGAATTTTGGTCTCCTTTACATTGAGTGGTAATCATTACGGAAGGCTTCATGTCTTGGGAATATATAGGGGAACTCTACTCTGTTCTAAATGATCGCTATGAGTCATTGGTCAGAATAGACACTGTGGCAATGGGTTTGAGTGTTTTGGAAATAAATTTGCACTTACTCATCAACAGGAAAGCAGTGTATCTGAATACTACTCATTAATGTCAGCAAGGAGAACATTGATTTTAACAAATTTCTGCAATCTGGTATTAATCTAACTTACAATAAAGCCGCATTATTTTAAACAAAGAAAAGGGATCAATAATTGAAAAATACAGCCTTGGTTATAGAAACAACCTCTGAGATTGAGTGGTAGAACTACACAAGAACAAGGACCTAATCATTGCAGTATTTTTTTCCCACAATAATGAATCTTATTATTCACGTGGACTTCCACAGATGGAATACATAACATTCATTTGGGCAAAATGACAATGGGGAAGTTCCATCCAATCTGTCACAATAAGGCTAGAGGAGAACTGTGCAACCAATCATTGTTCTTGTAAAAGTTCAAATGGAGGTCAAAGCTATTTAAAACAAATCCACGAATTCCAAGTTATCACTGAGCCATGGTCAATAAATGTGTCCCTTCCAGTCACTGTTCCTTATAGGACGTATCATGGGTCTGGACACCTGTAGCTGCAGTCTCATTTTAGAGGGCATCATTTACATGGACAAGAGCGGAGTGGGATTGAGACCAGACCACTAGAGTATAGCTTGGGCCAGACATTGTTTCTTCAGAACATTGTTAAGACGTCACTTTAGTTCTGGGGATGTACAGGACCACATCCGTCATTTCCCTTGGACATGCAATGATGTCACCGCACCATTCTACACATAGCACCTCACCTGAATACCAGCCATCTATTTTCCTGACCGAGGCAAGGAGACCTGCTGTGGTTTGGGGATATGTTTAACTTCTGACTCAGGTCCCTGCACTTGGCTTGCTTCAGCCTGGTCCTAGGGTTTTGGACTGAACAGCATCTACCATCACTTGAAGCATTTTATCAAAGATTCATGAGCTTCTGTGGGATGTTACAGCAAATTGCAGAATCCTGGGATGTGAGGGGGTATATTCAAGGGAGGCAGAGGAGGTTAATCGAGCTAAGTACCATCTTCTAGGAGTTGGATATTCAACATTACTTAATCTATGTCTACTGAGGACTGGTTTGGAATTAAGTCATAAAAAATTATCAACACAATCACGTTGAGTGTATCTCTTGAATATAGAATATAGAGACCATCTCAAGAATAGATTTGATATATTAAATACTAATGACTGTACATTAGATATATGGGATGATATCCAGTATATTATACATGACCAAACCAAAAGGTCATTAGACTAATCATGAGTAAACACCAAACTTAGCAGAAGAAATTTAAAAACCTGCTTTGTAATATAGAGATGCTGTATAATAGAAATGTTACAGCAAAAAGGCTAAAAGCAATATTTCAATGAACAGTTTGAGGAGAAAAATTGAAGTGTCTTAATGAAATGTATAAAAATCTGGAACTTAAAATTCCAAGGGGCAATGGAAGAGAATTAAGAAATTAAAAGTAAATGCATCTATGTGTGAAAAGCTGGGCTATACAGAGAACAACACACTCTAAGGATTGGAGGTATATTAACAATCTGTGATATGCAGATGGCATAGCTTGCTTGCTGAAAACAAAGAGTACTTGAGGGACTTCTTATCAAGATCAAAGACAACCAAATCCCTTACACTAGCCTTTCAGAGTCTGCATTTTCTGGCTAACTACTGATTTCCTGATCTTTGATTTTAGAATCTTGTCCACATCCGCCTCTGAATTTTCTGGAGCATGCCAGTCCATTCTTGCATTAGGAATTTTACACTCTTTGGTGGGTCAAAACACATGCAACAGCTAGCACAGTTCCATACATACTACAATGTGTGTAACAGATGCTGACATGTAAATATACATCAGGGAAGTGTACAACTTTGGGGGAAATAGAGATTATAGAGAAATATTAAAAGTTTAAATCTTGTTCCTCAAGTTTAATCAAGGTCAATGGATTTTTGTAAGCAATGATACCAGCAATTTAGGCTATATATCCCTAAAAACATGGGTGTCCTAGGAATTTAACTAGGTTAATGATGTCTTATTTATACTTTTAAATGAAGGAAAAAAGATGCTCTTGTTTGATAAGATCATTGTTATTGCTAAGTGAACTCTGTTGAAACTTCCCTGGGCAACTTTTTACTTAAGCTTTGAATGACTTCCTGAAAACACTTTCATAATAAGCAGAGATCCTAGTTATTTAGCTTTATGGAAATACAATAGGCAGCATAACTTGAGCACTCAATGAAACAAAAACCATTGCTATGACCTTGGCTCTTGACCACGTCTGTTGCTTCACTGGCCAACGTGTGCCTGAAAGAAGCCATTGTTTTGATGGTGCTTTGTCTCCTGAGTAACCCTGGTAAAGCCATGTTTAGTTTCCATCCACAATTCTTTAATGAAATGCTTTCAGATCTTCGTTCCCTCTTGTTTAAAATTAATGCCGAAATCTATTCTTGTCTGCAGCTGTTATGAGCAAAAAATGTGGGCATCCATCAGGAAGAAAGCTTGCTGAATTTAATTTATTTGGTCAGAATGATGTAAGCGGAACCACTTAAGATGTCTTCTGTGTTGACTGTTGTTTGCTGTTAATCATCAACCCTTCAATTGGACCTGAAAGGGATTGGCATCTCTCAAATTGATGTGGAATTTCCGCTGGCATGGGCTTCACTCTCAGCATTTCCATCCCACTTATTTTAATGAGATATCAACTTTTAATATGTTCATTTCCCTGGAAAATTATCCCTTAGTCTTTTTTTCTAAAACATCCATGATTTCACCACAGTTCCACCCACTTGACCATGAATTTACTGTTTTCTCTTGTTTCAGTTTTAATTCATGTTGGCTGACAAGTACGCTCTCAAATGGAATCTCTTTTTACACATATTAGTGACATCTGTTTGAGAGATTCCTAGAATATTCTCACTTTCATGAGACGTTGATAACTTTTTACTATGTGTGAATTCATTAGGAGAAATGCATATTCCTTTGGATCTTAACTTCCTTTTGAAGTAAATTACTCATGTTTTTCCTTCTTTAGTGCCTCAAACTAAATCTCTTTCAGTTATATGGTAACAAGTTAGAAGGAGTTATATTGATGCAAACCTTTTCTTGAAACCCATGCATAGTTGTTTTTTAATATGCATATACTATGAACTTTGGAAGGATCTCTCTCTCTCTATCTGTCTATCTATCTATCTATCTATCTATCTATCTATCTATCTATCTATCTATCTATCTATCAATCTATCTATCTATCTATCTATCTGTATATATGAAGAATCTTCAGTGTAAATAAGATGTTTAAGATTGAATTTGTACCATCACGAAGAAAATTTTTTCGTGATGTGCATGCTGACACTGATATGTCAGACTGTTCTCTTTGAAAATAAATTTTGGATCTTGTATTCTCTTTTAATTAGATTAATGAAACTGACATATTATTTTTGAATTAGTAAGTGTTTTCTGAAAATTTAATTCTTAAGTGACGATTTTTTTAGTTGAGAAAATATTTAGTTTAATTATAATGCTGTCAGAGAATGTATGCTTTTAAAAATACATTTGTTTTGGATTATTCAATCTTTATTGTTAACTATGTGTGTGATTAATATTGATAAATGTTTTATAGAACTATTTCTCTTATTTTTAAAAGATAATTTAATTTGTAATAAAAATTACTATATGTTTTTGAAACTGAGCCCACCTAAAAGATTAGAATATAAATTAAAAGTCATTATTTGAAATTGCATGCCATTATTACAATGTAATTGACAACATGTTATAAAACGTTTAAGTCTTACTTTTCTAACCAGATGTTTATAATAGATGTATGATTTGTCCTAATGTGTAACTGCTTCAAAAACTTATTTCTACTTTATAAGACAGTAATATCATAGATTATATTTCTGTTTTCTCAGAGTGAGAATTCACCTTTACCTTGGATAGTTAATGGAAGATACCATTATATATTTTAATGTATTGATTTTAGCAAATATATGATAATGCAAGGTTAATATACAATCTTTGTAAGATGAAAAATTGAGAAAAAGAAATTCAAGGACAGTGTTTATGATCACAGACGAGGTTAATGTAAAATATTAAGTTGTAGTGTAATCCTTCAAGGTTATGTTTGTATATGTGTCTCTGTGTGAAGATATGTCATTAAAGGAAGGTAGTAATATGTTTCTTTTTGTACTCAAATTTTCATAAGGTTTCATTATCTTTTTAATGTATATATATTTTTGTTCTAAGAAATGCTAATTCCTTTGTACCTTATTTACTAATGTTTGATTCAATGAATCAGCTATAAATCAAATATTGCACATTGTGCCTTGTCCCAAACTCTAACTACCATAAATAATGCTGCAGTAAACATTTTCATGTATAATTTATGTATATATTTCTAATAATTTCCTTAGGATACTTTGTTAAAATATCCAATAATCAGGTCAAAGAGTATGAGCATTTTAATGATCTGCTTAAATGTTGCCAAAATGCCCTCCAGAAAATGTCCATAAATTTTTGATTCTCAGGAGCCGCATATTAGACAGACTGCTCATTAGTGTTTCTTTAATTACAAGCCATGGTGAGTATTTCAATGTGCTCATTAAATGTAGTTCATATGTGCAGTTCCTGAGGTTGTTCCATCATTGGATTTGTATACCACCTAGATATTTGCACACTGTCACCTTTTTGTTTCTTAGAATTTATAGAATGAATCGGAATGCAAGCATCTGAGTGACATCTGTAGTAAATTACTTTGCAATTTTTTATTTGACCACTCTTTATTTCGTTTTTCACTAGCTATATCTTTTGTCAATTATACTGGCATTTTCCACGTTTTCTTATTTTAATTTTCAGTGATTTAGTGTTTCCACGACATGAGCACAATCACTCCCTACAATTTCTTTTATTGCAAGCCTGCCTTGGACAGCTCGTTGGGCCCAGCATTGTGTGCTAACATGTCGGTCAGTAGCTCACACCCAACTCAGAAGAAAGATGCAGCTGTCTGTTCTGTGGAATCTAATGTACAGTTTCAAAATCTCACGGGCCATTGTAAACTCAAAAAGGGTAGCTACGAATTGGAACAGACTCAATGGCATTGGGTTTTACTGCAAATTGTTTTCCATTTTATGATATTTTCTTTCCCTCAATTTTACATACACTGATGCAGTTCATGGAGGAATTCGGTGTTTTCATGTGAATCTTTACTGTGTGAGTAAACTGGGATAAAGAGAGGAGGAAAATGCTTTCCCCTGGAGTGTCAAAGATGCAGCCTCCATTTTAAATTCAATATTTATTCAGCACGAGAAGCCTCCAAACATATTAGTTCCACATTGTTGCTATGAGTTGACCTTCGATCAATTCTACCTCATCATTACCGCATGTGTTGCATCAGAAAAGTCTCAAAACTTCATTGCTATTAAGTCAAATACAGTGACCATATACAGTAGAGTAGCCCTTCTCCCTTTGGATTTCCAATACTATAACTCTTTACAAGAGTAGAAAGTCTTTTTGCTCCCACGGATTGGCTGGAGGTTTCCCACTGCTGTGTTGTTTGTGGTCCTGAGTAACCACGAGCTTCAGGAGTATGTGTGCCACCTAGGGATCTTCCTAAGCATGAGCCCCTGGTTTACTATGCAGTGAAATACTGCTTGGATTTATGTCTAGAGTAACTTTAACTTATTACCACTCTCTCAGAAGATAACCTTTTTTTCTCGTTTCAGATAACAATGAGTCTGACAAAAATGTGAACACAGTAAAAATTTCCAATATAAATGATAAGACATTCAATAATTTAAGTACAAAAGAGGATGGATTTTGTCCAATTCCAGTATTTCCCATATTGCCCTGATGTCCAACTAAAGTCACATTACATCTGAGTTCTTCAAGAACCACATATCAACCAAGAATATTTCTTTGCACCTTTTTTTTACAAGTAATCTTAAAAAATCCTTTAAATTAGATCCTAGAGATTGATTTAGTTTCTTGTGACAACCACAAATTTTCATAAGTTATTAATCAATTGACAAATTCAGATAAAAATATAACAATGATCTGGTCTACATTATGCTAAATAAATGGTTTATTAGTTCAAGTAATATTTGTTAGTATTTGCTAGCATTATTTTTAGTATTAATCATTAATAGCATTTTATTATGGTCTATGAATCAGCATTGATTCTCACCTATTAATGTCATTATTTTCTGCAGAACATACCCATATATTTAAGCATTTATAATAATCTATAATATTTTAGTCATAATATTAAAAATTAGGTAGAATTACTTTTATTAACTATATGTTCCCCATCTTTTACTGTCTTTTGATATCTTAAAACTAATATTAAATGGCAACCCATTTGGAATTTTGTGTGTCTGTTTTCTCCTTGATTTTAGTGTTCATTTATTTGATGTTTACTGTATGTTCTGTTCATTATTTGTTTGGGTTCTTATGCTGAAGCATCATATTCTTGATTGCTGAAGTGTGCATATGTTTATGTGGTATGACGCTGAATTGAAGCATGCATCCCCTTATGTCAGGATGCTAGATACACATTCTCATTAGCAATCATATATCAGAGATTCCAATAAAATTGTAACATACCTAGGACCTAATTTTGAGTTGATTTATTAGGTTTTGTTTGTTTGTTTTAGTTGTTTGTTATGAGCGACAACAGGGTGAGTCAGAGTCTGAGACATGGAAACTGTGCTGGAAGAGTGCTGGATGAATTTTCTACAAAGATCAAAGAAAAGACCCAAAAAGGAAAGAGTGAGAATTCAAGCACCATGAATTTAACATTTATCTTTAAAATAAAGTATATTGAATGATTTTGAGAAAATTTAGTTTAAGTAGTTCATTTGTCTATGCATATTTTAAACAAGGTTAAACATCCTCTCATTCACAGAATTTTTCCACTTACCACATCAGAAAATACTGGTTTAATATACGTGAAAATTCAACTTTCTAGCTAGAATGTTTCAATGGTATTATTTTTAAGCTTGAGCATCTTCACAACCTAGGCAAACAGTAAGATGTGTTTAATTAACACATATTGAAAATGACAGGCATGATGTGTTAGGTTATTCTATGCAAGTGACTCACAACACATCACAATAACAATATCTGGTATTTCATAAGCTTAGAGATACCATTCAAAGCTTTGCTTTTAGAGTGTGTCAATCTCCCTGCTAGGCAAGTGGCAAGGATGGGTAAAACTCCGTGTTATTGACAAGGCCTCCTCGAGGCTTCACTGCTTCACTACGATTTGGCAGGTAACTTACTCATTGGGCGTGATTGAGCTGATTTTCTTCAGAGATGCCAGGTGATTGTCCTTTTTTCCCTCTTCCTTATATGTAATGGAACATCACAGCATGTGAAATTACCTGCAACATTTCAGCAAACTCCATGAACTGGGAATCTGACAGCTATCTCAATATTCTGGACACAAACATCTAATATTTTATGGAAACAATACTTAAAGTTTATCATTGCTTATTTTAATAACAAACAGGGAGAATTTTAAATTCACCTGCTGCATAGGCACGTCATAGACTCAGATGAACATTAGAACGACAGATTGATATGAGAAGTTCAATTGATTTGGGTTTCTAAAATTATTTCAATGTCATATTACCACTTGCATTCACAATGTTAAAAGTTCACAATTCAAAAGAAGAATAAGCTTCTTTCAATTATTAAATCTCATTCCGTAGGACCTAAAGGGACTGTAAAATTGTATAAACTTGTACTGTTTCAGTGCATATCTCACAAGATACGGATATTTTCTGTGAGAATTGTGGGGGTCAGAGTGCATCGTTTTCTATTGCAACCAAGTCTAAACAGGAGAAGTCTGAGCATTCAAAGTTTCATTCACCTTAATCAGCCTTTAAAACATTAGGTAAATGAAAAAAAAAGATAATTTGTAAATAACACACGCTACCAATTTTAATATGATTTGCGTATGAAGGTCGATCCGATAATGCCATGAAAGTTAAAGACTGCATACACCGCCAAACGCTATAATTTAAAAGAAACCTGGTAAAAAATTCTTCCAGTCTCCTCATTTTAATAAGAAACTCCATGAGGTCCCCTATATATTTGAAAGGCAGATCAATTAATATTTTGAAATGCGGGTGCCGGCAGGACAGAATGCAAAAGTAGACATGCAGAAAGAGGAATTGCTGTTATTCTACACCGGTGAGTCCGTGACCACTCGGGTGTTGTCGCTGTTGCAGGTGCCGTGGAGTTGGTTCTGACCACAGCACCCTGTGCACACAGAACGAAATGTGCCCAGTCCTGTGCCGTCCTCCCACTTCTTCCTGTTCTCAAGCCCATTGTTGCCATCATGGTGCCAACCCATCTCCTTGAGAGCCTTTCAGTGCTTTGCTGCCTGTCTACTTTACCAAACGTGATGTCCTTCTCCAAGGTTTGTCCGTGCATTACAACACCAGGCAATGCAAAGAAGCGAATACCAAGATGCAATCATAGTTGGGTTTAAATCATGCATTTTTGGCTCACCAATCACTTGATAATTTGCTTCCTCAGCGACGCCTAGAAAGAAGAGTATACATCTCTAAATATTTTGAGGCAATATGAACAAAATTAAAACAAAAGTTTTCATTGGAAAATTGCATATATTTGTGTAATACAGAATTCTCACACAATCTCCTGGGTTGTCAGACTTGCTGAAACCAATGTATCATCCCCTTAATTATTTTCAAGCTTCCTGTAAGTTATTTATTTTACATTTCACAATAATTCAAATAAATATTTTACTGGTATTCTACTTTATCATGCTGTTTTCAGGAAATGTTATCCCTATTATTATGAGCTGTGTGAACTGAGTAAAAAGTGATGAAAGTAACTTGAATAAACAACAGGCTGTGATAACATAAAATAAAAATTAACATAAATGAGAATACAGTTGGACTGCAAACATTATAGATCAGTTGACCAAAAGAGCATGAAAGGGAGCCCAGAGACAGATCGCGCTGCCTAAGAGCATTTCATCACAACGTACGTAGGGTTCAATGCTATTGCCACCACCATAACTAATTATTACTTCAAATTCCACTTTTTAGATGTTTTTTTATTTTCCAAATGATATTTCCTGTTGCCTTTTATAGCTAAGATTTCCACATGAAATGAAAATGTGGACAAGGAATTAGGAAGACTGGAGAAGAGTTGATGCGTTTGAATTAAGGAGTTGACTGAGACTACTGACAGAATGCTTCCGAGGCAGACATGGTGACATGTTCCTCACATTGGACATAGTCTCTAGGGACACAGCCTTGAAGAAAGACATTAGTCTCAAAAAAACAAAAACAAAACATAAAAACAGAAGATTAGTGAACAAGAGAAAGACCCTCTCCTGGATGGATCGATATAGCGACGGCAGTCACGAACTCTAGCACAGGACCGGGAAAAGGGTGGTGCCGGACCAGGTCACCTTTCAATTGCGGCGCAAACTGTGAGTTGGAAGCAATGGAAGGCGCCGTAAAACAGAACAAAAACTTTTTAAAATCTGCGTTTTCTGAATAAGGAAGACTGTAGAAGAATATATGCCTTAGAATTGTGATTCAGGAGAAGAATATTGAAAAGAGCCTGGACTGCTAAAGGGACAAATCATTATGGGTTTCTAAATAAGGCTAGAAGGCTGCTGACAGGCGAGTACGGCAACGCTCTGTCTCACATACTTCGGGCGTGTTCTCAGGAGACGCCATTCTCTAGAGAAGGGTATCATACTTGATAGACAGGAGCGTCAGGAAAAAGAGGAAGGACCTTGCTGGGATGGATGGACACAGTGGCTGCAGCAATGGGGTCCGGCACAGGAACAACTGTAAGGACGGCGCAGGGCCATGCAGTGTTACCTTGTGTGGTGCAGAGGTCTCCGCGCATAGGGACCTAACAGCAACACCATTTTTGACTTCATCGTGTCAGTGTTCCCTGAGGAGCTGGGGGAACTGACCTCTTCATCCTCTGAACTCTTCCCTCCTCTCAGAAGGACTGGCGGCTGAGCTGGTTCCTTATGACAGGGCGAACCAGGCATTCAACAGGTAAATCTATTCTTTCCTCAGAGGGAGAACGATGAAGCTTCCCAGCCTTGGAAACACAGAGGCATACCGCCCTTCCTGTGGAGTTCCTCTGAGTCCAGGTGAAGTCTACAACAGCATTGAGGACATCCTCTAATTCCTTTATTTTTAAAATTTTAGTGTTTTATATTAAATTTTGCTAAATTCATTAATAGATTTAATAATTACTATTGTAAATTAAATTGTAATAATTTTGTCCAAGTGATTGTAAATAAAGTAATGTTCAATATTTAGGTAAGATCAGATGATCTTTTTAATTTCCTGGAATAATACATCTCTATGTGTTTCCATGCAGGCAGTTATTAATAACAAATAGTGACGGTTTTTGTTGTTCTTTCTATTTCTTATGTAAGTAGTTTATTTTATTAACTTATTATCTGAGTAATGCTTACAAACAATTCTAAAGATAAAGGAGATAGAGGGCATTTTGATTATTTTCACCATTTAAAAGGAACTACAACAAGCTAATCAATGGCAACTTATAATAACAGCAACTAATATGTATTTCACTTCTTGTTATTAATTATTTATATTTTATAGACACTGTACATCATGTACATCACTGTACATCTTTCCTCCACAATCAGTTATAAATGTATTTCATAGAGTAGCTTCCAAAAGCAAAAAATTATTTGTATGTGCTTAATATTTATTACTAGAAGAATAGGCAAAAATAATTGTCTACAGTAAACTTAGTACTTTGATTTTCCTAGTTCACACACACACACACACACACACACACACACACACACACACACGGAGCCATGGTGGTGCCATCAGGTCAATATCTATTAGTTAGAAAGTCCGAGATTCAAACCCACCAGCCGCTCTTCAGGAGCGAGATAAGGCTTCTTGCTTTTATAAAGAAACTATAGACGCGTTGGGAGTCACAATCAACTTCATGACCATGTTTTGGGGTGTGTGTGTATGTGTGTGTGTGTGTGTGTGTGTGTGTGTTGCAGAGGGGAG